>NC_052066.1:10012691-10385191 GCF_015852505.1 Tachyglossus aculeatus | reverse complement strand
AAATACCTGTTCTCCCTCCTCCTGACACTGTGAGCCCCATGTAGAACAGAGATGGTGTCTGACTTGATTACCTTGGATTACCTTGGATCTACCCCAGTGCATAGAACAGGGCATGACAGAGTAAAGGCTTAGCAAATATAATAATAATAATAATAATTAATAATAATAATAATAATAATAATAATAATAATGGGCCCTTCCCCGACCACCCACATCATCATGCTCCCATACTTGCTGCCATCCCAAATTCACACACTAGCATCCTTAGAGAAGCAGCATGGCCTAATGGCTAGAGCCCAGGCTTGGGAGTCAGAGGTCATAGTTTCTAATCCCGGCTCCGCCACTTGTCAGCTAGGTGACCTTGGGCAAGTCACTTCACTTCTCTGGGCCTCAGTTCCCTCCTCTGTAAAATGGGGATGAAGACTGTGAGCCCCATGTGGGACAACCTGATTACCTTGTATACCCCCAGCACTCAGAACAGTGCTTGGCACATGGTAAGCACTTAAAAATGCCATTATTGTTATTATTATTACAGTGCCTGGAACATAGTATGTGGTTCACAAATACCACAGTTATTATTATTAGTCCCGTCCTCCCACCACGGAATCCCCAACTTCCGAGTAGGTTTCCTGAGGTGATGCCCCTTCCCAAGCTGAAGAGGGTCTCTCCCATCTGAGAGATCTCTCTGATAGGGGTCTCTAGATGTTGCCAATTTGTACTTCCCAAGCGCTTAGTACAGTGCTCTGCACATAGTAAGCGCTCAATAAATACGATTGATGATGATGATGATGATGATAGGGGTCTCCCATCCACCGCTTAGTGCTCTGCATTCATTCATTCATCAATCGTATTTATTGAGCGCTTACAGTGTGCAGAGCACTGAACTTCATTCATTCATTCAATCATATTTATTGAGCGCTTACTGTGTGCAGAGCACTGTACTAAGCGCTTGGGAAGTACAAGTTGGCAACATATAGAGGCGGTCCCTACCCAACAGCTGGCTCACAGTCTAAGCACTTAGGGATTACAAGTCGGCACACAGTAAGCGCTCAATAAAGATAATTGACTGTCTGACTGTGAGGCCTAGGAGGGACAGAGACTGTCCAACCTGATTAACCTGTACCAACCACAGCATTTACAACAATGTTTGACATGTAGTAAACGCTTAACAAATACCATTAAAAAATCACTGAGAGGAAGTTCTCCTTTAAAAAAAAATGGCATTTATTAAGTGCTTACGTAAGCACTTACGTAAGCACAAGAAGGGAGGGGGAAAGAGGGGAGGAGATGGGGAAGACCAAAGGGGTCCTGGGAGTGTGAGGGGAGGAGCTGGGAGTCTGAAGGTCATGGGTTCTAATCCTACCTCCGCCACTTGTCTGCTGTGTGACCTTGGGCAAGTCGCTTCACTTCTCTGTGCCTCAGTTCCCTCCTCTGTAAAATGGGGAAGGAGACTGTGAGCCCCACATGGGACAGGGACTGTGTCCAACCTGATTTGCTTGGCTCCACCCCAGCGCTGAGTACAGTGCCTGGTGCATAGTAAATGCTTAAGAAATGCCACAGTAATAACAATAATAATAATAATAATAATAATAATAAGGTGGGACAGGATTTCCAGGCCCTCCCCGGCTCCCAGCCCCTTGTAGACTGTGAGCCCACTGTTGGGTAGAGACCATCTCTATACGTTGCCGACTTGTACTTCCCAAGCGCTTAGTCCAGTGCCCTGCACACAGTAAGCGCTCAATAGATACGACTGAATGAGCAAATGAATGAAAGTATGTCGGGGGAGGTGGGCAGGTAGGGGCGAGTTTGGAGAGATGAGGGCGGGGGTGAGCTCAGAGGACAGAAAGTCCAGCCGATAAGGAGAGTCGGGGGTGGGAGCCAGTGCCCAGGGCCAAGGGGCTTCCCGACGTCCGGGTCCGCAGTACAAATATTTGTCTGAGTCCTGGCCCCGCCACCTCGAACCCAGGGCCCACCCAGGGCCTAGGCCCCAGGATGTGGAGCTGGAAGGGCAGGGCGAGCAAAGGCCGGAGGGCGAGGGGCAGGGCGGGCATGTGGCTGGGAGAATGTGATAACGGGAGTGGCAAAGGAGGAAGCCAGGCGGAGGGCACTACTCCAGCCCTGACCGCCTTGTCCCTCGACCTCGGCCTCTCCCCTTCCTTCAGGGCGGGCCGATGGACGGATGGACGGATGGACGAAATGAGGGGCGAGCAGACAGGCCAAGGGGCGGATGGATGGACCGAGGGGTGGACAGACAGACTGCATGGTGGATGGACAGACAGAGGGGAGGACAGAGAAGGAGGGAGGACAGACAGACCGAGGGGAGGACAGGCAGACTGAAGGCAGACAGACTGACCCAAGGCCTTTGGCTGGACTCATGAGCTACTCTACCCTGCAGGGTCAAATACCACTGGTGGAAACCCAAGTCCCCTTCCCCGGACAGATCTGTCACTGACAAACAGCCCCCAGTGAATGTGCCTGCACAAGTCTGCTATTAGCTCCGGGGGTGGGGGCTGCTACCCAACCTCTGGAATACAAAAGGGGTGGCGGGGAGAAAAAGTGGGACTGAGTAAGAGGGAGAGAGAGAAGGGGGGAGAGAGAGCGAAAGACGAGAAAGAGGAAGAAAGAAAGAGGGATAAAGAGGGAGAGATAAAGAGAGAAAGAGGAGGAGGAAAAGAGGAGAAAAATAGGGGGAGAAGAGGAGGAGAAAAAAGAGGGGGAGAAAAAAGAGGGGGGGAAAGATGGGGAGAAAAGGGGAGAAAAAGAGGGAGTGGGGAAGTGGGAGAAAGGGGGGGAGAAAGAGAAAAAACAGGGGGAGAAAAAGAGGGAGGAAAAGATGGGGAAAGACGGGGAGAAAGGAGGGAGTAGGAAAGGGGGAGAAAAAGAGTGGGAGAAAGAGGGGGGAGAAAAGGGAAAGAAAAAGAGGGGGAAAGGGGAAAGAAAAAGAGGGAGAGAGAAAGAAAGGGAGAGAAAGAAGGGGAAGAAGAGGGGGAGCAAAGATGGGGAGAAAGAGAGAATGAGGAAGAAAGAGGAAAAAGGGGGAGGGGGGGGGGGGGAGAGCCAGAGAGAAGAAAGGAGAGCCAGAGAGACACTCCCCAGTCTGGGCAGGGAAAGGAGCTTGTGTTCCTGGAAACAGATGACAAGGCATCCTAGAACTCCCCTTTCCAGCTACACAGCCCAAAGGAGCGTCTCAACAGAAAAGGTGAGCAGACCCCAAACCAGATCCCGACACACCTGGACACCAGGGCTTCACACTCACCTCCAACACACTGGGCCTCCTCCACTCATTCATTCATTCAATCGTATTTATTGAGCGCTTACTGTGTGCAGAGCACTGGACTAAGCGCTTGGGAAGTACAAGTTGGCAACATCTAGAGACGGTCCCTACCCAACAGCGGGCTCACAGTCTAGAAGGGGAAGACAGACCACAAAACAAAACATATTAACAAAATAAAATAAATAGAATAGTAAATATGTACATTATTACTATTACTATAGCCCATCACCAACCCCCGGGGCTGAGAAAAAATGGCTCCACCCACCATGGGGCTTCACTGCCAGTGGAGAGCCCCTCCCTGAGGGTAGTCAGGGTGGTCAATGGTATTTATTGAGCACTTATTGTGTGCAGAGCCCTGGACTAAGCACTTGGGAAAGCTCAATACAACAATAAACAGACCTATTCCCTGCCCACAAGGAGCTTCGGGCTTGAAGCCCCCCAAAACTTGTAAATGGACCCCAGGACTTTGGGTACAAGAGATTGGGAGGAGGGAAGGGGTACAGGGGGAGTCAGTCACATCCGACAATGACTCTCCCCCCTCCCTCAAAGCCTTATTCATTCCACCGGATTTATTGAGCGCTTACTGTGTGCAAAGCACTGTACTTGGAAAGTACAATTCGGCAACATACAGAGACGGTTCCTACTTACTGAAGGCCCAACTCCTCCAAGAGGCCTTCCCTGACTAGGGAGAAGCAGCGGGGCTTAGTGGAAAGCGTCTGGGCTTGGGAGTCAGAGGTTGTGGGTTCTAATCCTGACTCCGCCACTTGTCAGCTGGGTGACCGTGGGCAAGTCACTTCACTTCTCTGGGCCTCGGTTCCCTCATTTGTAAAATGGGGATGAAGACTATGAGCCCCCACGTGGGACAACCTGATTACCTTGTATCTACCCCGGAGCTTAGAACGGTGCTTGGCACATAGTAAGTGATTAATAAATACCATCATTATTATTATTATTGTTATTAAGTCACTTCACTACTCTGGGCCTCGGTGCCCTCATCTGTAAAACGAGGATTAAGACTGTGAGCCCCACATGGGACAACCTGATCACCTTATCTCTACCCTAGAGCTTAGAACAGTGCTTGGCACATGGTAAGCACTTAACAAATACCATTATTATTATTATTACTACTATTAAGTCTCCTTTTCTCATCCCCCACTCTCTTCTGCGTCCCTCTTGTACTGAGATTTGCTCTCTTCATAACCCACTCCCTGAGCCGCACATCACTTATGTCCATATCCATAATTTATGCATTTACAGTAATGTCTGCGTCTCCTTGTCGACTACGCTACTCATGGGCAGCAGCATAGCTCAGTGGAAAGAGCGCGGGCTTTGGAGTCAGAGGTCATGGGTTCAAATCAATCAATCATATTTATTGAGCTCTTACTGCGTGCAGAGCACTGTACTAAGAGCTTGGGAAGTACAAGTTGGCAACATAATCCCAGCTCCGCCAATTGTCAGCTGTATGACATTGGGCAAGTCACTTAACTTCCCTGGGCCTCAGTTCCCCTCATCTGTACCCCTCATCTGGAGAAGCAGCGTGGCTCAGTGGAAAGAGCCTGGGCTTTGGAGTCAGAGGTCATGGGTTCAAATCCCGGCTCCCCCACTTGTCAGCTGTGTGACTTTGGGCAAGTCACTTCACTTCTCTGCACCTCAGTTAGCTCATCTGTAAAACGGGGACGGAGACTGTGAGCCCCCCGTGGGACAACCTGATGACCTTGTAACCTTCCCAGCACTTAGAACAGTGCTTTGCACATAGTAAGAGCTTAATAAATGCTATCATTATTATTATTATTATTATCTGTAAAATGGGGATTGAGCCTGTGAGTCCCCCGTGGGACAACCTGATCACTTTGTAACCTCCTCAGTGCTTAGAACAGTGCTTTGCACATAGTAAGCGCTTAATAAATGCCATCATCATTATTATTATTATTATTATGGGTAGAGCTCGGGTCTACCAACTCTGTTGTATCGTCGTCTCCCAAGTGTTTAGAACAGTGCTGTGCACATAGTAAGCATTCAGTAACTACGACTGCTTGGCACATAGTAAGCGTTTAACAAATACCATTATTATTATTGTTATTATTATTAATGAATGAATGAATTAGAGCCTGCCCTTCCCGGGCCCCAGTCCTTGTGACCCAATCTGTCCCGTGGATGTGCCCACCCCCGGGCCCCCCCGGGGATGCCCCACCTGGCCAGGAAATGATGAAGGAGGGAGTCCAGTGCCCCACATTTGAGGATCTCCAAGCACCAAACCCCATCATTATCCGTGGACGCCCCAGGGCCTCTCTGTGAGACTCTGAGGATGTGCCCCATCTCCGTCCCCCTCCAGCCCTGATGGCCCCTCAATTCTGGCTCTATGGGGGGGGCTGCAGCCTTACGCAGCAGCGTGGCTCAGTGGAAAGAGCCCGGGCTTTGGAGTCAGAGGTCATGGGTTCAAATCCCGGCTCTGCCAATAGTCAGCTGTGTGACTTTGGGCAAGTCACTTCACTTCTCTGGGCCTCAGTCACCTCATCTGGAAAATGGGGATTAAGACTGTGAGCCCCCCGTGGGACCACCTGATCACCCTGTAACCCCCCGAGCGCTCAGAACAGTGCTTTGCACATAGTAAGTGCTTAATAAATGCTATAATTATTATTATTATTATTCTGGGAGGACGGGTCTCTAGACTGTAAGCTCGTTGTGGGCATTCATTCACTCATTCACTAGTATTTTTTGAGCGCTTACTGTATGCAGAGCACTGTACTAAGTGCTAGGGAGAGCACCATTCTGATGGTTTTGACACCTGCCTACATGTTTTGTTTTGTTGTCTGTCTCCCCCTTCAAGACTGTGAGCCCGCTGTTGGGTAGGGACCATCTCTATATGTTGCCAACTTGGACTTCCCAAGCACTTAGTACAGTGCTCTGCACACAGTAAGTGCTCAATAAATATGATTGAATGAATACCACAGAACAACAGACACATTCCTGCCCACATGTTGCCATTTCTGTAATAATGGTAATAATAATGTTGGTATTTGTTAAGCACTTACTATGAGCCAAGCACTGTTCTAAGCGCTGGGGTAGATACAAGGTCATCAGGTTGTCTCACGTGGGGCTCACAGTCTTCACCCCCATTTTCCAGATGAGGTGACTCAGGCCCAGAGAATGAAGTGACTTACCCAAGGTCACACAGCTGACAAGTGGCGGAGCCGGGATTTGAACCCATGACCTCTGACTCTCAAGCCCGGGCTCTTTCCACAGAGCCACGCTGCTTCTCTGTACTTGTACTGTGTACTTCTCTGTACCTTCGCAAGCGCTTAGTACAGTGCTCTGAATTCAGTAAGTGCTCAATAAATATGACTGAATGAATGAATAGCCTCCAGGGATTGATGATAATAATAATAATTATTAAGGTTATTAATAATTATTAATTGTTAAGTGCTTTCTATGTGTCAAGCACTGTTCTAAGCACTGAGGGAGATACCAGGTGATGAGGTTGTCCCACGTGGGGCTCACAGTCTTCATCCCCATGTTACAGATGAGGTAACTGAGGCAGAGAGAAGTGAAGTGACTTACCCAAGGCCACACAGCTGATAAGTGGCGGAGCCAGGATTAGAACCCACGTCCTCCAACTCCCAAACCTGGGCTCTTGCCACAAAGCCATACTCCTTCCCAGTGGTCTTCTAGACTGTGAGCCCACTGTTGGATAGGGACCATCTCTATATGTTGCCAACTTGTACTTCCCAAGCGCTTAGTACAGTGCTATGCACACAGTAAGCGCTCAATAAATACGATTGAATGAATGAATGAGTGAATGAATGAATGGTATGCCTTGGAGAGTATCATATAACAACAAACAGACCCTTTCCTGCCCACGTGTTGTCATTTTTGTACTCTCCCTTCCCCACAGCACCTGTATATATGTATATATGTTTGTACATATTTATTACTCTATTTATTTATTTTACTTGTACATATCTATTCTATTTATTTTATTTTGTTAGTATGTTTGGTTTTGTTCTCTGTCTCCCCCTTTTAGACTGTGAGCCCACTGTTGGGTAGGGACTGTCTCTATATGTTGCCAACTTATACTTCCCAAGCGCTTAGTACAGTGCTCTGCACACAGTAAGCGCTCAATAATGAGAAGCAGCTTGGCTCAGCGGAAAGAGTCCGGGCTTTGGAGTCACAGTTCATGGGTTTGAATCCCTGCTCTGCCACTTGTCAGCTGTGTGACTTTGGGCAAGTCACTTAACCTCTCTGGGCCTCAGTTACCTCATCTGGAAAATGGGGATTAAGTGCGTGAGCCCCACGTGGGACAACTTGATTAGCTTGTATCTACCCCAGCGCTTAGAACAGTGCTTTGCACATAGTAAGCGCTTAATAAATGCCATTATTATTATTATTATTAATAAATACGATTGAATGAATGAATGAATGAATGAATGAATGGTATGCCTTGGAGAGTACCATATAACAACAAACAGACCCACTCCTGCCCACGTGCTGTCATTTTTGTACTCTCCCTTCCCCACAGCACCTGTATATATGTATATATGTTTGTATATATTTATTACTCTATTTATTTGTTTCCAATTTGTACTTCCCAAGTGCTTAGTACAGTGCTCTGCACATAGTAAGCGCTCAATAAATATGATTGATGATTTATTTATTTTACTTGTACATATCTATCCTATTTATTTTATTTTGTTAGTATGTTTGGTTTTGTTCTCTGTCTCCCCCTCTTAGACTGTGAGCCCACTGTTGGGTAGGGACCGTCTCTATATGTTGCCAACTTGTACTTCCCAAGTGCATAGTCCAGTGCTCTGCACACAGTAAGCGCTCAATAAATCAATCGTATTTATTGAGCCATTACTATGTGCAGAGCACTGTACTAAGTACGACTGACTGATTGATTGCTCTGCACTGTACAGTAAGCACTCAATAAGTGCTCTGCACACGGTGAGCGCTCAATAAATATGATTGAACCAATAAATACGACTGAATGAATGAGTAGCCTCCAGGGATCGGCCCCCTCCCCGCTGGCCAGGCTGGAGGCCGCAGGAGCCCCCCTCCCTCCTCAATTCCCGAAACTGAAGCTTGCCGCGGCCAGGATAAATATTTCAGTGTCCTTATTTCAGTGTCCTCAAGAGTCACATTGCAAGGGTGCCTGTTTCCACCCACCCCCCTCGCCCCTCTCTCAAATGCCACAAGACCTAGTGGAAAATATTCCGGCCTGGGAGTCGGAGTACCTGGGTTCCCGGCTCCGCCACTAAACAATAATGATGCTATCTGTTAAGCGCTTGCTATGTGCCAAGCACTGCTCTAAGCATCAATCGTATTTATTGAGCGCTTACTATGTGCAGAGCACTGTACTAAGCACTGGGGACGATACGAAGTAAACAGGTTGTCCCACGTGGGGCTCACAGTCTTCATCCCCATTTTACAAATGAGCCTACAGAGGCCCAGAGAATAATAACAATAATAATCATCATCATCACGATGGTATTTGTTTAGCGCTTACTATGTGCCCAAGCACTGGGGAAGATACAAGGCAATCAATTTGTCCCACGTGGGGCTCAAAGTCTCAATCCCCACTTTCCAGATGAGGTCACTGAGGGCCAGAGAAGTGAAGTGACTCACCCAAAGTCACACGGCAGACAAGTGGCCGGCTGGAATTAGAACCCATGACCTTCTGAAGCCCGGGCTTTATCAATCAATCAATCAATCGTATTTATTGAGCGCTTACTGTGTGCAGAGCACTGTACTAAGCGCTTGGGAAGTACAAGTTGGCAACATCTAGAGACAGACCCTACCCAACAGTGGGCTCACAGTCTAAAAGGGGGGAGACAGAGAACAAAACCAAACATACTAATAAAATAAATAGAATAGATATGTACAAGTAAAATAAATAGAGTAATAAATCTGTACAAACATATATACATATATACAGGTGCTGTGGGGAAGGGAAGGAGGTAAGATGGGGGGGATGGAGAGGGGGACGAGGGGGAGAGGAAGGAAGGGGCTCAGTCTGGGAAGGCCTCCTGGAGGAGGTGAGCTCTCAGTAGGGCCTTGAAGGCAAAGCACTGTTCTAAGCGCTTGGGGGATACAAGGTGATCATGTTGTCCCACATGGGGCTCATAGTCTTCATCCCCATTTTCCAGATGAGGGAGAAGTGAAGTGACTTGCCTAAAGTCACACAGCTGACAATTGGCAGAGCCGGTATTCGAACCCATGACCTCTGACTCCAAAGCCCGGGCTCTTTCCACTGAGCCACGCTGCTTCACTGTACTAAGCGCTTGGAGCCCAGTGCTCTGCACACAGGAAACTTTCAATAAATACGATTGAATGAATGAGTGCAACATGACAATATAATAAACGCACTCCCTGTCCACAGGCAGTTTACAGTCTAGAGGGGAATGTCCCACATAGGGCTCACCGTCTTAATCCCCACTTGACAGAAGAAGGAACTGAGGCTACGCCATCCCGCAACTCGTCTGCTGTGTGACTTTGGGCACGTCACTTCTCTAGGCCTCAGTTTCCTCACTGCAAAAATGGTGATTCAATCCCTGTCCTCCCTCCTGCTTAGACCTTTGAACTGTGAGTTAGGAACTCTCTCTCTCCTGCTTAATAATAATATGATAATGGTATTTTTTAAGCGCTTACTATGGGTCAAACACTCCTAAGTGCTGGGGCGGATACCAGCTCATCAGGTTGGACGCAGTCCCCGTCCCACGTGGGGCTCACAGTCTTAATCCCCATCTGGACAGACGGGCGAACTGAGGCACAGGGAAGTGAAGTGATTTGCCCGAGGTCATAAAGCAGACAGTGAACTCCACTGGGGGACGGACACTGCGTCCGACCTGCTTATTTGCTACCTAATCCAGTTCTTAGCACGTAGATTATTATTATTATTGCTACCTAATCCAGTTCTTAGCACACAGCTTATTATTATTATCGTTATTATTATTAATGATGGCATTTGTTAAGCGCTTACTATGTGCCAAGCACTGTTCTAAGCGCTGGAGGTGATCAGGTTGTCCCACGCGGGGCTCACATTCTTCATCCCCATTTGACAGGTTTATTTATTTTATTTTATTTATTTTATTCGTACATATTTATTCTATTTATTTTATTTTGCTAATATGTTTTGTTTTCTTGTCTGTCTCCCCCTTCTAGACTGTGAGCCCGCTGTTGGGTCGGGACCGTCTCTATACGCTGCCAACTTGTACTTCCCAAGCGCTTAGTGCAGTGCTCTGCACACAGCGCTCAATAAATACGACTGAATGAATGAATGAAGTGACTTGCCCAAAGTCACACAGCCGACAAGTGGCGGAGGCAGGATTAGAACCCACGACCTCTGACCACAAGCCCGGGCTCCTTCCACTGAGCCACACTCAGTGTGGCACTTGGAGAGTTTCCAGTCCTCTATCAGTGTCAGCTACGGGAGGGAGAGTCAAGCATTCATTCAATCGTATTTATTGAGCGCTTACTGTGTGCAGAGCACTGGACTAAGCGCTTGGGAAGTAGAAGTCGGCAACATATAGAGACGATCCCTACCCAACAACGGGCTCAACAGTGCTCCGCACACAGTCAGCGCTCAAGGCCCTACTGAGAGCTCACCTCCTCCAGGAGGCCTTCCCAGACTGATCCCCTTCCTTCCTCTCCCCCATCTTACCTCCTTCCCTTCCCCACAGCACCTGTATATATGTATATATGTTTGTACATATTTATTACTCTATTTTTTTATTTATTTTACTTGTACATATCTATTCTATTTATTTTATTTTGTTAGTATGTTTGGTTTTGTTCCCCTTTTAGACTGTGAGCCCGCTCTTGGGTAGGGACCGTCTCTAGATGTTGCCAATTTGGACTTCCCAAGCGCTTAGTCCAGTGCTCTGCACACAGCAAGCGCTCAATAAATACGATTGATTGATTGATTGATTGATTGAAAGGCCGAGGCCCGTCCATTCCATCCCCAGCTTGGGTAGCGGCTAGCGAGTGGCAGGCCATCTGCTACAAGTCAAAACTCCCCCGTGCTGGGCAGCGGCGACACGGGAGAGAGTCGAGGGCGGAGACTCGAGTGGACCGCGCGGAAAGAGGCGATGGGCAACCATTTCTGGATTTTGACCAAGAAAATGAGCCCCTTTGCACATAGTAAGCGCTTAATAAATGCCATTATTATTATTATTATTATTATTATCATTATTAAAACCCTGTGGATCCGCTACCGGAACGACGGCAGATGGAGAGCGGGGGGCTCTGGGAGAGATGCGTCCTTGGCATCGCTATAATAATAATAATAACAATAATAATGGCATTTGTTAAGCTCTTACTATGTGCAAAGCACTGTTCTAAGCGCTATGGGTCGGAGACGATTTGACGGCACGAGATGAGACAAGAGAAAATCCCAGCCATTAATTAATTAAAATGGGATTGGTAAATGGGGATAAAGACTGCGAGCCCAGTCTTTTGTCACTAGTCACTAGTACAGTGCCTGGCACAGAGTAAGCGTTTAAGGTGCCCGGCCCACGTCCTTCCCCTGGCCCGGAATGCCCTCCCTCCTCACACCCGCCAAGCTAGCTACCCTTCAAATAATAATAATAACAATAATAATAATAATAATAGCATTTATTAAGCGCTTACTATGTGCAAAGCACTGTTCTAAGCACTGGGGGGGGGATACCAGGTGATCAGGTTGTCCCACGGGGGGCTCACAGTCAATCCCCATTTTACAGACGAGGTAACTGAGGCACAGAGAAGTGACTTGCCCAAAGTCACCCAGTTGACAATTGGCGGAGCCGGGATTTGAACCCATGACCACTGACTCCAAAGCCCGGGCTCTTTCCACTGAGCGACACTGCTTCTCTAGTACAGTGCCTGGCACAGAGTAAGCGCTTAAGGTGCCCGGCCCACGTCCTTCCTCTGGCCCGGAATGCCCTCCCTCCTCACACCTGCCAAGGTAGCTCTCTTCACCCCTTCAAATAATAATAATAATAATAATAGCATTTATTAAGCACTTACTATGTGCAAAGCACTGTTCTAAGCGCTGGGGGGATACAAGGTGATCAGGTTGTCCCACGGGGGGCTCACAGTCAATCCCCATTTTACAGACGAGGTAACTGAGGCACAGAGAAGTGACTTGCCCAAAGTCACCCGGCTGACAATTGGCGGAGCCGGGATTTGAACCCACGACCACTGACTCCAAAGCCTGGGCTCTTTCCACTGGGCCACGCTGCTTCTCTAGTAATAATAATAATAATAGCATTTATTAAGCGCTTACTATGTGCAAAGCACCGTTCTAAGCGCTGGGGAGGTTACAAGGTGATCAGGT
This sequence comes from Tachyglossus aculeatus, assembly GCF_015852505.1. Classification (NCBI taxonomy): domain Eukaryota; kingdom Metazoa; phylum Chordata; class Mammalia; order Monotremata; family Tachyglossidae; genus Tachyglossus; species Tachyglossus aculeatus. Next base: position 10,372,604 of record NC_052066.1, on the reverse strand, counting down.
TGTCCCACGGGGGGCTCACAGTCAACCCCCATTTTACAGATGAGGTAACTGAGGCCCAGAGAAGTGAAGTGACTTGACCAAGACTGTCCCCACATGGGACAGGGACTATGTCCAACCCGATTGACTTGCATTTACCCTAGCACTTAGAATAATAATGATAATGATAATAATAATAATAATGGTGTTTAAGTGCTTACTATGTGCCAAGCACTGCTCTAGAACAGCATTTGGCATGTAGTAAGTGGGGATAAAGACTGTGAGCCCCACATGGGACAGGGACTGTGTCTAACCCGATTAACTTGTATCTACCCTAGCACTTACAATAATAATAATAATAATAATAATAATAATAATAATAATGATGGTGTTTAAGTGCTTACTATGTGCCAAACACTGCTCTAGAACAGTATCTGGCATGTAGTAAGTGGGGATAAAGACTGTGAGCCCCACATGGGACAGGGACTGTGTCCAACCCCATTAACTTGTATCTACCCTAGCACTTAGAATAATAATAATAACAACAACAATAATAATAATAATAATAAATAATAATGGTGTTTAAGTGCTTACTATGTGCCAAGCACTGCTCTAGAACAGTATCTGGCATGTAGTAAGTGGGGATAAAGACTGTGAGCCCCACATGGGACAGGGACTGTGTCCAACCCCATTAACTTGTATCTACCCTAGCACTTAGAATAATAATAATAACAACAACAATAATAATAATAATAATAAATAATAATGGTGTTTAAGTGCTTACTATGTGCCAAGCACTGCTCTAGAACAGTATCTGGCATGTAGTAAGTGGGGATAAAGACTGTGAGCCCCACATGGGACAGGGACTGTGTCCAACCCCATTAACTTGTATCTACCCTAGCACTTAGAATAATAATAATAATAATAATAATAATAATAATAATAATAATAATAATAATGGTGTTTAAGTGCTTACTATGTGCCAAGCACTGCTCTAGAACAGTATCTGGCATGTAGTAAGTGGGGATAAAGACTGTGAGCCCCACATGGGACAGGGACTGTGTCCAACCCAATTAACTTGTATCTACCCTAGCACTTATAATAATAATAATAATAATAATAATAATAATAATAATGGTGTTTAAGTGTTTACTATGTGCCAAGCACTGCTCTAGAACAGTATTTGGCATGTAGTAAGTGCTAACAAATACCATTAGCAGCATGCCTAGTGGCAAGAGCCTGGGCTTGGGAGTCTGAGGTCTTGGGTTCTAATCTTGCCTCCGCCTCTTGTCTGCTGTGTGACCTTGGGCAAGTCCCTTCACTTCTCTGGGCCTCAGTTCCCTCAGCTGTAGGATGGGGATGAAGACTGTGAGCCCCCCGTGGGACAACCTGATGACTTTGGATCTACCCCGGTGCTTAGAACAGTGCTTGGCACATAGCAAGCGCTTAACAAATACTATAATTATTATTACTATTAATTATTATTATTATTGGAGAAGCAGCATGGCTCAGTGGAAAGAGTCTGGGCTTCGGAGTCAGAGGTCATGGGTTCAAATCCCGACTCCGCCAATTGTCAGCTGTGTGACTTTGGGCAAGTCACTTCTCTGTGCCTCAGTTACCTCATCTGTCAAATGGGGATTGACTGTGAGCCCCACGTGGAACAACCTGATCACCTTGTAAGCTCTCCAGCACTTAGAACAGTGCTTTGCACATTGTAAGCGCTTAATAAATGCTATCATTATTATTATTATTATTATTATTAAAGGGCTGGGATCTAACCCAGTCCTCTGACCTTCCCACTCTCCTCCTCTAGCAGCCCCACAATCCTCCTTGGGCGAGTCCCTTCTTTCCAACTTCCTCTATCAATCAATCAATCATATTTATTGAGCACTTAATGTGTGCAGAGCACTGTACTAAGCGCTTGGGAAGTACAAGTTGGCAACATATAGAGACAGTCCCTACCCAACAGTGGGCTCACAGTCTAAAAGGGAAGAAAACCAAACATTCTAACAAAATGAAATAAATAGAATAGATATGTACAAGTAAAATAAATAAATAAAGCAACAAATATGGGGGAGCGGGACGAGGGGGAGAGGAAAGGAAGGGGCTCAGTCTGGGAAGGCCTCCTGGAGGAGGTGAGCTCTCAGTAGGGCCTTGAAGGCCCTATAAAATGGGAATTAAGATTGTGAGTCACAATCTAGACTGTAAGCTTGCTGTGGGCGGGGGATGTGTCTGTTTTTTGTTCTACTGGACCCTCCCAAGTGCTTAGCACAGTGTTCTGCACACAGTCAGCGCTCAATAAACACAATCGATTGATTGATTGAACTTCTACTTCTCCAGGTCTTCCCAACCCCGCCTTTCTCCCAAGCAAAGTCTCCAGTTTGGGGCCCGGCCCTGAGCGGGGAGGAGTGAAGTGGGCATCATCATCATCATCAATCGTATTTATTGAGCGCTTACTATGTGCAGAGCACTGTACTAAGCGCTTGGGCAGAAACCAAGAGAGACACAGAGACGGGACCAATACACTCAGAGATACTCCAAGAGACAGAGACCTAGAGATACAGGGAGAGACCAGGGACAGGGAGAAATTCCAGGGAGAAGCTAAGGGAGAAGCATTTCATTCATTCATTCGATCAATCAATCGCATTTATTGAGCGCTTACTGTGTGCAGAGCACTGTACTAAGCGCTTGGGAAGTACAAGTTGGCAACATCTAGAGACAGTCCCTACCCAACAGTGGGCTCACAGTCTAATGGCGCTTACTGTGTGCGGAGCACTGGACTAAACGCTTGGAAAGTGCAATTCGGCAACAGATAGAGACAATCCCCACCCAACGACGGGTTTACAGTCTAGAAGAGGCAGCATGGCGTAGTTTGTACTTCCCAAGCGCTTAGGACAGTGCTCTGCACACAGTAAGCGCTCAATAAATACGATTGAATGAATGAATGAATGAATCAATCGTATTTATTGAGTGCTTACTGTGTGCAGAGCACTGTCCTGAGCGCTTGGGAAGTACAAGTTGGCAACATCTAGAGACAGTCCCTACCCAACAGTGGGCTCACAGTCTAGAAGGGGGAGACAGAGAACAAAACCAAACATATTAACAAAATAAATAGAATAGATATGTAATTAAATAGAATAGATATGTCATCCCATTAAACTGCATGCCTGGCGAAACACTTGCGATTGCCCAGCGTCCATGAGTGAATGAATGAATGAATGAGCCTCGGAGTCAAAAGGATCTGGGTTCTAGTCCCTATTCTGCCACTTCTCTGCTGGGTGACCTTGGGCAAGTCACTTCACTTCTCTGGGCCTCAGTTCCCTCATCTGTAAAATGGGGATGAAGACAGGGAGCCTCATGGGGGACAGGGACTGTGTCCAACTTGATTAGCTTATGATAATAATGATGGCATTTGTTTAGCGCTTACTATGTGCAGAGCACTGTTCTAAGCGCTGGGGGGGGGGATACAAAGTGATCAGGTTGTCCCACGGGGGGGCTCACAGTCTTAGTCTCCATTTTACAGATGAGGGAACTGAGGCTCAGCGAAGTTAAGTGAGTTGCCCCACGTCACACAGCAGACATGTGATGGAGCCAGGATTAGAACCCATGACCTCTGACTCCCAAACCCATTCCCTTTCCACTGAGCCACGCTGCTTCATATCAACCCCAGCGCTTAGTAATAATAATAATAATAATAATAATGATGATGATGATGATGGCATTTGTTAAGCGCTTACTATGTGCAAAGCACCGTTCTAAGCGCTGGGGGGGCGGTACAAGGTGATCAGGTTGTCCCACGGGGGGCTCACAGTCAATCCCCATTTTACAGACGAGGTAACTGAGGCCCAGAGAAGTGACTTGCCCAAAGTCACCCAGCTGACAATTGGCGGAGCCGGGATTTGAACCCATGACCACTGACTCCAAAGCCCGGGCTCTTTCCACTGGGCCACGCTGCTTCTCTAGTAATAATAATAATAATAGCATTTATTAAGCGCTCACTATGTGCAAAGCACCGTTCTAAGCGCTGGGGGGGATACCAGGTGATCAGGTTGTCCCATGGGGGGCTCACAGTCTTCATCCTCATTTTACAGATGAGGGAACTGAGGCCCAGAGAAGTGAAGTGACTTGCCCAAGATCACACAGCTGACAATTGGCGGAGCCGGGATTTGAACCCACGACCACTGACTCCAGAGCCCGGGCTCTTTCCACTGAGCCACGCTGCTTCTCCCTATGGAGAGCTCACCTCCTCCAGGAGGCCTTCCCAGACTGAGCCCCCTCTTTTCCTCAGCTCCCCGTCCCCCCGACTCGCTCGGACCGTCTCTGTTGCTGAATTGTCCATTCCAAGCGCTCAGTCCAGTGCCCTGCACGCCGTGAGCGCTCAATAAATACCACCGAATGAATGGACGTATGAACAAATACCATTAAAAAACCAACACCCTTTAAAAGGGAGAAGCGGAGAGAGCTTGGTGTGGGCGGTGGCCGGGAGCTGCACAAAAATAATATCAGCGTGGCCACAGCCAAGGCCTGTGACTCAGGAGGGCCTGGGTTCTAATCCCGACTCCGCCACTTGTCAGCTGTGTGACCTTGGGCAAGTCACGTCGCTTCTCTGGGCCTCAGTTCCCTCATCTGTCAAATGGGGATGAAGACTGGGGCCAGGGACTACTGTGTCCAACCCGATTATCCTGTATCTACCCCGGCGCTTAGAACAGTGCCTGGCACATAGTAGGCGCTCAACAAAAACCAGAATTATTATTATCTACCCCAGCGCTTAGAGCAGTGCCTGGCACATAGTAAGCGCTAAACAAAAACCAGAATTATTATCACCTACCCCGGCGTTTAGAACAGCGCTTGTACGAAGTAAGCGTTCAACAAGTACCAGGATTATTATTATTAAGAATAATAATCTAACCCCAGTACTTAGAACAGTGCCTGGCACATAGTAAGCGCTCAACAAAAACCAGAATTATTATCATCTACCCCGGCGTTTAGAACAGCGCTTGTACGAAGTAAGCGCTCAACAAGTACCAGGATTATTATTATTAAGAATAATAATCTAACCCCAGTACTTAGAACAGTGCCTGGCACGTTGTAAGCGCTAATGTGACTTTGGGCAAGCCACTTCACTTCTCTGTGCCTCAGTTACCTCATCTGTAAAATGGGGATTAAGACCATGAGCCCCACGTGGGACAACCTTGTATCCCCCCAGCTGTTAGAACAGGGCTTTGCACATAGTAAGCGCCTAATAAATACCATCATTATTATTAAAGTACCAGAATTATTATTATCCACCCCAGTGCTTAGAACAGCGCTTTGCACATAGTAAGCACTTAACAAATACCATCATTATTATTAAACAAGTACCAGAATTATTATCACCCACCCCAGGGCTTAGAACAGCGCTTTGCACATAGTAAGCGCTTAACAAATACCATCATTATTATTAAACAAGTACCAGAATTATTATCATCCACCCCAGCGCTTAGAACAGCACTTCGCACATAGTAAGCGCTTAACAAATACCATCATTATTATTAAACAAGTACCGGAATTATTATTATCTACCCCAGCGCTTAGAACAGCGCTTGGTATGTAGTAAGCACTTAAATACCAGAATTATTATTATTAAGAATAATAATCTTCCCCCAGCGCTTAGAACAGTGATTGGCATGTAGTAAGCACTTAAGAAGTACCAGAATTATTATTAAGAATAATAATAATCTTCCCCCAGCGCTTAGAACAGTGATTGGCACGTAGTAAGCACTTAAGAAGTACCAGAATTATTATTAAGAATAATAATAATCTTCCCCCAGCGCTTAGAACAGTGATTGGCACGTAGTAAGCACTTAAGAAGTACCAGAATTATTACTATTAAGAATAATGATAATCTTCCCCCAGCGCTTAGAACAGTGATTGGCACGTAGTAAGCACTTAAGAAGTACCAGAATTATTATTATTAAGAATAATAATAATCTTCCCCCAGCGCTTAGAACAGTGACTGGCACATAGTAAGCACCTAAGAAGTACCAGAATTATTACTATTAATAATAATGATAATCTTCCCCCAGCGCTTAGAACAGTGATTAGCACATAGTAAGCACTTAAGAAGTACCAGAATTATTACTATTAAGAATAATAATAATCTTCCCCCAGCGCTTAGAACAGTGATTGGCACGTAGTAAGCACTTCAGAAGTACCAGAATTATTACTATTAAGAATAATAATAATCTTCCCCCAGTGCTTAGAACAGTGATTGGCATGTAGTAAGCACTTAAGAAGTACCAGAATTATTACTATTAATAATAATGATAATCTTCCCCCAGCGCTTAGAACAGTGATTGGCACATAGTAATAATAATAATAATAATAATAATGGCATTTATTAAGCACTTACTATGTGCATAAGCACTTGAGAAGTACCAGAATGAGGGACCGTCTCTATGTTGCCAACTTGTACTTCCCAAGCGCTTAGTACAGAGCTCTGCACACAGTAAGCGCTCAATAAATACAATTGAATGAATGCATTATTATTTCCTACTCCAGCGCAAGGCCCAGCACTTAAAAAGTACCAAAACTATTATTATTATCACCACCTCCCTGGGCGCTTAGAACAGCACTCGGCCTGTAGTAAGCGCTTAACAAGTACCAGAATGATGATGATGATGATTACTATTACTATATTTATTATTAATCCACCCCAGCACTTAGAACAGTGCTTGGCATGTAGTAAGCGCTTAAAGAAGTCCCGGATTTATCATTATTATTATTATTATCGCCCCAGCGCTCGGACCGTAGTAAGCGCCTAAGAAGTCCCGGAAATATTATTCATTCATTCGATCTTATTGAGTGCTTACCGTGTGCAGGGCACTGTACTAAGCGCTTGGGAAGGACAAGTTGGCAACATCTAGAGACGGTCCCTACCCAACAGCGGGCTCACAGTCTAAAAGATATTATTATTATCTCCCCCAGCGCTCGGCACCGTAGTAAGCGCTGCTTCACACGTAGGAAGCGCTTAACAAATGCCAATCAATCAATCAATCGCATTTATTGAGTGCTTACTGTGAGCAGAGCACTGGACTAAGCGCTTGGGAAGTACAAGTTGGCAACATATATATAGATAGAGATAGAGAGAGAGAGAGAGAGAGAGACGGTCCCTACCTAACAGTGGGCTCACAGTCTAGAAGGGATTATTATTACTATTATTATTTCAATCAATCGTATTTATTGAGTGCTTACTGTGTGCAGAGCACTGTACTAAGCGCCTGGGAAGTACAAGTTGGCAACATATATATAGATAGATATAGATAGATAGATATATAGAGAGAGACGGTCCCTACCCAACAGTGGGCTCACAGTCTAGAAGGGATTATTATTACTATTATTATTATTTCAATCAATCGTATTTATTGAGCGCTTACTGTGTGCAGAGCACTGGACTAAGCGCTTGGGAAGTACAAGTTGGCAACATATATATAGATATATATATAGGGAGAGAGAGACGGTCCCTACCCAACAGTGGGCTCACACTCTAGAAGGGATTATTATTACTATTATTATTTCAATCAATCGTATTTATTAAGTGCTTACTGTGTGCAGAGCACTGTACTAAGCGCTTGGGAAGTACAAGTTGGCAACATATATATAGATATATATATATATATATATATAGATATATATAGGGAGAGAGAGAGAGACGGTCCCTACCCAACAGTGGGCTCACAGTCTAGAAGGGATTATTATTATTATTTCAATCAATCGTATTTATTGAGCGCTTACTGTGTGCAGAGCACTGGACTAAGCGCTTGGGAAGCACAAGTTGGCAACATATATATAGATATATATATATAGGGAGAGAGAGATAGAGAGACGGTCCCTACCCAACAGTGAGCTCACAGTCTAAGAAGGGATCATTATTACTATTATCATTTCAATCAATCGTACTTATTGAGCGCTTACTGTGTGCAGAGCACTGTATTCTCATATTATCATAATATTATACAATAACAATATGCACTCTCATATTATTATATTAGAATATTATCTAACAATGATAATTATTATCAAAGAAGTCCCGGAATAACGATAATAATAATTATTATTATTTTCCTGTCCCGCGGCGCTTAGAGCAGGGTTGGGCCCGTGGGAAGCGCTTATCAAGTAGCACAGTTGTGCCAAGAGGAGGGGGGGGGAGGGGGGGAGGAGGGGGAGGAGGGGGGGAGGAGGGGGAGGAGGGGGGAGGAGGGGGAGGAGGGGGGAAGAGGGGGAGGAGGCACCTGATGTGGCTGCTCCGCTGGGCTCCGCTGGGCTCGGACTGTGCGCGGTGCGCTCTGCGCCCTCTCGGTTGTTGCTGCCCCCTCCGAGGAGACGCCCGGGACGGGAACGGAACGGAACGGAACGGGAGGAGACTACCACGCCGCCGCCGCCAGGGGGCGGAGTCACCCACCACCGGGGGAGGAGCCGCCAACGCCGCCGCCACAAGGGGGCGGAGCGACCGTCCGAGGACAGGGGGCCGCCGCCAGGGGGCGGACTCACCCACCACCGGGGGAGGAGCCTCCGCCGCCGCCGCTAGGGGGCGGAGCTACCGACCGGAGACACGGAGCCGCCGCCAGGGGGCGGACTCACCCACCACCGGGGGAGGAGGGAGGAGGAGCCGCCGCCGCCGCTAGGGGGCGGAGCTACTGGCGGGAGACAGGGAGCCGCCGCCAGGGGGCGGACTCACCCACCACCGGGGGAGGAGCCTCCGCCGCCGCCGCTAGGGGGCGGAGCTACCGACCGGGGACGGGGAGCCGCCGCCAGGGGGCGGAGTCACCCACCACCACACCGGGGGGAGGAGCCGCCGCCGCCGCTAGGGGGCGGAGCTACCGCCCGAGGACAGGGAGCCACCGCCAGGGGGCGGAGTCACCCACCACCGGGGGAGGAGCCTCCACCACCACCGCCAGGGGGCGGAGCTACCGACCGGGGACGGGGAGCCGCCGCCAGGGGGCGGAGGAGTCACCCACCACCAGGGGGAGGAGGGAGGAGGAGCCGCCGCCGCCGCTAGGGGGCGGAGCTACCGACCGGAGACAGGGAGCCGCCGCCAGGGGGCGGAGTCACCCACCACCGGGGAGGAGCCTCCGCCGCCGCCGCTAGGGGGCGGAGCTACCGACCGGAGACACGGAGCCGCCGCCAGGGGGCGGAGTCACCCAATCAATCAATCAATCAATCAATCGTATTTATTGAGCGCTTACTATGTGCAGAGCACTGTACTAAGCGCTTGGGAAGCACAAATTGGCATCACATAGAGACAGTCCCTACCCAACAGTGGGCTCACAGTCTAAAAGGGGGAGACAGAGAACAGAACCAAACATACCAACAAAATAAAATAAGTAGGATAGAAATGTACAAGTAAAATAAATAAATAAATAGATAAATAGAGTAATAAATATGTACAACCATATATACATATATACAGGTGCTGTGGGGAAGGGAAGGAGGTAAGACGGGAGGATGGAGAGGGGGACGAGGGGGAGAGGAAAGAAGGGGCTCAGTCTGGGAAGGCCTCCTGGAGGAGGTGAGCTCTCAGCAGGGCCTTGAAGGGAGGAAGAGAGCTAGCTTGGCGGATGGGCAGAGGGAGGGCATTCCAGGCCCGGGGGATGACGTGGGCCGGGGGTCGATGGCGGGACAGGCGAGAGCGAGGTACAGTGAGGAGATTAGTGGTGGAGGAGCGGAGGGTGCGGGCTGGGCAGTAGAAGGAGAGAAGGGAGGTGAGGTAGGAGGGGGCGAGGTGATGGACAGCCTTGAAGCTCAGGGTGAGGAGTCTCTGCCTGATGCGCAGATTGATCGGTAGCCATTGGAGGTTTTTGAGGAGGGGAGTGATATGTCCAGAGCGTTTCTGGACAAAGATAATCCGGGCAGCAGCATGAAGTATGGATTGAAGTGGAGAGAGACACGGAGCCGCCGCCAGGGGGCGGAGTCACCCACCACCGGGGGAGGAGGAGCCGTCGCCGCTGCTAGGGGGCGGAGCTACCGGCGGGAGACAGGGAGCCGCCGCCAGGGGGCGGACTCACCCACCACCGGGGGAGGAGCCGCCGCCGCTAGGGGGCGGAGCTACAGGAGCCGCTCCAGGGGGCGGAGGAGTCACCCACCACCGGGGGAGGAGCCTCCGCCGCCGCCGCTAGGGGGCGGAGCTACCGACCGGAGACACGGAGCCGCCGCCAGGGGGCGGAGTCACCCACCACCGGGGGAGGAGCCGCCCACGCCGCCGCCAGGGGGCGGAGCTACCGACCGGGGACGGGGAGCCTCCGCCAGGGGGCGGAGGACTCACCCACCACCGGGGGAGGAGCCTCCGCCGCCGCCGCTAGGGGGCGGAGCTACCGACCGGGGACGGGGAGCCGCCGCCAGGGGGCGGAGGAGTCACCCACCACCACACCGGGGGGAGGAGCCGCCGCCGCCGCTAGGGAGCGGAGCTACCGCCCGAGGACAGGGAGCCGCCGCCAGGGGGCGGACTCACCCACCACCGGGGGAGGAGCCTCCGCCGCCGCCGCTAGGGGGCGGAGCTACCGACCGGAGACACGGAGCCGCCGCCAGGGGGCGGACTCACCCACCACCGGGGGAGGAGGGAGGAGGAGCCGCCGCCGCCGCTAGGGGGCGGAGCTACCGGCGGGAGACAGGGAGCCGCCGCCAGGGGGCGGACTCACCCACCACCGGGGGAGGAGCCGCCGCCGCCGCCGCCGCTAGGGGGCGGAGCTACCGACCGGAGACACGGAGCCGCCGCCAGGGGGCGGAGTCACCCACCACCGGGGGAGGAGCCTCCGCCGCCGCCGCTAGGGGCCGGAGCTACCGACCGGAGACACGGAGCCGCCGCCAGGGGGCGGAGTCACCCACCACCGGGGGAGGAGCCGCCAACGCCACCGCCAGGGGGCGGAGCTACCGACCGGGGACAGGGAGCCGCCGCCAGGGGGCGGACTCACCCACCACCGGGGGAGGAGCCGCCGCCGCCACCGCCGCTAGGGGGCGGAGCTACCGTCCGGGGACAGGGAGCCACCGCCAGGGGGCGGACTCACCCACCACCGGGGGAGGAGCCTCCACCACCACCGCCAGGGGGCGGAGCTACCGGCCGGGGACGGGGAGCCGCCGCCAGGGGGCGGAGGAGTCACCCACCACCGGGGGAGGAGGAGCCGCCGCCGCCGCTAGGGGGCGGAGCTACCGGCGGGAGACAGGGAGCCGCCGCCAGGGGGCGGACTAACCCACCACCGGGGAAGGAGCCTCCGCCGCCGCCGCTAGGGGGCGGAGCTACCGACCGGAGACACGGAGCCGCCGCCAGGGGGCGGAGTCACCCACCACCGGGGGAGGAGCCGCCGCCGCCGCCACCGCCGCCGCCAGGGGGCGGAGTCACCCACCACTGGGGGAGGAGCCTCCGCCGCCGCCGCTAGGGGGCGGAGCTACCGACCGGAGACACGGAGCCGCCGCCAGGGGGCGGACTCACCCACCACCGGGGGAGGAGCCGCCGCCGCCACCGCCGCCGCCGCTAGGGGGCGGAGTCACCCACCACAGGGGGAGGAGCCGCCAACGCCGCCGCCAGGGGGCGGAGCTACCGACCGGGGACAGGGAGCCGCCGCCAGGGGGCGGACTCACCCACCACCGGGGGAGGAGCCGCCGCCGCCGCCGCCGCTAGGGGGCGGAGCTACCGTCCGAGGACAGGGAGCCACCGCCAGGGGGCGGACTCACCCACCACCGGGGGAGGAGCCTCCGCCGCCGCCGCTAGGGGGCGGAGCTACCGACCGGGGACGGGGAGCCGCCGCCAGGGGGCGGAGGAGTCACCCACCACCGGGGGAGGAGGGAGGAGGAGCCGCCGCCGCCGCTAGGGGGCGGAGCTACCGGCGGGAGACAAGGAGCCGCCGCCAGGGGGCGGACTCACCCACCACCGGGGGAGGAGCCGCCGCCGCCGCCGCCGCTAGGGGGCGGAGCTACCGACCGGAGACACGGAGCCGCCGCCAGGGGGCGGACTCACCCACCACCGGGGGAGGAGCCGCCGCCGCCGCCGCTAGGGGGCGGAGCTACCGACCGGAGACACGGAGCCGCCGCCAGGGGGCGGAGTCACCCACCACCGGGGGAGGAGCCGCCCACGCCGCCGCCGCCGCTAGGGGGCGGAATCACCCACCACCGGGGGAGGAGCCTCCGCCGCCGCCGCTAGGGGGCGGAGCTACCGACCGGAGACACGGAGCCACCGCCAGGGGGCGGAGTCACCCACCACCGGGGGAGGAGGAGCCGTCGCCGCTGCTAGGGGGCGGAGCTACCGGCGGGAGACAGGGAGCCGCCGCCAGGGGGCGGACTCACCCACCACCGGGGGAGGAGCCTCCGCCGCCGCCGCTAGGGGGCGGAGCTACCGACCGGGGACGGGGAGCCGCCGCCAGGGGGCGGAGGAGTCACCCACCACCACACCGGGGGGAGGAGCCGCCGCCGCCGCTAGGGGGCGGAGCTACCGCCCGATGACAGGGAGCCGCCGCCAGGGGGCGGAGGAGTCACCCACCACCACACCGGGGGTGGAGCCGCCGCCGCCGCTAGGGGGCGGAGCTACCGCCCGAGGACAGGGAGCCGCCGCCAGGGGGCGGAGGAGTCACCCACCACCGGGGGAGGAGCCTCCACCACCACCGCCAGGGGGCGGAGCTACCGACCGGGGACGGGGAGCCGCCGCCAGGGGGCGGAGGAGTCACCCACCACCGGGGGAGGAGGGAGGAGGATCCGCCGCCGCCGCTAGGGGGCGGAGCTACCGACCGGAGACAGGGAGCCGCTGCCAGGGGGCGGAGTCACCCACCACCGGGGGAGGAGGAGCCGCCGCCACCGCCGCCGCTAGGGGGCGGAGCTACCGGCGGGAGACGGGGAGCCGCCGCCAGGGGGCGGAGTCACCCACCACCGGGGGAGGAGCCGCCGCCGCCGCCGCCGCTAGGGGGCGGAGCTACCGTCCGGAGACAGGGAGCCGCCGCCAGGGGGCGGAGTCACCCCCACCACACCGGGGGAGCCGCCGCCGCCGCCGCCGCTAGGGGGCGGAGCTACCGTCCGAGGACAGGGAGCCGCCGCCGGGGGAGGAGCCGCCGCCGCCGCCGCTAGGGGGCGGAGCTACCTTCCGGGGACCGGGAGCCGCCGCCAGGGGGCGGAGTCACCCACCGTCATCATCATCATCAATCGTATTTATTGAGCGCTTACTATGTGCAGAGCACTGTACTAAGCGCTTGGGAAGTACAAATTGGCAACATCTAGAGACAGTCCCTACCCAACAGTGGGCTCACAGTCTAAAAGGGGGAGACAGAGAACAAAACCAAACATACTAACAAAATAAAATAAATAGAATAGATATGTACAAATAAAATAAATAAATAAAAAAGAGTAATAAATATGTACACCGGGGGAGGAGCCTCCACCATCGCCGCCAGGGGGCGGAGCTACCGACCGGGGACGGGGAGCCGCCGCCAGGGGGCGGAGTCACCCCCATCATTCATTCATTCATTCATTCATTCATTCAATCGTATTTATTGAGCGCTTACTGTGTCCCCTTCTGTTCTCTATCTACACTCACTCGGTGACCTCATTCGCTCCCACGGCTTCAACTATCATCTCTACACTGATGACACCCAAATCTACATCTCCGCCCCTGCTCTCTCTCCCTCCCTCCAGGCTCGTATCTCCTGCCTTCAGGACATCTCCATCTGGATGTCTGCCCACCATCTAAAACTCAACGTGTCTAAGACCGAGCTCCTTATCCTCCCTCCCAAACCCTGTCCTCTCCCTGACTTTCCTGTCACCTCAGACAGCACTACCATCCTTCCCGTCTCACGAGCCCACAACCTTGGTGTCATCCTCGACTCCGCTCTCTCGTTCACCCCTCACATCCAATCCGTCGCCAAAACCTGCCGGTCTCACCTCCATAACACCTCCAAGATCCGCCCTTTCCCCTCCATCCAAACCGCTACCCTGCTGGTTCAATCTCTCATCCTATCCCGACTGGATTAGTGCATCGGCCTCCTCTCTGATCTCCCATCCGCCTGTCTCTCCCCGCTGCAGTCTCTACTTCACTCTGCTGCCCGGATTCTCTTTCTACAGAAATGCTCTTGGGCATGTCACTCCCCTCCTCAAAAATCTCCAGTGGTTGCCTGTCAACCTGCGAATCAAGCAAAACCTTCTCACTCTCTGCTTCAAAGTTCTCCATCCCCTGGCCCCCTCCTCCCTCACCTCCCTTCTCTCCTTCTCCATCGCAGCCCGCACCCTCCGCTCCTCTGCCGCTAATCTCCTCACCGTTAGGCCTCGTTCTCGCCTGTCCCACCGTTGACCCCTGGACCACGTCCTCCCCCTGGCCCGGAATGCCCTCCCTCCCCACATCCGCCAAACTAGCTCTCTTCCTCCCTTCAAAGCCCTACTGAGAGCTCACCTCCTCCAGGAGGCCTTCCCAGATTAAGCCCCCCTTTTCCTCTGCTCCTCCTCCCCTCCCCATCGTCCCCTTTCCTCCCTCTGCTCTACCCCCTTCCCCGCCCCACAGCACTTGTGTATGCTTGTACATATTTATTACTCTGTTTATTTTATTAAAGATGTGTATATAGCTACAATTCTATTTATTCTGATGGTATTCACTCCTGTCTACTTGTTTTGTTTTGTTGTCTGTCTGCCCCTTCTAGACTGTGAGCCTGTTGTTGGGTAGGGATTGTCTCCATCTGTTGCCAAATTGTACTTTCCAAGAGCTTAGTACAGTGCTCTGCATACAGTAAGCACTCAATAAATATGAATGAATGAATGAATGAATAATTATATTTATTTATATTAATGTCTCTTTACTTGTTCTGATGTGTATGTATATCTCTAATTCTATTTACTTCCATTGATGCTACTGATGCCTGTTTACTTGGTTTCATGTCTGTCTCCCCCCTTCTAGACTGTGTGCCCATTTTGGGCAGGGATTGTCTCTCTTTATTGCTGAATTGTCCTCTCCCAAGCACTAAGTTCAGTGCTTTGCACACAGTAAGAGCTCAATAAATACGATCGAATGAATGAAGGGATGAAGTCTATAGTTGGCTCAAGGAGCACTTTACATTTTGTACAGATTTATTACTCTATTTATTTTACTTGTACACATTTGCTATTCTATTCATTTTGTTAATGATGTGCATATAGCTTTAATTCTATTTGTTCTGACGATTTTGACACCTGTCTACTTGTTTTGTTGTCTGTCTCCCCCCCTCTAGACTGTGAGCCTGCTGTTGGGTAGGGACCATCTTGTACTTCCCAAGCGCTTAGTACAGTGCTCTGCACACAGTAAGTGCTCAATAAATACGATTGAATGAATGAATGAATTAGGAATCGGAGCCTTGGCTCACTCAGCACCTTGCATTAGGCACTGGATTGTTGGTTCATTCATTCATTCAATCATATTTATTGAGTGCTTACTGTGTGCAAAGCACTGGACTAAGTGCTTGGGAGAGTCCAATTCAGCAATAAAGAGAGACAATCCCCACCCACAGTGGGCTCACAGTCTAGAAGGCGGAAGACAGACATTAAAACAAGTAAACAGGCATCGTAGAAATAAATAGAATTAGAGAAGCAGCGTGGCTTAGTGGAAAGAGCTTGGACTTGGGAGTCAGAGGTCGTGCATTCAAATCCTGGCTCCGCCATTTATCAGCTGTGTGCCTTTGGGCAGGTCACTTAATAATAATAAGAAGAATAACAATAATGGTATTTGTTAGGCACTTCCTATGTGCCAACACTGTTCTAAGCGCTGGAGGGGATACAAGGTAATTGGGTTGTCCCACGTGGTTCTCCCAGTCTTAATTCCCATTTTACAGATGAGGTCATTGAGACCCAGAGAAGTTGTGACTTGCCCAAAGTCACACAGCTGACAAGTGGCAGAGCCAGGATTAGAACCCATGACCTCTGACTCTCAAGCCCGGGCTCTTTCCACTGAGCCACGCTGCTTCTCTGTGCCTCGGTTCCCTCATCTGTAAAATGGGGATTAAGTCTGTGAGCCCCACGTGGGACCACCTGATCACTTTGTATCCACCCCAGGGCTTAGACCAGTGCTTGGCACCCACTAAGCGCTTAACAAATACCATCGTCATCATCATATATACACAACAAAACAAGCTCAGTGGAAAGAGCCCGGGCTTTGGAGTCAGAGGTCATGGGTTCAAATCCCAGCTCCGCCACTTGTCAGCTGTGTGACTTTGGGCAAGTCACTTCACTTCTCTGGGCCTTAGTTACCTCATCTTTAAAATGGGGATTAAGACTGTGAGCCCCCCGTGGGACAACCTGATCATCTTGTATCCCCCCCAGTGCTTAGAACAGTGCTTTGCACATAGTAAGCACTTAATAAATGCCCTTATTATTATTATTAATATACAATTATAGATAAGTATATAGACACACCCATGTGCTATGGGGCGGGGGGAAGGTTCACTGAGCACTTTATATTAGGAACTGGATTGTCGCCTCATTGAGCACTTTACGTTAGTAACTGGAGCATTAGCTTATCTGGTTCCAAGGTCCCCGGAGTGCTCGGGAAGGCAGGAGGGGATTGGACTGCAGTTGGAAAGAATCCCAAAAGCTTTCACAAAGACTTGGAAGTGTTCGACATGGAGACGGTCCCTACCCAACAGTGGGCTCACAGTCTAGAAGGGGGAGACAGACAACAAAACAAAACATATAAACCAAATAAAATAAATAGAATAAATATGTACAAGTAAAATAAATAGAGTAATAAATACGTGCAAACATATATAACCCCATCCCCCCGCCTTACCTCCTTCCCCTCCCCACAGCACCTGTATATATGTATATATGTTTGTACTTATTTATTACTCTATTTTACTTGTCCATATTTATTCTATTTATTTTATTTTGTTAATATGTTTTGTTTTGTTGTCCGTCTCCCCCTTCTAGACTGTGAGCCCGCTGTTGGGTAGGGACCGTCTCTATATGTTGCCAACTTTTACTTCCCAAGTGCTTAGTACAGTGTTCTGCACAAAGTAAGTGCTCAATAAATATGATTGATTGATTGATTGATTGATTGGCACCCAGTAAGCGCTTAACAAATACCATCATCATCATCATTTATACACAACAAAACAAGTAAACAGGCATTAATATACAATTATAGATAAGTATATAGACACACCCATGTGCTATGGGGCGGGGGGGGGAGGTTCACTGAGCACTTTATATTAGGAACTGGATTGTCGCCTCATTGAGCACTTTACGTTAGAAACTGGAACATTGTGTTATCTGCTTCCAAGGTCCCCGGAGCCCTCGGGGAGGCAGGAAGGGATTGGACTGCAGTTGGAAAGAATCCCAAAAGCTTTCAGAAAGATTTGGAAGCGTTCGCCATATCCTCCCAAGTAATCGCTGGCGAAGGCGGCGGGCTGTGGGAATGACCTCGAAGTCGGCGGGGTCTCCAGACTGCCGGGAGCCGACCTCTGACCTCTCTGTTCTGCATCATCGAGGATGCTTCGGTTGTCAAGGCCTGGGGGTCGGGGACCCCCGGGACCTAGGGCCGGAGGTGGGGGCTGGCCAGGTGCTGGGTTGAGGGGGAGTGGGGGTCTCCCATTCATTCATTCAATCATAGGCCTTGCTCTCAAGGCCCTGCTGAGAGCTCACCTCCTCCAGGAGGCCTTCCCAGACTGAGCCCCTTCCTTCCTCTCCCCCTCGTCCCTCTCTCCATCCCCCCATCTTACCTCCTTCCCTTCCCCACAGCACCTGTATATATGTTTGTACATATTTATTACTCTATTTATTTATTTTATTTGTACATATCTATTCTATTTATTTTATTTTGTTAGTATGTTTGGTTTTGTTCTCTGTCTCCCCCTTTTAGACTGTGAGCCCACTGTTGGGTAGGGACTGTCTCTAGATGTTGCCAATTTGTACTTCCCAAGCGCTTAGTACAGTGCTCTGCACATAGTAAGCGCTCAATAAATACGATTGATGATGATGATGATGATGATATTTACTGAGCACTGACTGTGTGCAGAGCACTGATTAAGAGCTTGGAAAGTACAATACAGCAGTAAAGAGAGACGATCCCTGCCCACAACGGGCTCACAGTCTAGAAGAGGGGAGTCAGACATCAAAACAAGGAAATGGCAACAATATTAATAAATCGAATTATAGATATGTACATAACTTGTACTTCCCAAGCGCTTAGTACAGTGCTCTGCACACAGTAAGCGCTCAATAAATACGATTGATGATGATGATACGTACACAAGTGCTGTGTGGCGGGGGGGAAGAACAAAGGGAGCGAGTCGAGGTGAATCGAATTATAGATATGTACATAACTTGTACTTCCCAAGCACTTAGTACAGTGCTCTGCACACAGTAAGTGCTCAATAAATACGATTGATGATGATGATATCTACATAAGTGCTGTGTGGCGGGGGGAAGAACAAAGGGAGCGAGTCGAGGTGATACGGAAGGGAGGGGGAGCTGAGGAAAAGGGGACTTGGTCTGGGAAGGCCTCCTGGAGGAGGTGAGCCTTTAGTAGGGCTTTGAAGGGGGAAGTGTGCTATTGTGGCAGATTTGAGGAGGGAGGGCGTTCCAGGCCAGGGGAAGGATGTGAGCCCACTGTTGGGTAGGGACTGTCTCTATATGTTGCCAACTTGGACTTCCCAAGAGCTTAGTACAGTGCTCTGCACACAGTAAGCGCTCAATAAATACGATTGATTGATTGATTGATTGATTGATTGATTGATTTGCAAAGAAAGGCTAGGTTACATTATCCTGTATCATAGACTGTGAGCCCGTTGTTGGGTAGGCACCGTCTCTATATGTTGCCAACTTGGACTTCCCAAGCGCTTAGTACAGTGCTCTGCACACAGTAAGCTCAATAAATATGATTGATTGATTGATTGATTGATGTGGGCCGGGGGTCGACAGCGGGATAGACGAGAATGAGGCCCAGTGAGGAGGTTAGCGGTGGAAGAAGAGCGGAGGGTGCGGGCTGGGAGGGAGAAGGAGAGAAGAGAGGTGAGGTAGGAGGGGGCGAGGGATGGACAGCTTTGAAGCCAATAGTGAGGATGGGAGCTTATAGTAGTAGTAATAATAATAATAATAATAATAATAATAATAATAATAATGGTAGTTGTTATGCACTTACCATGTGCCAAGCACTGTTCTAAGTGCTGGGGTAGATCCAAGTTAATGAGGTTGGACACAGTCCCTGTCCCACATGGGGCTCGCTGTCTCAATGCCCATTTTCCAGATGAGGTAACTGAGGCTCAGAGAAATGAAGTGACTTTCCCAGAGTCACACAGCAGACAAGTGGCAGAGCCAGGATTAGAATCCATGACCTTCTGACTCCCAGGCCGGGGCTCTACTAGGCCATTCTGCTCCTCTCGCCCTGCTTCCCTCTGCAGCGTGGCTCAGTGGAAAGAGCCCGGGCTTTGGAGTCGGAGGTCGTGGGTTCAAATCCCGGCTCCGCCAGTTGTCAGCTGTGTGACTTTGGGCAAGTCACTTTACTTCTCTGTGCCTCCGTTGCCTCATCTGTGAAATGGGGATTAAGACTGTGAGCCCCCCATGGGACAACCTGATCACCTTGTATCCTCCCCAGCACTTAGAACAGTGCTTTGCACATAGTAAGCCCTTAACAAATACCATCATCATCATCTCCCAGGAGGCCTTCCCAGACTGAGCCCCTTCCTTCCTCTCCCCCTCGTCCCCCGCTCCATCCCCCCCATCTTACCTCCTTCCCTTCCCCACAGCACCTGTATATATGTATATATGTTTGTACATATTTATTACTCTATTTATTTATTTATTTATTTATTTTACTTGTACATATCTATTCTATTTATTTTATTTTGTTAGTATGTTTGGTTTTGTTCTCTGTCTCCCCCCTTTTAGACTGTGAGCCCACTGTTGGGTAGGGACTGTCTCTATATGTTGCCAATTTGTACTTCCCAAGCGCTTAGTCCAGTGCTCTGCACATAGTAAGCGCTCAATAAATACAATTGATGATGATGATGATGATCTCCCCAGGGCCCATACTCCTGCTGATTTCACCAGTCTACATGTTTTGTTTTGTTGTCCGTCTCCCCCTTCTAGACCGTGAGCCCGCTGTGGGGTAGGGACCGTCTCTAGGTGTTGCCGACTTGTATTTCCCAAGCGCTTAGTACAGTGTTCTGCGCACAGTGAGCGCTCAATAAATATGATCGAATGAATGAATGAATTTGGCTCCAATTCCTCAATTCCCCCGTGTCGCTGACTGCATTACGCTCTGCCTACTTGGGGCTGGGGGCTGGCCAGGTGTTGGGAGGGGGGTCCCTGCAGGTTTGGCTGGGGGGTGGGCCAAGGGGTAGGTGGATTATTGGGAAGACCCTGGGAGCTTCCTCAAGGGAAGGGAAGGAGGCGTGAGGTGCCGGGATTTGGCTCTGGCACCATCCCAACTCCGCCCCGAGTCCCCCAAACCACCGCTCGGGCTTGGCCAACGGAGTGGACCCAGTGAGAGCCAGACAGTTCCTGACCCACAGTCAGCACTGCAGGGACACCACCGTCATTCATTCAATCTTATTTATTGAGCGCTTACCGTGTGCAGAGCACTGTACTAAGCGCTTGGGAAGTCCAAGTTGGCAACATCTAGAGACGGTCCCGACCCAACAGCGGGCTCACAGTCTGGAAGGGGGAGACAGATGACAAAACAGAACATATTAACAAAATAATCAATCAATCAATCAATCAATCGTATTTATTGAGCGCTTACTATGTGCAGAGCACTGTACTAAGCGCTTGGGAAGTACAAATTGGCATCACATAGAGACAGTCCCTACCCAACAGTGGGCTCACAGTCTAAAAGGGGGAGACAGAGAACAGAACCAAACATACCAACAAAATAAAATAAGTAGGATAGAAATGTACAAGTAAAATAAATAAATAAATAAATAAATAAATAAATAGAGTAATAAATATGTACAACCATATATACATATATACAGGTGTATATATGTATATATACATATATATACATATATACATACATATATATATATATATATATATATATATATACAAAATAAAGTACATAGAACAGTATTTGGAATGGGGATTAAGACTGTGAGTCCCCCCATGGGACAACCTGATCACCTTGTATCCTCCCCAGCCCTTAGAATGGTGCTTTGCACATGGTAAGCGCTTAACAAATACCACCATCATCATCTCCCTGTATATATGTTTGTACATATTTATTACTCTATTTATTTTTTTATTTATTTAGTTTTCTTGTACATATCTATTCTATTTATTTTATTTTGTTAGTATGTTCGGTTTTGTTCTCTGTCTCCCCCCTTTCAGACTGTGAGCCCACTGTTGGGTAGGGACTGTCTCTATATGTTGCCAATTCGTTAGTACAGTGCTCCGCACATAGTAAGCGCTCAATAAATACGATCGATGATGATGATGTTTGGATGCAGAGCCGTCCGTGCACCTGGCCGCCTGCCCCATAGCTAAGCTGGGCCTTGGGCCGTTTCTTGCCTGCGAAATGCCGACTCCTGGAGGGGCCACCGAGAGCCCTGACCCCGGAACCTGCCCAATCCGGATGTCGCTCCCATTTTTCGGAAAGTCGGCTCCCGGCCCCAGCCATCAGGCAAAGCCCATATTGGATGCCAAGTTAACGTAGGGCCAGGGCCGGCCGGAGTCCCAGCTGGGAATCTCCAGGAGATCGACAGCTCAGCCTTGCCGGGGCCTGGTGGGGTGCGGGGGGAGCTTATGCTTGGGGGTGAGGGGGTGGTAATGTCCTTACGTCCTTGGCCGCCTTTGGGTCCGACACGCAGGCGGAGGTGATGTCACAGGTGGAGACCACCTTGGCGGGGGTTCGGCCCAGACGGGCCCCCACCTGGATGAACAAATCCCATTTCTCGGCAGTCCGACTGTCCAACGGCCAGTACAGCCCCGGCCGAAATAACCAGGGCTACTGAGGCTGGGGCCAAGGGCTAGCGAGACCAGGGCGGAGGGCAGCCAGCCAGCAAGAACGGGGCAAGAGGCTATTAACAATAATAATGATGGCGTTTGTTAAGCGCTTATTATGTGTAAAGCACATTCTAAGCGCTGGGGAGGATACAAGGTGATCAGTTTGTCCCACGTGGGGCTCACAGTCTTAATTCCCATTTTACAGATGAGACAACTGGGGCCCAGAGAAGTGAAATGACTTGCCCAAAGTCACCCAGCTGACAAGTGGCTGAGCTGGGATTTGAACCCACGACCTCTGACTCCCAAGCCCGGGCTCTTTCCACTGAGCCGCGCTGCTTCTAGGGAGGCTGGGGCCGAGGGCTATCGAGACCGGAGCTGAGGGAAGGTTCTGGGTTCTAATGCCGGCTCCACTACTGGTCTACTGTGTGACTTGGGGCAAGTCACTTATCTTCTCTGGGCCACAGTTCCCTCACTTGGAACAATGGGGATGAAGAGTGTGAGCCCCACGTGGGACAGGGACTGTGTCCAACCTGATTACCTACAGGGAAGCAGCATGGCTTTAGTGGTAAGAGCCCGGGCTTGGGAGTCAGAGGTCATGGGTTCGAATCCCAGCTCCCTCATCATCATCATCATCATCAATCGTATTTATTGAGCGCTTACTATGTGCAGAGCACTGTACTAAGCGCTTGGGAAGTACAAATTGGCAACATATAGAGACAGTCCCTACCCAACAGTGGGCTCACAGTCTAAAAGGGGGAAACATGTCACATGTCAGCTGTGTGACTTTGGGCAAGTCACTTCACCTCTCTGTGCCTCAGTTCCTTTGTCTGTAAAATGGAGGTTAATACTGTGAGCCCCACATGGGACAACCCGATTACCTTGTATTTACCCTAGCGCTTAGAACAGTGCTTGGCACATAGTAAGCGCTTAACAAATACCAACATTATTATTATTATTATTACCCCAGAGTTTAGAACTGTGCTTGGCACATAGTAACGCTTAACAAATACCATAGAGAAAATACCGCAGAGAGAGAAACTGGGGAGTCCAGGACGGAGGGCGGAGGGCTAGTGAGACCCGGGAGACCAGGGCCGAGGGCTAGTGAGAGGGGGGAGATCGGGGCCAAGAGTTATTGAGACCAGGGCCAAGGGCTGATGGCTATCAAAAATAGGGAGACCTAGACGGAGGCCCAAGGACTAGAGAGACTGGGGCAGAGGGCTAGCAAGATGGGAGAGACCAGGGCCGAGGGCTAGTGAGAGGGGGGAGATCGGGGCCAAGAGCTATTGAGACCAGGGCCAAGGGCTGAGGGCTATCAAAAATAGGGAGACCTAGGCGGAGGCCCAAGGACTAGAGAGACTGGGGCCGAGGGCAGAGGGCTAGCAAGATGGGAGAGACCGGGGCAGAGGGCTAGTGAGACCAGGACTGAGAGATAGCAAGACTGGAAAGACTGAGCGCTATCAAAAACAGGGAGACACGGACAGAGGCCCAAGGGCTAGAGAGACTGGGGATGTGGGCAGAGGGCTAGCAAGACTGGGGAGACCGGGGCAGAGGGCTAGCAAGACTGGGGAGACCGGGGCAGCGGGCTAGCAAGATCAGGGAGACCAGGACTAAGGATTAGAAAGATTGGAAAGACTGGGGAATGAGGGCTATCGAAACTAGGGAGATATGGACAGAGGCCCAAGGGCTAGCAAGACTGGGGCCGAGGGCAGAGGGCTAGCAAGGTGGGAGAGATCGGGTCAGAGGACTAGCGAGACCAGGACTGAGAGATAGCAAGACTGGAAAGACTGAGGGCTATCAAAAACAGGGAGACACGGACAGAGGCCCAAGGGCTAGCGAGACTGGGGATGTGGGCAGAGGGCTAGCAAGCTTGGGGAGACCGGGGCAGAGGGCTAGCAAAACCAGGGAGACCAGGACTAAGGATTAGAAAGATTGGAAAGACTGGGGAATGAGGGCTATCAAAACTAGGGAGATATGGACAGAGGCCCAAGGGCTAGCGAGACTGAGGCCGAGGGCAGAGGGCTAGCAAGGTGGGAGAGACCGGGGCAGAGGACTAGCGAGACCAGGACTGAGAGATAGCAAGACTGGAAAGACTGAGGGCTATCAAAAACAGGGAGACACGGACAGAGGCACAAGGGCTAGCGAGACTGGGGATGTGGGCAGAGGGCTAGCAAGCTTGGGGAGACCGGGGCAGAGGGCTAGCAAGACCAGGGATACCAGGACTAAGGATTAGAAAGATTGGAAAGACTGGGGAATGAGGGCTATCGAAACTAGGGAGATATGGACAGAGGCCCAAGGGCTAGCGAGACTGGGGCCGAGGGCAGAGGGCTAGCAAGGTGGGAGAGACCGGGGCAGAGGACTAGCGAGACCAGGACTGAGAGATAGCAAGATTGGAAAGACTGAGGGCTATCAAAAACAGGGAGACATGGACAGAGGCCCAAGGGCTAGCGAGACTGGGGATGTGGGCAGAGGGCTAGCAAGCTTGGGGAGACCGGGGCAGAGGGCTAGCAAAACCAGGGAGACCAGGACTAAGGATTAGAAAGATTGGAAAGACTGGGGAATGAGGGCTATCGAAACAAGGGAGATATGGACAGAGGCCCAAGGGCTAGCAAGACTGAGGCTGAGGGTGGAGGGCTAGCAAGGCGGGAGAGACCGGGGCACAGGGCTAGCAAGACCAGGGCCAAGGGTCTCGGGGCAGAGGGCCATCGAGACTGAGGAGACCGGGGCCAAGGGCTTGCAAGGCCAGAGAGGCCAGGTCCAGTGGCTATCAAAACCAGGAAGAGTAGAGCTGAGGGTTAGCAAGACCAGGGTCCAGGGCTGAGGGCCACCGAGGCTGGGGAGACCAGGGTCACGGGCTATAGAGACCAGAGAGATTGAGCCCGAGGGCTATCGAAACCAGGGAGACTGGCCCTACTGAGAGCTCACCTCCTCCAGGAGGCCTTCCCAGACTAAGCCCCCTCCTTCCTCTCCCCTTCGTCCCCCTCTCCATCCCCCCGTCTTACCTCCTTCCCTTCCCCACAGCACCTGTATATATGTATATATGTTTGTGCAGATTTATTACTCTATTTATTTATTTATTTATTTTACTTGTACCTATCTATTCCATTTATTTTATTTTGTTAATATGTTTGGTTTTGTTCTCTGTTTCCCCCTTCTAGACTGTGAGCCCACTGTTGGGTAGTGACTGTCTCTAGATGTTGCCAACTTGGACTTCCCAAGTGCTTAGTCCAGTGCTCTGCACACAGTAAGTGCTCAATAAATACGATTGATTGATTGATTGATTGGTTGACTGGAGTTGAGGGCTAGTGAGACCAGGGCTAAGGACTGAGGGCCATCGGTTTGCACATAGTAAGCGCTTAATGTGCCATTATTATTCTAATTATTATTATTATTCTCTGTGCCTCAGTTACCTCATCTGCCAAATGGGGATTAAAACTGTGAGCCCCCCGTGGGACAACCTGATCACCTTGTAACCTCCCCAGCGCTTAGAACAGTGCTTTGCACATAGTAAGCGCTTAACAAATACCATTATTATTATTATTATAAATAGATGTTATTGATGTCTATCTACTTTTGTTCTGTTTTGTTGTTCATCTACCCTCTTCTAGACTGCGAGCCTGTTGTTGGATAAGGATTATTTCTATTTGTTGCTGAATTGTACTTTCCAAGTGCTTAGTGCAGTGCTCTGCACACAGTAAGCGCTCAATAAATGCAATTGAATGAGTGCCCAGGGGTGGACACTGTAGCAGATAACAGTGATGGATAGAAATTTCTGGACCCACTGTCTGCAGGGGAAAGACGTTTCTGAAGCAGCGTGGCTGTGTGGGAAGAAGCGTGGCTCAATGGAAAGAGCGCGGCCTTGGGAGTCAGAGGTTGTGGGTTCTAATCCCAGCACTGCCACTTATCAGCTGTGTGACTTTGGGCAAGTCACTTAACTTCTCTGTGCCTCACTAACTCATCTGTAAAAAGGGGTTGAAGACTGTGAGCCCCACGTGGGACAACCTGATTACCGTGTAACTCCCCTAGCGCTTAGAACAGTGCTTGGCTGCGTGGCGCAGTGGAAAGAGCCCGGGCTTTGGAGTCAGAGGGCATGGGTTCAAATCCCGGCTCCTCCGCTTGTCAGCTGGGTGACTTTGGGCAAGTCACTTCACTTCTCTGGGCCTCAGTTCCCTCATCTGGAAAATGGGGATGAAGACTGGGAGCCCCCGTGGGACAACCTGATCACCTTGTAACCTCCCCAGCGCTTAGAACAGTGCTTTGCACATAGTAAGTGCTTAATAAATGCCATTATTATTATAGTAAGCACTTAACAAATGCCATCATTATTAGTAGGGCCCCGAGGGTTGGCAATTCACAGTTACGACCATCTGAGGATGCGCTTTAGCCATCTCACGTTTCTTAACCGGCTTTTTTTTAAGCGCTTATTATGTGCCAGGTATTCATCATCATCATCAATCGTATTTATTGAGCGCTTACTGTGTGCAGAGCACTGTACCAAGCGCTTGGGAAGTACAAATCGGCAGGTATTGTTCTGAGCGCTTGGGTAGATACAAGGTAATCAGGTTGGACACAGTCCCTTTCCCCTGTGGGACTCATAGTCTTAATCCATGCTTTAGAAATGAGGGAACTGAGGCCCAGAGAAGTGAAGTCACTTGCCCAAGGTCACACAGCAGGTAAGTGGTGGAGCTGGGATTAGAACCCAGGTCCTTCTGACTCCCATGCCTGGACTCTACCCACTAATAATAGTGAATAATTACGGTATTTGTTAAGCACTTACTACGTGCTAAGCACTGTTCTAAGCGCTGGGGTAGATACCAGGTAATCAGGTTGTCCCAAGTGTGGCTCACAGTCTTAATCCTCATTTTACAGATGAGGGAACTGAGGCACAGAGAAGTGAAGTGACTTGCCCCAAGTCACATGGCTGACAAGTGGCAGAGGCAGGATTAGAATGATAATAATAATAATAATAATGGCATTTATTAAGCGCTTACTATGTACAAAGCACTGTTCTAAGCGCTGAGGAGGTTACAAGGTGATCAGGTTGTCCCACATGGGGCTCACAGTCTTAATCCCCATTTTCCAGATGAGGGAACTGAGGCTCAGAGAAGTGAAGTGACTTGCCCAAGGTCACACAGCTGACAATTGGCGGAGCCGGAATTTGAACCCGTGACCTTTGACTCCAAAGCCCGTGCTCTTTCCACTGAGCCACGCTGCTTCTCATAGAACCCATGACCTCTGACTCCCAAGCCCGGGCTTTTTCCACTAAGCCACACTGAGCCCACTGTTGGGTAGGGACCATCTCTCTATGTTGCCAACTTGTACTTCCCAAGCGCTTAGTACAGTGCTCTGCACACAGTAAGCGCTCAATAAGTACGATTGAATGAATGAATGAATGGAAATCACTTCACTTCTCTGTGCCTCAGTTATTCCATTGGTAAAATGGGGATTAAGACTAGGAGCTCTCTGTGGGACAGGGACTGTGTCATCATCATCATCATCATCAATCATATTTATTGAGCGCTTACTATGTGCAGAGCACTGTACTAAGCGCTTGGGAAGTACAAATTAGCAATATATAGAGACAGTCCCTACCCAACAGTGGGCTCACAGTCTAAAAGGGGGAGACAGAGAACAAAACCAAACATACTAACAAAATAAAACCAACTTGATTAGCTTGTATCTAAATCAGCGCTTAGAAACATGCTTGACACACAGTAAGCGCTTAATAATAATGACGGCATTTGTTAAGCGCTCACTATGTGCTAAGCACTGTTCTATGCACTGGGGTAAATACGAGGTGATCAGGTTGTCCCACCTGGGGCTCACAGTCTTCATCCCCATTTTACAGATGAGGTAACTGAGGCCCAGAGAAGTGACGTGGCTTGCCCAAGGTCACACAGCAGACAAGTGGCGGAGCCCGGATGAGAACCCATGTCTTCTGACTCCCAAGCTCGGGCTCTTTCCACTAAGTCACGCTGCTTACAGAGATCACTATTATTATCATTATAATTATTATTATTATTATTATTATTATTATTATTATTATTATTATCATTATTATTCTCTGTGCCTCAGTTACCTAATCTGTAAAGTGGGGATTAATCAATCAATCAATCATATTTTTTGAACGCTTATTATGTGCGGAGCTCTGTACTAAGTGCTTGGGAGAGGACAATATAACAATAAACCACTCCCTCCCTCTGCCCTACCCCCTTCCCATCCCCACAGCACTTGTGTATATTTGTACATATTTATTACTCTATTTTATTATGTGTATAGATCTATAATTCTATTTATTTTGATGGTATTGACACCTGTCTACTTGTTTTGTTTCGTTGTGTCTCCCCCTTCTAGACTGTGAGCCCACTGTTGGGTAGGGACTGTCTCTATATGTTGCCAGCTTGTACTTCCCATGCGCTTAGTCCAGTGCTCTGCACACA
This sequence comes from Tachyglossus aculeatus, assembly GCF_015852505.1. Classification (NCBI taxonomy): domain Eukaryota; kingdom Metazoa; phylum Chordata; class Mammalia; order Monotremata; family Tachyglossidae; genus Tachyglossus; species Tachyglossus aculeatus. Next base: position 10,344,279 of record NC_052066.1, on the reverse strand, counting down.
GTAAGCGCTCAATAAATACGATTGATTGATTGAACCCGTTGTTGGGTAGGGACCATCTCTATATGTTGCTGCTTTGTACTTTCCAAGATCCCCGCTCCACCTATCGTCAGCTGTGTGACTTTGGGCAAGTCACTTAACTTCTCTGTGCCTCAATTCCCTCATGAGTAAAATGGGGATTAAGAATGTGAGCCTCCCGTGGGACAACCTGATCACCTTGTAACCTCCCCAGCGCATAGAACAGTGCTTTGCACACAGTAAGCGCTTAATAAATGCCATTATTATTATTATTAATACAGTGCTGTGCACACAGTAAGAGTTCAATAAATATGATTGATGAATGAATGAATGAATAAACAGACACAGACACAGATACAGAAACAGAATAAACATTCCCTGCCCACAACAATTTTACAGCCTGTGAGCCCCATGAGGGACATGGACTGTGTCCAACCTGATTTACTTGTATCTACCCCAACATTTAGTACAGTGCCTGGCACATAGGAAATGCTCAATGAATACCCCCCCACCAAACCCCCTCCCCCCAAAAACCCAAAACCTACCTAGCTCGTATCTACTCCAGTTCTTAGTACAGTGTCTGGCACCTAAAAAGCATCTCCTTCCCTCCTCCTTGATCTCCTTCCCTCCTCCTTTCCCATCTCCATCCCTCCTCCTTTCCCATCTCCTTCCCTCCTCCTTCCCCACCTCCTTCCCTCCTCCTTTCCTCCTCCTTCCCCTCCTCCTTTCCCATCTCCTTCCCTCCTTCTTTCCCATCTCCTTCCCTCCTCCTTCCCCACCTCTTTCCCTCCTCCTTTCCCATCTCCTTCTCTCCTCCTTCCCCATCTCCTTCCCTCCTCCTTTCCCATCTCCTTCCCTCCTCCTTTCCTCCTCCTTCCCCTCCTCCTTTCCCATCTCCTTCCCTCCTCCTTTCCCATCTCCTTCCCTCCTCCTTTCCCATCTCCTTCCCTCCTCCTTTCCTCCTCCCCTCCTCCTTTCCTCCTCCTTTCCCATCTCCTTTCCCATCTCCTTTCCTCCTCCTTTCCCATCTGTTTTAGACTGTGAGCCCACTGTTGGGTAGGGACTGTCTCTCTATGTTGCCAACTTGTACTTCCCAAGCTCTTAGTACAGTGCTCTGCACACAGTAAGCGCTCAATAAATACGATTGATGATGATGATGATGATGATGAATAAGCACTTAACAAATACCATAAAACAAAACAAAGCAAAATAAGAGCACAGTTGGGTTGGTGTCCACATTCTCTCCCCTCAGGAATTTACAATCCAATTGAGGGAAATGGACACTAATGTAAATTCTAAATCGAAGAAGGTAATAGAGTATATAAGAAAACTCCGTGGATCCACTACCAGAACAATGGCAGAGGGAATAATAATGATGGCATTTGTTAAGCTCTTACTATGTGCTAAGCACTGTTCTAAGCGCTGATGAGAAGCAGCGTGGCTCAGTGGAAAGAGCCCGGGTTTTGGAGACAGAGGTCATGGGTTCAAATCCCGGCTCCTCCACATGTCTGCTGTGTGACCTTGGGCAAGTCACTTAACTTCTCTGAGCCTCAGTGACCTCATCTGTAAAATGGGGATGAAGACTGTGAGCCCCCCGTGGGACAGCTTGATCACCTTGTATCCCCCCCGCAGCGCTTAGAACAGTGCTCTGCACATAGTAAGCACTTAACAAATGCCATCATCATCATCATCATCATGGGGACGTAATGGGGGAGATTCATTCATTCATTCATTCAATCGTATTTATTGAGTGTTTACTGTGTGCAGAGCACTGTACTAAGCGCTTGGGAAGTACAAGTCGGCAACATCTAGAGACGTTCCCTACCCAATAATGGGCTCACAGTCTAGAAGTAGGGAGACGGACAACAAAACAAAACATGTAGAGAAGCAGCATGGCTCAGTGGAAAGAGCCCGGGCCTGGGAATCAGAGGACGCGAGTTCTAATCCCCACTCTGCCATGTCAGCTGTGTGACTTTGGGCAAATCACTTCTCAGTGACCTCATCTGTAAAATGGGGATTAAGACTGTGGGCCCCACGTGGGACAACCTGATTATCTTGTACCTCCCCCAGCGCTTAGAACAGTGCTCGGCACATAGTAAGCGCTTAACAAATACCACCATTATTATTATTATTCTCTGTCCCCTAGTTCCCTCATCTGTAAAATGAGGGTCAGGACTGCGAGCCCCGTGTGGGACGGGGGCTGCGTCCAATCTGATTATCTTGAGAAGACTGGGGATTAAGACTGTGAGCCCCCCGTGGGACAACCCGATCACCTTGTAATAATAATAATAATAATGGCATTTGTTAAGCGCTTACTATGTGCAGAGCACTGTTCTAAGCGCTGGGGGTGGATACAAGGTGATCAAGTTGTCCCACATGGGGCTCACAGTCTTAATCCCCATTTTCCAGATGAGGTCACTGAGGCTCAGAGAAGTAAAGTGACTTGCCCAAGGTCACACAGCAGACAGGTGGCGGAGCCGGGATTCGAACCCATGACCTCTGACTCCAAAGCCCGGGCTTTTTTCCACAGAGCCACGCTGTCCTCTTAACCTTGTAACCTCCCCAGCACTTAGAACAGTGCTTTGCACGTAGTAAGCGCTTAAAAATGCCATTATTATTATTATTATTATTATTGGATCTACCCCAGCATTTAGAACAGTACATGGCACCTTGTAAGCGCTTAATGAATACCGCCATTATTCTTATTTTATTATAACTATGACTTGAGCCCCATGAGGAGCAGCGTGGCTCAGTGGAGAAGGGCATGGTCTTTGGAGTCAGAGGTCATGGGTTCGGATCCCGGCTCCGCCACCTGTCTGCTGTGTGACCTTGGGCAAGTCACTTCACTTCTCTGAGCCTCAGTTACCTCATCTGGAAAATGGGGATTAAGACTGTGAGCCCCATGTGGGACAACTTGATCACCTTGTATCCACCCCCAGCGCTTAGAACGGTGCTCTGCACATAGTAAGCGCTTAATAAATGCCATTATTATTATTATTATGTGGGACAACCTGATGACCTTGTATCTCCCCCAGCGCTTAGAACAGTGCATGGCACCTAGTAAGCGCTTAACAAATACCAACATTATTATTATTACATAAGCGCTGGGCTGGGGCGGAGGGGGATGGGGAGAGTTTGTGAATGTTTAAGTGCTTAGGCGGTGTGAAAGTGCTGATGTGAGGGTTGAGTGAGATAAACAAGGCCTCAAAGTCAGGCAGAGCTGAAGGGATTAACTCTTCTCTCTCTCCTAGGCTGTACATTCATTCGGCCGACCGTGGGGAACTTCGTAACAATAAAATAATTATTATCATACTTCTTAAGAGCTTTATTTTATTTTATTTTATTTTATTTTATTTTATTTTATTTTGTTAGTATGTTCGGTTTTGTCCTCTGTCTCCCACTTTTAGACTGTGAGCCCAATGTTGGGTAGGGACTGTCTCTAGATGTTGCCAATTTGTAATAATAATAATAATAATGTTGGTATTTGTTAAGCGCTTACTATGTGCAAACCACTGTTCTAAGCGCTGGGGTAGATACAAGGTGATCAGGTTGTCCCACGTGGGGCTCACAGTCTTAATCCCCATTTTACAGATGGGGTAACTGAGGCACAGAGAAGTTAAGTGACTTGCCCAAAATCACACAGCTGACAATTGGCAGAGCCGGGGTTTGAACCCATGACCTCTGACTCCAAAGCCCGGGCTCTTTCCACTGAGCCACACTGCCTCTCTTGTACTTCCCAAGCGCTTAGTACAGTGCTCTGCACACAGTAAGCGCTGAATAAATATGATTGATTGACTGATTGATTACTAAAGAGCACTGTTCTAAGCGCTGAGGTCGCTGCAAGTTAATCAATCAATCAATCAATCAATCGTATTTATTGAGCGCTTACTATGCGCAGAGCACTGTACTGAGCGCTTGGGAAGTACAAATTGGCAACATCTAGAGACGGTCCCTACCCAACAGTGGGCTCACGGTCTAAAAGGGGGAGACAGAGAACAAAACCAAACATACTAACAAAATAAAATAAATAGAATAGATAGGTACAAATAAAATCAATCAATCAATCAATAAATAAATAAATAGAGTAATAAATATGTACAAACATATATACAGGTGCTGTGGGGAACATGTCCCACATGTCCCACATGGGACTCACGGTCTCACAATAATAATGATAACTGTGGTATTTGCTAAGCACTTACTATGTGCCGGGGACTGTACTAAGCACTGGGGTGGACACGAAGCAGCGTGGCTCAGTGGCAAGAGCCCGGGTTTTAGAGTCAGAGGTCCTGGGTTCTCATCCCGGCTCTGCCACCGGTCAGCTGTGTGACTTTGGGCAAGTCACTTCGCTTCTCTGTTCCTCAGTTACATCATCTGTAAGATGGGGATGAAGACTGTGAGCCCCACGTGGGACAACTTGATCACCTTTTATCTGCCCCAGTGTTCAGAACGGTGCTTGACAACGTAGTAAGCGCTTCACAAATACTATCATCATCATTATTGTTATTATGAGAAGCAGCGTGGCTCAGCGGAAAAAGCCCGGGCTTGGGAGCCAGAGGTCAAGGGTTCGAATCCCGGCTCCGCCACTTGTCAACTGTGTGACCTTGGGTAAGTCACTTAACTTCTCTGAGCCTCATCTGTAAAATGGGGATTAAGACTGTGAGCCCCACGTGGGACAACCTGATCACCTTGTATCCCTCCCAGCGCTTAGAACAGTGCTTTGCACATAGTAAGCGCTTAACAAATGCCATCATCATCATCATCATCATCATGAGCAAATTAGATTGGACACAGTCCCTGTCCCACTGGGGACTCCCAGTCTTAATCCCCATTTTGCAGATGAGGGAACTGAGGCCCAGAGAATAATAATAATGATGGTGCTTGTTAAGCGCTTACTACGTGCCAAGCATAGTGAAGTGACTTGCCCAAGGTCACAGAGCGGACCTGTGGCAGAGCCGGGATTAGAACCCAGGTCCTCTGTCCCCCTGGTCTGGCCTCTGGCCATTAGGCCAGGCTGCTTCTTAGAGAAGCAGCGTGGCTCAGTGGAAAGAGCCCGGGCTTTGGAGTCGGAGGTCATGGGTTCAAATCCTGCCTCCGCCAATTGTCAGCTGGGTGACTTTGGGCGAGTCGCTTGACTTCTCTGGGCCTCGGTGACCTCATCTGGAAAATGAGGATGAAGACGGTGAGCCCCCCGTGGGACAACCCGGTCGCCTTGTAACCTCTCCAGCGCTTAGAACAGTGCTTTGCTCCCTTCAAGGCCCTACTGAGAGCTCATCTCCTCCAGGAGGCCTTCCCAGACTGAGCCCCTTCCTTTCCCTCCCCCCCACATCCCCCTCTCCATCCCCCGCATCTTACCTCCTTCCCTTCCCCACAGCACCTGTATATATGTATATATGTTTGTACATATTTATTACTCTATTTATTTTACTTGTACCTATCTATTCTATTTATTTTATTTTGTTAGTATGTTTGGTTTTGTTCTCTGTCACCCCCTTCTAGACTGTGAGCCCACTGTTGGGTAGGGACTGTCTCTATATGTTGCCAATTTGTACTTCCCAAGCGCTCAGTACAGTGCTCTGCACATAGTAAGAGCTCAATAAATATGATTGATGATGATGATGATAGTAAGCGCTTAATAAATGTTGTCATTATTATAGCAGGGATTCCTACGTGGGAAGGGGGTCTGAGGTGGTGGTGGTGGGCATCCAAGGGCAGCAATCTCCTGCCTCCGCCTCTGTCTCTAGACTGTGCCCTGAGGTAGGGGGGACGGGGAAGAGTGAGGGGCACTGGAAGAGAATCAATAAATACAATTGATGATGATGATGATGATGATGATGATGATGATGATGATGATGATGATGATGAAGAGACAGGCAAGAGAGAGCAGGGTTGGCATCTGAGGGGATGCCCTCCTCGGGCTGGAGTCCGGAGGGGAGGCAGAACAGAGGTAGGGGAATCAGGGCCCCCAGGGAGAATCATGGGGACCAATTTACTTCATCCCTGAGTTTCTCCAAGCCCCCCATCATCATCATCATCATCAATCGTATTTATTGAGCGCTTACTATGTGCAGAGCACTGGACTAAGCGCTTGGGAAGTACAAACTGGCAACATATAGAGACAGTCCCTACCCAACAGTGGCCTCACAGTCTAAAAGGGGGAGACAGAGAACGAAACCAAACATACTAACAAAATAAAATAAATAGAATAGATATGTACAAATAAAATAAATAAATAAATAGAGTAATTAATATGTACAAACATATATACGCTGTATATATGTATACATGTATATATGTACATTTCTACGCTGATGACACCCAGATCTCCATCTCTGCCCCTGCTCTCTCCCCCTCCCTCCAGGCTCGCATCTCCTCCTGCCTTCAGGACATCTCCATCTGGATGTCCGCCCGCCACCTAAAGCTCAACATGTCGAAGACTGAGCTCCTTGTCTTCCCTCCCAAACCTTGTCCTCTCCCTGACTTTCCCATCTCTGTTGACGGCACTACCATCCTTCCCGTCTCACAAGCCCGCAACCTTGGTGTCATCCTCGACTCCGCTCTCTCATTCACCCCTCACATCCAAGCCGTCACCAAAACCTGCCGGTCTCAGCTCCGCAACATTGCCAAGATCCGCCCTTTCCTCTCCATCCAAACCGCTACCCTGCTAATTCAAGCTCTCATCCTATCCCGTCTGGACTACTGCACTAGCCTTCTCTCTGATCTCCCATCCTCGTGTCTCTCTCCACTTCAATCCATACTTCATGCTGCTGCCCGGATTATCTTTGTCCAGAAACGCTCTGGACATATTACTCCCCTCCTCAAAAACCTCCAATGGCTACCGATCAATCTGCGCATCAGGCAGAAACTCCTCACCCTGGGCTTCCAGGCTGTCCATCCCCTGGCCCCCTCCTCCCTCACCTCCCTTCTCTCCTTCTCCAGCCCAGCCCGCACCCTCCGCTCCTCCACCGCTAATCTCCTCACCGTACCTCGCTCTCGCCTGTCCCGCCATCGACCCCCGGCCCACGTCATCCCCCGGGCCTGGAATGCCCCCAATCCCTCTGCCCATCCGCCAAGCTAGCTCTCTTCCTCCCTTCAAGGCCCTGCTGAGAGCTCACCTCCTTCAGGAGGCCTTCCCAGACTGAGCCCCTTCTTTCCTCTCCCCCTCGTCCCCCTCTCCATCCCCCCGTCTTACCTCCTTCCCTTCCCCACAGCACCTGTATATATGTATATATGGTTGTACATATTTATTACTCTATTTATTTATTTATTTATTTATTTTACTTGTACATTTCTATCCTACTTATTTTATTTTGTTGGTATGTTTGGTTCTGTTCTCTGTCTCCCCCTTTTAGACTGTGAGCCCACTGTTGGGTAGGGACTGTCTCTATATGTTGCCAACTTGTACTTCCCAAGTGCTTAGTACAGTGCTCTGCACATAGTAAGCGCTCAATAAATACGATTGATTGATTGATTGATTGATTGATTGATATATACATATATACAGGTGCTGTGGGGAAGGGAAGGAGGTAAGATGGGGGGATGGAGAGGGGGACGAGGGGGCTGGTGGTAGAGAAATAACAATGATAATAAGAATAATTCTGGTATTTGCAAAGTGCTTAATATGTGTGCCAGGCGCTGTACTAAGCGCTGGGGTGGATAGCGGAAGCAGCGTGGCTCAGTGGAAAAAGCCCGGATTTGGGAGTCAGAGGTTGTGGGGTCTAATCCCTGCTCTTCCACTTTTTTTTTTGAGCGCTCACTGTGTGCATCATCATCATCATCATCAATTGTATTTATTGAGCGCTTACTATGTGCAGAGCACTGTACTAAGCGCTTGGGAAGTACAGATTGGCAACATATAGAGATGGTCCCTACCCTACAGTGGGCTCACAGTCTAAAAGGGGGAGACAGCGAACAAAACCAAACATACTAACAAAATAAACAAAATAAAATAAAATGTGCAGAGCATTGTATTAAGCACTTGGGAAGTACAATAATAATAATAATAATAACGATGGCATTTATTAAGCGCTTACTATGTGCAAAGCACTGTTCTAAGCACTGGGAAGGTTACAAGGTTGTCCCACGGGAGGCTCACAGTCTTCATCCCCATTTTCCAGATGAGGTAACTGAGGCCCAGAGAAGTGAAGTGACTTGCCCCAAGTCACACAGCTGACAAGTGGCGGAGCCGGGATTTGAACCCACGACCTCTGACTCCAAAGCCCGGGCTCTTTCCACTGAGCCGCACTACAAGTCGGCAACGTATCGAGACAGTCCCTACCCAACAACGGGCTCACAGTTTAGAAGGGGGAGTCAGCTGGGTGATTCGGGGCAAGCCACTTCACTTCTCTGGGCCTCAGTTCCCTCATCTGTAAAATGGGGATTAAGACTGTGAGGCCCACGTGGGACAACCTGATCACCTTGTATCGCCCCAGCGCTTAGAACAGTGCTTTGCACATAGTAAGTGCTCAGCAAATACCGTTACTATTATTATTATTACAAGCTAATCAGGTTGGACACAGTCTCTGTCCCACGTGGGGCTCACAGTCCTGATCCCCATTTTACGGATGAGGGAACTGAGGTATAGAGAAGTGAAGGTCGCACGGCAGACAAGTGACGGAGCGGGATTAGAACTCATGACCTTCTGACATCTGGGCCCGGGCTTTAGCCACTACTATGCCATCCCACTGGCCTCCCATCCCCCTGGGGTTGCCGGGCACAGGAGAAGCGGGGAGGCCTAGGGGTGTTCGGAGTCCGAACACCCGGGTTCTAATCCCGGCCTGCCACTTGCCTGCTGAATGACCTTGGATAAGTCACTTCATTTCTCTGGGCCTCAGTTTCCTCATCTGCAAAGTGGGAATTCAATACTTGTCCTCCCTCCCAATTAGACTGCGAACCCTAGGAGGGACAGGGCCCGTGTCCAACCTGGTTAGCTTGTATCTGCCCCAGTGCTTAGAACAGTGCTTGACACATAGTTCCCACACTGCCTCTCAATTTTTGAGCGCTTACTGTGTGCAGAGCACTGTACTAAGCGCTTGGGAGAGGACAACACAACAAAATTAGCTGACATGACAGTTTCCCTGCTCGTGCAGGCCTAAAAATAATAGTGGTATTTATGAAGTGCTTATTATAGCAAAGCAGCGTGGCTCAATGGAAGGAGCACGGGCTGCGGAGTCAGAGGTCACGGGTTCAAATCCCACTCCACAGCTGTGTGACTTTGGGCAAGTCACTTAACTTCTCTGAGCCTCAGTTACCTCAACTGTAAAATGGGGATTAAGAGTGTGAGCCCCCCGGGGGAAAACCTGATCGCCTTGTAACCTCCCTAGCGCTTAGAACAGTGCTTTGCGCATAGTAAGCGCTTAATAAATGCCATTATTAGTAGTAGTATTATTATGTGCTGGGCACTGAACCAAGCAAGAGCTGGGGTGGATTCATTCATTCATTCAATCGCATTTATCGAGCGCTTACTGGGCGCAGAGCACTGGACTAAGCGCTTGGGAAGTACAAGTTGGCAGCATATAGAGATGGTCCCTACTCAACAACGGGCTCACCGTCTAGAAGGCGGATCCAAGCAAATCGGGTTGGACACAGTCCCTGTCCCACGTGGGGGGGGTCACACTCTTAATTCCCATTTTCCAGATGAGGTCACTGAGGCCCAGAGAAGTTAAGCGACTTACCCGAAGTCCCACAGAAGACAAGAAGCGGAGCCAGAATTAGAACCCAGGTTTTCTCCAGGTTTTTTGACTCCCAAACCGGCGCTCTATCCGCTCTTTCATCTGGGGGCTGTGCTGCACGTTGTGCGCGAAGCCTGAGGCTCTTTATGTTTTCTCCTCTTTGCCTCAGGATCGCTTGGTGTGGCCGATAGAGCCCAGGCCCGGGTGTCAGAAAGACCTGGGTTCTAATCCCAGCTCCGCTGCTGTGCGACCTTGGGCAAGTCGCTTCACTTCTCTGGGCCTCAGTTCCCTCATTCGTCAAATGGGGATGAAGACTGTGAGCCCCACGTAATAATAATGATGGTATTTGTTAAGCGCTTACTATGTGCCAAGCACTGCTCTAAGTGCTGGGGAGGATACAAGGTGATCAGGCTGTCCCACGGGGGGGCTCACCGTCTTAACCCCCATTTTACAGATGAGGTAACTGAGGCTCAGAGAAGTTAAGTGACTTACTCGAAGTCACACAGCTGACAGTTGGCGGAGCCGGGATTTGAACCCAGGACCTCTGACTCCCAATTTCCACTGAGCCACACTGAGCCCCCTGTGGGACAACCTGATGACCTTGTAACCTTCCCAGCGCTTAGAACAGTGCTTTGCACATAGTAAGCGCTTAATAAATGCCATCATCATTACAAGCGCTTAGTACAGTGCTCTGCACATAGTAAGCGCTCAATAAATACGATTGATTGATTCTCCGTCCACATGGGACAGGGACCGTGCCCAACCTGATTACTTTGTATCTAGATACTCTGTATCTACCTCTGTGCTTAGAACTGTGACTGGCACATAGTAAGCACTTAACAAATACTTTTAAAAAATTTATTAATAATAATAAAAGTGAGGGTCCCGTTCCCTCGCTGACCCCCCGGTTTTCTGCCTTAAAAGATGATGGGCTCTAGGACCCGGGAATTATAATAATAATGATGGTATTTGTTAAGCGCTGACTATGTGCCAAGCACTGTTCTAAGTGCTGGGGAGGATACAAGGTGATCAGGTTGTCCCACGGGGGGGCTCACAGTCTTAACCCCCATTTTACAGATGAGGTAACTGAGGCTCAGAGAAGTTAAGTGACTTACTCAAAGTCATCATCATCATCATCAATCGTATTTATTGAGCGCTTACTGTGTGCAGAGCACTGTACTAAGCGCTTGGGAAGTACAAGTAGGCAACATATAGAGACAGTCCCTACCCAACAGCAGGCTCGCAGCCTAGGAGGGGGAGACGGACAACAAAACCAAACATACTAACAAAATAAAATAAATAGAATAGATATGTACAAGTAAAATAAATAGAGTAATAATAAATAGAGTAATAAAATAGAGTAATAGAATAAATAGAATAGTAAATAGGTAGAAGTAAAATAGAGTAATAACTCTACAAATATATACAAGCAATGATGGCATTTATTAAGCCCTTACTATGTGCAAAGCACTGTTCTAAGCGCTGGGGAGGTTACAATAATAATAATAATGTCACACAGCTGACAGTTGGCAGAGTCGGGATTTGAACCCATGACCTCTGACTCCCAAGCCTGTGCTCTTTCCACTGAGCCCCGCTGCTTCTCCGTCCACATGGGACAGGGACCGTGCCCGACCTGATTACTTTGTCAGCGCTTAGAACAGTGACTGGCACATAGTAAGCACTTAACAAATACTTTTAAAAAAAAAATTATTAATAATAAGAAAAGTGAGGGTCCCGTCCCCTCGCTGACCCCTGGTTTTCCACCTTAAAAGATGATGGGCTCTAGGACCCGGGAATTTGGGTAGGGACTGTCTCTATATGTTGCCAATTTGTATTGGTACAGTGCTCTGCACACAGTAAGCGCTCAATAAATACGATTGATGATGATGATGAATTAGAAGGAGGTCTCTGCCCTCCAAAGGGACAGAAACAGGACAGGCGGCGGGGGGAGGAGGACCAGCCCTGCTGTGACCTCTCTGTCACTGTCACTGTCTCACTGCCACTGAATCAATCAATCAATCAATCGTATTTATTGAGCGCTTACTATGTGCAGAGCACTGTACTAAGCGCTTAATGTCAGCGGCCACTGCTGCTTCTGCCAAAAAGGGGGTAGACAACCCCTTCTGAGACCTCTTTCCTTCCTCCTCCTCCTCCTTTTCCCCGGGAACCACAGTTTATCTGCTCTTGTCACCATCTTAGCCAGTAATAATAATATTAATATTTGTAAAGCCCCTATGATGCACCAAGCACTGGGGTAGAGACGAGATAATTAGGTTTTCTAGACCGTGAGCTCCTTCGGGGGGGCGGGATTGGATTGTCCGCTCCCAAGGGCCTAGTTCAGTGCCCTGCATATAGTCAGTGCTCAGTCAATAGCTCATCAATCAATCAATCTTGTTTATTAAGTGTTTTTACTGAGTGCTCTCTCTCTCATTCAATCCACATATTCAATCCCTCCATAAATCCTATCGGTCCCACCTTCACAAATCCGCGCTTTTGGCTCCTTCCGAACCGCTGCCACGTTAATCCAGTCATTCATCCCTCCTGGGTGACTGCGTCGGTCTCCCGGCTGACCTCCCATTCCATTCATTCAGTCGTATTTATTGAGCGCTTACTGTGTGCAGAGCACTGGACTCAGCGCTTGGGAAGTACAAGTCGGCAACATATAAAGACGGTCCCTACCCAACAGCGGGCTCACAGTCTAGAAGGGGGAAACAGACAACAAAACAAAATATATTAACAAAATAAAATGAATAGAATAGTAAATATGTACAAGTACTAACCTGCTGTTTCTCCCTACTCCAGTCCCCATACTTCACTCTGCTAAAACGATCATTTTTCTACAAAACCGTTCTGGGCATGTCACCCCACCCCTTCAAAAATCCCCAGGGGTTGCCCATCCACCTCCTTATCGAACAAAAACTCATCACCATGGGCTTTAAAGTCCTCCACCACCCTTCTGATCTCATCTCTCTTCTGTCCTCCTTTCCAGCCTGCACGCTCCGCTCCCCTGGTGCTGCTCACCTCCTCACTGGGCCTCCATTCACTCAATCATATTTATTGAGCGCTTACTGTGTGCACAACACTGGGCTAAGCGCTTGGAAGTACAAGTTGGCAACATATAGAGACGGTCCCTACCCAACAACGGGCTCACAGTCTAGAGTCTCCATCTCACCTGTCTCGGCCCCCGTCCTGCCTCTGGCCTGGAACGCCCTCCTTCCTCACATCCCACAGACAATCCCTCTTCCCGCTCTTTCAAAGCCTCACTCTGAAGGCCCACCTCCTCCCAGAAGACTTCCCTGACTAAAGAAGCAGCGTGGCTCAGTGGAGAGAGCCTGGGCTCTGGAATCAGAGGTCATGGGTTCAAATCCCGGCTCCGCCAACTGTCAGCTGTGTGACTTCGGACGAGTCGCTTCACTTCTCTGGGCCTCAGTTGCCTCATCTGTAAAATGGGGATTAAGACCATGAGCCCCCCATGGGACAACCTGATTCATTCATTCATTCAATTGTATTTATTGAGTGCTTACTGTGCAGCGCACTGTACTAAGCAGTTGGGAAGTACAAGTTGGCAACAGATAGAGACGGTCCTTACCCGACGACGGGCTCAGAGTCTAGAAGGGGGAGATGGACGACAAAACAAAACATGTGGACGGGTGTCAAGTCGTCAGAACAAATAGAATTAAAGTTAAATGTGATCAATCAATCAATCATATTTATTGAGCGCTTACTGTGTGCAGAGCACTGTACTAAGCACTTGGGAAGTACAAGTTGGCAACATATAGAGACAGTCCCTACCCAACAGTGGGCTCAGAGTCTAAAAGGGGGAGACGGAGAACAAAACCAAACATACTAACAAAATAAAATAAATAGAATAGATATGTACAAGTAAAATAAATAAATAAATAGAGTAATAAATATGTACAAACATATATACATATATACAGGTGCTGTGGGGAAGGGAAGGAGGTAAGATGGGGGCGATGGAGAGGGGGACGAGGGGGAGAGGAAGGAAGGGGCTCAGTCTGGGAAGGCCTCCTGGAGGAGGAGTGATCACTTTGTAACCTCCCCAGCGCTTAAAACAGTGCTCTGCACATAGTAAGCGCTCAATAAATGCCATCATTATTTTATTATTAAACCACACTTTTCCTCATCTCCCACTCCCTTCTGCGTCGCCCTCACTTTGATCCCTTTGCTCTTCCCCCTCCCCACCCCACAGCACTGATGTCCATATCTGCCATTTATTCTTTTATATTTATTATTATTATTTTATTATATTTATGTCACTAATTTTTTTATTAATGCCTGTCTCCCCCACCTCTAGATTGTAAGCTCCTTGTGGGCAGGGAATATGATGTTTATTGTTGCACCGTTAGACCTGGGTTCTAATCCTGGCCCCGCCACACGCCTGCCGTGTGACCTTGGGCAAATCACTTCACTTCTCGGGGCCTCAGTTCCCTCAGCTGTAAAATGGGGGCAAGAGGGGGAGCTCTCTCAGATCCAGGCCCCGCCCCCTTAGAGCCAGACCACGCCCCTCCGAGGCAAGCCCCGCCCCTCAGATCCAGGCCCGCCCAATCAGATGCAGGCCCCGCCCCTCAGACCCAGACCCGTCCAATCAGATCCAGGCCACGCCCACTCAGACCCGCCCAATCAGATCCAGGCCCCGCCCTTCAGACCCAGGCCCCGCCCAATCAGATCCAGGCCACGCCCACTCAGACTCAGCCCCGCCCAATAAGATCCAGGCCACGCCCACTCAGACCCAGACCCGTCCAATCAGTACAGGCCCCGCCCCCCAAGATTCAGGCCACGCCCACTCAGACACAGGCCACGCCCAATCAGATCCAGGCCCCGCCCGATTCATTCATTCATTCATTCATTCATTCATTCATTCAATCGTATTTATTGAGCGCTTACGGTGTGCACAGCACTGTACTAAGCGCTTGGGAAGTACAAGTTGGCAACACTCAGGCCCCGCCCCGTCAGATCCAGGCCCTGCCCACTCATATTGAGGCCCCGCCCCCTCATACCCAGGCCACGCCCACTCATACTAAGGCCCCGCTCCCTCAGATGCCCTGCCCACTCAGATTCAGGCCCCGCCTCCTCAGATCCAGGCCCCGCCCAATCAGATTCAGGCCCCGCCCCCTCAGATGCCCTGCCCACTCAGATCCAGGCCCCGCCCAAACAGATGCAGGCCCCGCCCCCTGAGATTTAGGCCCCGCCACCTCAGATCCAGGCCCCCCGCTCAAACCCAGGCCCCGCCCCCTCTAATCCAGGCCCCGCCGCATCAGATTCAGACCACACCCCCTCATATGCAGGCCCCGCCCCTTGGACACTGGCACCGCCCCTCACATCCAGGCCCCGCCCCTCGAATTCTGTCCAATCAGATCCAGGTCCCGCCCCTAAGATTCAGGCCCCGCCCCTCAGACCCAGGCTCCGCCCCACAGCCCCAGGCTCCGCCCCTTAGTCCCCGGCCCCGCCCCCACCGCTCCAGGCCCCCACCCCTTAGACCCATACCCCACCCCCTCAGACCCAGGCCCCGCCCCCTCTAATTCTGTCCAGTTTGATCCAGATCAGATTCAGGCCCCGCCCCTCAGTTCCAGGCTCTGCCCCTTAGACTCAGGCCCCGCCCCCACAGCCCTAGGCCCCGCCCCCTCGGGCCAACTAGTATTGCCGGAGCCCCGCCCTCTCCGACCTCGGGCCCCCTCCCTTGGATCAGGGCTCGCCGCTCATTGGCTCCCCGGAGCCCCGCCCCTCCGGCTGCTGGCCCCGCCCCCTACGATTGGGCCCCTTCCCCTTGAATCAGGGCCCGCCGCTCATTGGCTCCCCGGAGCCCCTCCCCTCCGATCCTGGCCCCGCCCCCTCCGTTCCTGTCTACTCCCCTCAGGTGTCGCCCCTCCCCCCGGGATCCGACCCCCGCCTCTCATTGGCTGAGCGGAGCCCCGCCCGCCGACTCCCGGGATCCGCCCCCCCCGGGGGTGTCTGGTCCCCCCGCCGCTCATTGGCTGAGCGGAGCCCCTCCCGCCGACTCCCGGCCCCGCTCCCCGGGAAGGGTCCGGCCCCCGCCGCTCATTGGCCGAACGGAGCCCCGCCCGTCGACTCCCGACCCCGCCCCTTAGATCCAGGCCCAGCCCCCCGGCGGGGGGGGGGGGTCCGGCCCCCGCCTCTCATTGGCTGAGCGGAGCCCCTCCCGCGACTCCCGGCCCCGCCCCTTAGATCCAGGCCCCGCCCCCGAGGGGCTCCGGCCCCCGCCTCTCATTGGCTGAGCGGAGCCCCTCCCGCGACTCCCGGCCCCGCCCCTCAAATCCAGGCCCCTCCCCCCCCGAGGGGTCCGGCCCCCCGCCACTTATTGGCTGAGCGGAGCCCCGCCCTCAGACTCCCGGCCCCTCCCCTTAGGTCCAGGCCCCGCCCCCCGGGGTGGGTCCAGCCCCCGCCGCTCATGGGCTGAGCGGAGCCCCTCCCGCGACTCCCGGCCCCGCCCCTTAGATCCAGGCCCCGCCCCCCGAGGGGCTCCGGCCCCCGCCGCTCATTGGCTGAGCGGAGCCCCGCCCACCGACTCCCGGCCCCGCCCCTCAAATCCAGGCCCCTCCCCCCGAGGGGTCCGGCCCCCCCGCCACTTATTGGCTGAGCGGAGCCCCGCCCTCAGACTCCAGGCCCCGCCCCTTAGATCCAGGCCCCGCCCCCCGGGGGGTCCGGCCCCCGCCGCTCATTGGCTGAGCGGAGCCCCTCCCGCGACTCCCGGGCTCCCGCCCCCCCGGGGGGTGTCTGGCCCCCCCCCCCCGCCGCTCATTGGCTGAGCGGAGCCCCCTCCCGCCGACTCCGGGCCCCCGCCCCTTAGATCCAGGCCCCGCCCCCCCCGAGGGGTCCGGCCCCCCGCCACTTATTGGCTGAGCGGAGCCCCGCCCGCGACTCCCGGCCCCGCCCCTTAGATCCAGGCCCCGCCCCCGGGATCCGGCCCCCGCCGCTCATTGGCTGAGCGGAGCCCCTCCCGCCGACTCCGGGCCCCGCCCCTTAGATCCAGGCCCCGCCCCCGGGATCCGGCCCCCGCCGCTCATTGGCTGAGCGGAGCCCCTCCCGCCGACTCCGGGCCCCGCCCCTTAGATCCAGGCCCCGCCCCCGGGATCCGGCCCTCGCCGCTCATTGGCTGAGTGGAGCCCCGCCCTCCGACTCCCGGCCCCCTTCTTAGATCCAGGCCCCTCCTCCCGAGGGGTCCGGCCCCCGCCTCTCATTGGCTGAGCGGAGCCCCGCCCGCCGACTCCCGGCCCCGCCCCTTAGATCCAGGCCCCGCCCCCGGGATCCGGCCCCCGCCTCTCATTGGCTGAGCGGAGCCCCGCCCGCCGACTCCCGGCCCCGCCCCTTAGATCCAGGCCCCGCCCCCGGTGGGGGGGTCCGGCCCCCGCCTCTCATTGGCTGAACGGAGCCCCTCCCACCGACTCCCGGCCCCGTCCCCCGGGATCCGGCCCTCGCCTCTCATTGGCTGAGAGGAGCCCCGCCTCCAGAAGCCCCGCCCCTTAGTGTCTAGGCCCCGCCCCCTGGTTGCAGCCCCCGGCGCTCATTGGCTGAGCGGAGCCCCGCCCCTTAGATCCCGGCCCCGCCCCTTGGGGGTGTGGGTACCATTCCTTGGCATGGCCCCATTCCTGCTCCTCCTCCTCCTTCTCCTGGTCCTGCTCCTGCTCCTCCTCCTGCTGCTCCTGCTGCTCCTGCGTCCTTCCCGCCGCCGGCCCCCCCCCGGGCCCGCCGATGGCCCGAGCCCCCAGCCTGCTCTTTCGGATCGGGTTGGTGCCTGGGGGGGGGACACGGGGAGATGGACATTTGGGGGGGGGAGGGGGAGATGGGGAGATAATGGGGGGGGTCTGCAGGTGGCACGGGGACATGGACATCTGGGGATCATCAATCCTATTTATTGAGCGCTTACTGTGGATAGGGCACTGTACTAAGCCCTTCTGGAGAAACGGGGTGATGGGCATCTGGACTTGTACTTCCCAAGCGCTTAGTACGGTGCTCTGCACACAGGGAGCGCTCAATCAATCAATCAATCAACCAATCAATCGTATTTATTGAGCGCTTACTATGTGCAGAGCACCGTACTAAGCGCTTGGGAAGTACAAGTCGGCATCGCATAGAGACAGGCCCTACCCGACAGTGGGCTCACAGTCTAAAAGGGGGAATAAATAAATACGATGGAATGAATGAATGAATCTGCAGATGGCACGGGGACGTGGGCATCTGGGGGGGAGGGGGAAATGGGGGGAGGGGCGTCTGCAGATGGCACGGGGACATGGACAGCTGGGGGAGGGGGAAATGGGGGGATGGGCGTCTGCTGGAGGAGAGCTCACCTCCTCCAGGAGGCCTTCCCAGACTGAGCCCCTTCCTTCCTCTCCCCCTCGTCCCCCTCTCCATCCCCCCATCTTACCTCCTTCCCTTCCCCACAGCACCTGTATATATGTATATATGGTTGTACAGATTTATTACTCTATTTATTTATTTATTTATTTTACCTGTACATTTCTTTCCTATTTATTTTATTTTGTTGGTATGTTTGGTTCTGTTCCCTGTCTCCCCCTTTCAGACTGTGAGCCCACTGTCGGGTAGGGACTGTCTCTATGTGTTGCCAATTTGTACTGCCCAAGCGCTTAGTACAGTGCTCTGCACATAGTTAGCGCTCAATAAATACGATTGATGGATTGATTGGTATGTGTTTGTACCTATTTTTTTAACTCTATTTATTTATTTAATTTATTTGGACACATCTATTTATTTTATTTTGTTAGTGTGTTTGGTTTTGTTCTCTGTCTCCCCCTTTTAGACTGTGAGCCCGCTGGTGGGTGGGGACCGGCTCTAGATGTTGCCAATTTGGACTCCCCAAATTAGTACAGTGCTCTGCACATAGTAAGCGCTCAATAAATACGATTGATGATGATGATGATGATGATGCAGATGGCACGGGGAGATGGACATCTGGGGAGGGGGGAATGGGGGTGGGCATCTGCGGATGGGGAAATGGACATCTGGAGATGGGGTGGGGGGATGGGGAGGTGGACATCTGCAATGTCTGGCCCATAGTAAGCGCTTAACAAATACCACAATTATCATTATCACAGGGGGAGGGGAAGATGGGGAAAGGCAGATGGCATGGGGCAGTGGGGCAGACGATGCCGCTTGGTTGGTGATGATAATAATAATAATAATGGCATTTATTAAGCGCTTACTATGTGCAAAGCGATCAATCAATCAGTCGTATTTATTGAGCACTTACTGTGTGCAGAGCACTGGACTAAGCCCTCGGGAAGTACAAGTTGGCAACATATAGAGACGGTCCCTACCCAACAGTGGGCCCACTGTTCTAAGCACTGGGGTGGATGCGAGGTGATCAGGTTGTCCCACGGGGAGCTCACAGTCTTAATCCCCCATTTTCCAGATGAGGGAACTGAGGCCCATCATCATCATCATCATCAATCGTGTTTATTGAGCGCTTACTGTGTGCAGAGCACTGTGCTAAGCGCTTGGGAAGTACAAGTTGGCAACATATAGAGACGGTTGCTACCCAGGCCCAGAGAAGTGACTTGCCCAAGGTCACACAGCGGACAATTGGCAGCGCCGGGATTTGAACCCATGACCTCTGACTCCAAAGCCCGTTCTCTTTCCACTGAGCCACGCTGCTTCTCTGATCCGACCTCTGTGTTTAAACCCCCATCCCGCTGTCCTCAGTCCAGACCTTCTGAAAGAGCAAGGGCTTTGGAGCCAGAGGTCATGGATTCGAATCCTGGCTCCGCCACATGTCTGCTGTGTGACCTCGGGCAAGTCACTTCACTTCTCTGAGCCTCAGTTACCTCATCTGTAACATGGGGATTACGACTGTGAGCCCCACGCGGGACAGCCTGCTCACCTTGTATCTACCCCAGCGCTTAGAACACTGCTTTGCACATAGTAAGCGCTTAATAAATGCCATTATCATTATTATTATTATTATTATTAAGCTCGTTGTGGGCAGGGCATGTATCTGTTTATTGTTGTGTCGTCCTCTCCCAAGCGCTCAGTACAGTGCTCTGCGTACCGTGAGAGCAGAAGCAGCATGACGTAGTGGTTAGAGCCCGGCCCTGAGAGTCAGAAGGTCATGGGTTCTAATCCCGGCTTGGCCACTTGTCTGCTGTGTGACCGTGGGCGAGCCACTTCACTTCTCTGGGCCTCAGTTCCCTCATCTGGAAAATGGGGATTGAAAGTGTGAGCCCCACGTGGGATAGGGACTGTGTCCAACCTGATTTGCTTGTATCAACCCCAGAGCATAGTACAGTGCCTGGCACATAGTTAAGAGCTTAACAAATACCATTATTATTATTATTATTATTATTATTAGTAGTAGTAGTAGTAGTAGTAGTAGTAGTAGTAGTAGGCGTTCAATAAATACAAATGACTGACTGACCGACAACATCTGCAGTGATCAGGGACTGGAGAGGCCTGCTGGACCTTCTGGTTGCCTTATCACCTTTCTCATCTCAGCCCCTCTTCCACCTACCAGTCATTTATTATTATTAATAATAATAATAATAATATCCACCTACCGGTCATTTATTAATAATAATAATAATAATAATGAAATTTGTTAAGCGCTTACTATGTGTCAAGCACTGTTCTAAGTGCTGGGGTAGGTACAAGCTAATCAGGTTGGACACAGCTCCTGTGGGGACTCACAGTCAATCAATCAATCAATCGTATTTATTGAGCGCTTACTGTGTGCAGAGCACTGTACTAAGCGCTTGGGAAGTCCAAGTTGGCAACATATAGAGACAGTCCCTACCCAACAGTGGGCTCACAGTCTTCACCCCCATTTTACAGACGAGGGAACTGAGGCACAGGGAAGTGAAACGACTTGCCCAAGGTCCTACAACAGACAAGTGGTGGAGTCAGGATTAGAACCCAGGTCCTGCCGACCCCTCGGCTCGGCCTCTACTATGTGCCAAGCACCGTGGTAGATACAGCACGATCAGATAAGGCCCAGTCCCTGTCTCCCATGGATCTCACAATCTAAGTGGGCAAGTCACTTAATTTCTCCGTGCCTCAGTTTCCTCATCTGTAAAAAGAGAAGCAGCGCGGCTCAGTGGAAAGAGCCCGGTCTTGGGTTCCAATCCCGGCTCCGCCTCATGTCTGCCGTGTGACCTCGGGCAAGTCACTTCACTGAGCCTCAGTTCCCTCATCTGTAAAATGGGGATTAAGGGTGTGAGCCCCATGTGGGACAACCTGATCACCTTGTATCCCCCCCCCCGCAGCGCTTCGTACATAGTAAGCGCTTAACAAATGCCATTATTGAAGCCATTAGAAGCCATTGAAGCCATTAATGGCATATTAATGCCATTAGAGAAGCAGCGTGGCTCAGTGGGAAAGAGCCCGGGCTTTGGAGTCAGAGGTCATGGGTTCAAATCCCGGCTCCGCCACTTGTCAGCTGGGTGGCTTTGGGCAAGTCACTTAACTTCTCTGTGCCTCCATTCCCTCATCTGTAAAATGGGGATGAAGACTGTGAACCCCACGTGGGACAACCTCATCACCTTGTATCCCCCCAGCGCTTAGAACAGTGCTTTGCACATAGTAAGCGCTTAATAAATGCCATCATTATTATTATTATTATTATTGCTATTATTAAAATGGGAATTAAGACGTGAGCCTCACGTGGGACTGGGACCGCGCCAATAAATCAGTCAGCGGTATTTAGCCGGCGCGGAGCGCAGATCTAAGAGCTTGGGAGACTACAATGCAACAGAATCAGCAGAAACGTGCCCTGTCCATAATCAGTTTACGGTTTAGAGGTGGAGACAGACGTTAATACGGTCCAATAAGTAATTTATGCTAAATAATGAAAAGATTGGTACGCCAGTGCCGTGGCATTGGGGTAGAGAAATATCAAATGTCGAAAGGTCGCAGATCCAAATGCAGAGATGACGCAGAAGGGAAAGTGAGCGGGGGACGGGGGAGGATTTAAAAAGGTAAGGCTAACCTGATTATTTTTTAATCTACCCCAGCTTGGTTAAAACAGTGGTCGCCTATCAATCTATTAAACAAAAACTCCTCACTCTCGGCTTCAAGGCCGTCCATCCCCTCGCCCCCTCCTCCCTCACCTCCCTCTTGTCCTTCTCCGGCCCATCCCGCACCCTCCGCTCCTCTGCCGCCGCTCACCTCCTCACTGGGTCTTTTAGACTGTGAGCCCACTGTTGGGTAGGGACTGTCTCTATGTGATGCCAATTTGTACTTCCCAAGCGCTTAGTACAGTGCTCTGCACATAGTAAGCGCTCAATAAATACTGTTGATTGATTGATTGGGCCTCGTTCTCGCCCGTCCCGCCGTCGACCACCGGCCCACATCCTTCCCCTGGCCTGGAATGCCCTCGTTCATTCATTCAGTCGTATTTATTGAGCGCTTACTGTGTGCAGAGCACTGTACTAAGCGCTTGGGAAGTACAAGTTGGCAGCATAACTCCCTCCGCACATCCGCCAGGCTAGCTCTCTTCCTCCCTTCAAAGCCCTACAGAAATCTCACCTCCTCCAGGAGGCCTTCCCAAGCTAAGCCCCCTCTTCCTCAGCTCCCCCTCCCTTTGCATCACCTCAACTCCCTCCTCTTGCTCTTCCCCCACCCCCAACCTCACATATCTATAATTCTATTTATTTATACCAATACCTGTTTACTTGTTTCGATGTCTGTCTCCCCCTCTCTAGACTGTGAGCCCATTGTGGGCAGGCATGGTCTCTCTTTATTGCTGTATTATACTTTCCAAGCGCTTAGTACAGTGCTCTGCACACAGGAAGCACTCAATAGAGAATAAATAAGGAGAAGCAGTGTGGCTCAGTGGAAAGAGCCTGGGATTTGGAGTCAGAGTTTATCATCATCAATCATCATCAATCATATTATTGAGCACTTACTGTGTGCAGACCACTGGACTAAGCGCTTGGGAAGTACAAATTGGCAACGTATAGAGACAGTCCCTACCCAACAGTGGGCTCACAGTCTAAAAGTTTATGGGTTCAAATCCCGGCTCCGCCACTTGTCAGCTGTGTGACTTGGGGCAAGTCACTTCACTTCTCTGGGCCTCAGTGACCTCATCTGGAAAATGGGGATTAAGACTGTGAGCCCCCCTGTGGGGCAACCTGATCACCTTGTAACCTCCCCAGCGCTTAGAACAGTGTTTTGCACATAGTAAGCGCTTAATAAATGCCGTTATTATTATTAATAAATGCAGTGGAATGAATGAATGAACAGTACCTGGCACTTAGTAAGTGCTTAACAAATACCATTAAAAAAAAAACAAAAAAACCCCAAACCACCAGGTATTAAATCCCCATTTTGCAGGTGGGAAAGGCCCATCTCCTCCCAGAGGCCTTCCCAGACTAAGCCCACTTTTCCTCCTCTCCCACTCCCTTCTGCGTCGCCCTGACTGTCTCCCTTTGCTCTTCCCCCCTCCCTGCCCCACACCACTTATAATAATAATAATGGCATTTATTAAGCACTTACTATGTGCAAAGCACTGTTCTAAGCGCTGGGGAGGTTACAAGGTGATCAGGTTGCCCCACAGGGGGCTCACAGTCTTAATCCCCATTTTCCAGATGAGGGAACTGAGGCACAGAGAAGTGATTTGCCCAAAGCCACACAGCTGATAATTGGCAGAACGGGGATTTGAACCCGTGACCTCTTATGTCCAGATCTGTCATTTTATTCATTTGTATTGACGTCCGTCTCCCCGCCTCTAGACTGTAAGGTCACTGTGGGCAGGGAATGTCACTTTTTCACTGTTGTATCGTCCCCTCCCAACCCCCTGTTGGGTAGGGACCGTCTCTCTATATGTTGCCAACTTGTAATAATAATGATGGCATTTATCAAGCGCTTACGATGTGCAAAGCACTGTTCTAAGCGCTGGGGGGTTACAAGGTGATCAGGTGGTCCCACAGGGGGCTCACAGTCTTCATCCCCATTTTCCAGATGAGGGAACTGAGGCTCGGAGAAGTGAAGTGACTTGCCCAAGGTCACACAGCAGACATGTGGCAGAGCCGGGATTAGAACCCACGACCTCTGACTCCCAAGCCTGGGCTCTTTCCACCGAGCCACGCTTCTTCTAGTGCTGCCGAGTGCTACCTAATAATAATAATGATAATAATAATGGCATTTGTTAAGCACTTACTATGTGCCAAGCACTGTTCTAAGTGCTGGAGGGGATACAAGGTGATCAGGTTGTCCCATGTGGGGCTCACAGTCTTCATCCCCATTTTCCAGATGAGGGAACTGAGGCTCAGAGAAGTGAAGTGACTTGTCCAAGGTCACACAGCAGACACGTGGCAGAGCCGGGATTAGAACCCACGACCTCTGACTCCCAAGCCCGGGCTCTTTCCACCGAGCCACGCTGCTTCTAGTGCTGCCTAGTGCTACCTAATAATAATGATAATAATAATAATAATAATAATAATAATAATAATAATAATAATAATGGCATTTGTTAAGCACTTACTACGTGCACAGCACTGTTCTAAGCGCTGGGGGGGATACAAGGTGATCAGGTTGTCCCACGTGGGGCTCACAGTCTTCATCCCCATTTTCCAGATGAGGGAACTGAGGCTCAGAGAAGTGAAGTGACTTGCCCAAGGTCACACAGCAGACATGTGGCGGAGCCGGGATTAGAACCCACAACCTCTGACTCTCAAGCCCGGGCTCTTTCCACCTAGCCACGCTGCTTCTAGTGCTGCTGAGTGCTACCTAATAATAATAATAATAATTATGGCATTTGTTAAGCGCTTACTATGTGCACAGCACTGTTCTAAGCGCTGTGGGGGCGGATACAGGGTGATCATGTTGTCCCCCGTGGGGCTCACAGTCTTCATCCCCATTTTCCAGATGAGGGAACTGAGGCTCGGAGAAGTGAAGTGACTTGCCCAAGGTCACACAGCAGACATGTGGCGGAGCCGGGATTAGAACCCACGACCTCTGACTCCCAAGCCCGGGCTCTTTCCGCCGAGCCACGCTGCTTCTAGTGCTGCCTAGTGCTACCTAATAATAATAATAATAATTATGGCATTTGTTAAGCGCTTACTGTGTGCACAGCACTGTTCTAAGCGCTTGGGGCAGGGGGGTTACAAGGTGATCAGGTTGTCCCACGTGTGGCTCACAGTCTTCATCCCCATTTTCCAGATGAGGGAACTGAGGCTCAGAGAAGTGAAGTGACTTGCTCAAGGTCACACAGCAGACATGTGGCAGAGCTGGGATTAGAACTCACGACCTCTGACTCCCAAGCCCGGGCTCTTTCCACCGAGCCACGCTGCTTCTAGTGCTGCTGAGTGCTACCTAATAATAATAATAATAATAATAATAATAATAATAATAATAATAATGGCATTTGTTAAGCGCTTACTACATGCACAGCACTGTTCTAAGCGCTGGGGGGGATACAAGGTGAACAGGTTGTCCCCCGGGGGGCTCACAGTCTTCATCCCCATTTTACAGATGAGGTAACTGAGGCTCAGAGAAGTGAAGTGACTTGCTCAAGGTCACACAGCAGACATGTGGCGGAGCCGGGATTAGAACCCATGACCTCTGACTCTCAAGCCCGGGCTCTTTCCACCGAGCCACGCTGCTTCTAGTGCTGCCGAGTGCTACCTAATAATAATAATAATAATAATAGTAATAATTATGGCATTTGTTAAGCACTTACTACGTGCATAGCACTGTTCTGAGCGCTGGAGGGGGGATACAAGGTGATCAGGTTGTCCCACGTGGGGCTCACAGTCTTCATCCCCATTTTCCAGATGAGGGAACTGAGGCTCGGAGAAGTGAAGTGACTTGCCCAAGGTCACACAGCAGACATGTGGCGGAGCCGGGATTAGAACCCACGACCTCTGACTCCCAAGCCTGGGCTCTTTCCACCGAGCCACGCTGCTTCTAGTGCTGCCGAGTGCTACCTAATAATAATAATAATAATAATAATGGCATTTGTTAAGCGCTTACTACGTGCACAGCACTGTTCTAAGCGCTGCAGGGGGGATACAAGGTGATCAGGTTGTCCCACAGGGGGCTCACAGTCTTCATCCCCATTTTCCAGATGAGGGAACTGAGGCTCGGAGAAGTGAAGTGACTTGCCCAAGGTCATACAGCAGACATGTGGCGGAGCCAGGATTAGAACCCATGACCTCTGACTCTCAAGCCCGGGCTCTTTCCACCGAGCCACGCTGCTTCTAGTGCTGCCGAGTGCTACCTAATAATAATAATAATAATAATAATTAGGGCATTTGTTAAGCGCTTACTACGTGCACAGCACTGTTCTGAGTGCTGGAGGGGGAATACAAGGTGATCAGGTTGTCCCACGTGGGGCTCACAGTCTTATCCCCCTTTTCCAGATGAGGGAACTGAGGCTCAGAGAAGTGAAGCGACTTGCCCAAGGTCACACAGCAGACATGTGGCAGAGCCGGGATTAGAACCCATGACCTCTGACTCTCAAGCCCGGGCTCTTTCCACCGAGCCACGCTGCTTCTAGTGCTGCCGAGTGCTACCTAATAATAATAATAATAATAATAATTAGGGCATTTGTTAAGCGCTTACTACGTGCACAGCACTGTTCTGAGTGCTGGAGGGGGGAATACAAGGTGATCAGGTTGTCCCACGTGGGGCTCACAGTCTTATCCCCCTTTTCCAGATGAGGGAACTGAGGCTCAGAGAAGTGAAGCGACTTGCCCAAGGTCACACAGCAGACATGTGGCAGAGCCGGGATTAGAACCCATGACCTCTGACTCTCAAGCCCGGGCTCTTTCCACCGAGCCACGCTGCTTCTAGTGCTGCCGAGTGCTACCTAATAATAATAATAATAATAATTAGGGCATTTGTTAAGCGCTTACTACGTGCACAGCACTGTTCTGAGCGCTGGAGGGGGGATACAAGGTGATCAGGTTGTCCCACGTGGGGCTCACAGTCTTATCCCCCTTTTCCAGATGAGGGAACTGAGGCTCAGAGAAGTGAAGTGACTTGTCCAAGGTCACACAGCAGACACGTGGCAGAGCCGGGATTAGAACCCACGACCTCTGACTCCCAAGCCCGGGCTCTTTCCACCGAGCCACGCTGCTTCTAGTGCTGCCTAGTGCTACCTAATAATAATGATAATAATAATAATAATAATAATAATAATAATGGCATTTGTTAAGCACTTACTACGTGCACAGCACTGTTCTAAGCGCTGGGGGGGATACAAGGTGATCAGGTTGTCCCACGTGGGGCTCACAGTCTTCATCCCCATTTTCCAGATGAGGGAACTGAGGCTCAGAGAAGTGAAGTGACTTGCCCAAGGTCACACAGCAGACATGTGGCGGAGCCGGGATTAGAACCCACAACCTCTGACTCTCAAGCCCGGGCTCTTTCCACCTAGCCACGCTGCTTCTAGTGCTGCTGAGTGCTACCTAATAATAATAATAATAATTATGGCATTTGTTAAGCGCTTACTATGTGCACAGCACTGTTCTAAGCGCTGTGGGGGCGGATACAGGGTGATCATGTTGTCCCACGTGGGGCTCACAGTCTTCATCCCCATTTTCCAGATGAGGGAACTGAGGCTCAGAGAAGTGAAGTGACTTGCCCAAGGTCACACAGCAGACATGTGGCGGAGCCGGGATTAGAACCCACGACCTCTGACTCCCAAGCCCGGGCTCTTTCCGCCGAGCCACGCTGCTTCTAGTGCTGCCGAGTGCTACCTAATAATAATAATAATAATAATAATAATAATGATAATAATAATGGCATTTGTTAAGCGCTTACTACGTGCACAGCACTGTTCTAAGCGCTGGGGGAGGGATACAAGGTGATCAGGTTGCCCCACGTGGGGCTCACAATCTTCATCCCCATTTTCCAGATGAGGGAACTGAGGCTCAGAGAAGTGAAGCGACTTGCCAGGGTCACACAGCAGACACGTGGCGGAGCCTAGTGGGTAGAGCCCTGGCCTAGGAGTCAGAAGGTCATGGGTTCTAATCCCGCCTCCGCCGCCTGTCTGCTGGGCGAACTTGGGCAAGTCACTTCACTTCTCTGGGCCTCAGTTCCCTCATCTGTAAAATGTGAGTCCCGCGTGGGCCAGGGACTGTGTCCAGCCCGATTTGCTGGTATCCACCCCAGCGCTTAGTACAGTGCCTGGCACACAGGAAGTGATTAACAAATACCGTTATTATAATTATTATAATTTCACCATCTCCCCTCCGGCTTCAGGCAGCCCTCTCTGACCCCACAAGCCGGCCTGTGGGAGTGGAGCGAGGGGCGGGAGAAGCAGCGTGGCTCAGTGGAAAGAGCCCGGGCTTTGGAGTCAGAGGTCAGGGGTTCGAATCCCGGATCCGCCACGTGTCTGCTGTGTGACCTTGGGCAAGTCACTTCACTTCTCCGAGCCTCAGTTCCCTCATCTGGAAAATGGGGATGAAGACTGTGAGCCCCCCGGGGGACAACTTAATCACCTTGTATCCTCCCCAGCGCTTAGAACAGTGCTTTGCACATAGTAAGCGCTTAAATGCCATCGTCATTAGGGAAGCAGCGTGGCTCAGAGGAAAGAGCCCGGGCTTTGGAGTCAGAGGTCATGGGTTCAAATCCCAGCTCCATCACTTGTCAGCTGTGTGACTTTGGGCAAGGCACTTCACTTCTCTGGGCCTCAGTGACCTCATCTGTAAAATGGGGATTAAGACCGTGAGCCCCACGTGGGACAGCCTGATCACCTTGTAAACTCCCCAGCGCTTAGAACAGTGCTTTGCACATAGTAAGCACTTAATAGATGCCATTATTATTATTATTATTGTCTCTGCCCCGCACTCAGCGCTTAGTACAGTGAGCACTTAGTGAGCACTCTTCTTAGTCGTGTGTCTAGAGCCCAGGCTTGGAAGTCTGAAGGTCCTGGGTTCTAATTCAGGCTCCACCACACGTCTGCTGGGTGACCTTGGGCAAGTTACTTCACTTCTCTGGGCCTCAGTGACCTCATCTGTAAAATGGGGATTAAGACTGTGAGCCCCATGTGGGACAACCTGATCACCTTGTAGACTCCCCAGCGCTTAGAACAGTGCTTTGCACATAGTAAGCACTTAATAGATGCCATTATTATTATTATTATTGTCTCTGCCCTGCACTCAGCGCTTAGTACAGTGAGCACTTAGTGAGCACTCTTCTTAGTAGTGTGACTAGAGCCCAGGCTTGGAAGTCTGAAGGTCCTGGGTTCTAATTCAGGCTCCACCACACGTCTGCTGGGTGACCTTGGGCAAGTTACTTCACTTCTCTGGGCCTCAGTGACCTCATCTGTAAAATGGGGATTAAGACTGTGAGCCCCACGTGGGACAACCTGATCACCTTGTAGACTCCCCAGCGCTTAGAACAGTGCTTTGCACGTAGTAAGCACTTAATAGATGCCATTATTATTATTATTATTGTCTCTGCCCTGCACTCAGCGCTTAGTACAGTGAGCACTTAGTGAGCACTCTTCTTAGTAGTGTGACTAGAGCCCAGGCTTGGAAGTCAGAAGGTCCTGGGTTCTAATCCCGGCTCCACCACATGTCTGCTGGGTGACCTTGGGCAAGTTACTTCACTTCCTTGGGCCTCAGTTACCTCATCTGTAAAATGGGGATGACGACTGGGAGCCCCACGTGCGACGGGGACTGTGTCCAGTCTGACTTACTTGTATCCACCCCAGCGCTTAGAACAGTGCTTGGCAAATACTAAGCGCTTAACAAATACCGCTACAGCGTGGCTCAGTGGAAAGAGCCCGGGCTTGGGAGTCAGAGGTTGTGAGTTTTAATCCCGCTCCACCACTTGTCTGTTGTGTGACCTTGGGCAAGTCACTCAACTTCTCTGGGCCTCAGTTCCCTCATCTGGAAAATGGGGATTAAGGCTGTGAGCCCCACGTGGGACAACCTGATCACCTTGTATCTACTCCAGTGCTTAGAACAGTGCTTGGCACAAAGTAAGTGCTTAACAAATACCATCATTATTATTATTATTATTGTTACAGTGCCTGGTAGGTAGTAGACACTTAATCAATCAATCGTATTTATTGAGCGCTTACTGTGTGCAGAGCACTGTTCTAAGCGCTTGGGAAGTACAAATTGGCAACACATAGAGACAGTCCCTACCCAACAGTGGGCTCACAGTCTAAAAGGGGGAGACAGAGAACAAAGCCAAACATACTAACAAAATAAATGAATACTATCATCATCATCATCAATCATATTTATTGAGCGCTTACTGTGTGCAGAGCACTGTACTAAGCGCTTGGGAAGTCCAAGTTGGCAACATCTAGAGACAGTCCCTACCCAACAGTGGGCTCCCAGTCTAAAAGGGAGAGACAGAGAACAAAACCAAACATACTAACAAAGTAAATGAATACCATCATCATCATCATCATCATCAGTCGTATTTATTGAGCGCTTACTGTGTGCAGAGCACTGTACTAAGCGCTTGGGAAGTCCAAGTTGGCAACATCTAGAGACAGTCCCTACCCAACAGTGGGCTCCCAGTCTAAAAGGGGGAGAGAGAGAACAAAACCAAACATCCTAACAAAATAAAATAAATAGAATAGATATGTACAAGTAAAATAAATAAATAGAGTAATAAATACGTACATACATATATACAGGTGCTGTGGGGAAGGGAAGGAGGTAAGATGAGGGGGATGGAGAGGGGGAGAGGAAGGAAGGGGCTCAGTCTGGGAAGGCCTCCTGGAGGAGGTGAGCTCTCGGTAGGGCCTTAATACCACAATAATGATTATTATTATGATAATGATTATGATTATTACTCTGTGCAGTGCCTGGTGGCATCTTCCAGCGCTTAAGCACTTAGTACAGTGGTCTGCACACAGTAAGCGCTCAATAAATACGATGGATGATCTTCCCAACTGCTCCCGCTATATTATTATTATTATTATTATTATTTTATTATTATCATTCCACCCTCTTGTCAAAGGCTCCTTGGTTTGTGAGAGGGCAGTCCCCCCACCCCCCTTTTGCCCTCCTCCGCTTCCGACAGTCCTGAGTTGATCCGGCTCCTCTAGGCCCAGATTTTGAGGAATTGCAAAACCGGATACTTCCATCCCCCACATTCACATCCAGATCTGGGGCTTTCCAGGGTCCCCAGTGTTCCTTCTTTTATTTTTATTTCTAATTGTTTTTGTTCAGCGCTTATTACGGGCCGGACACTCTTCTAAGGGCTGGGGAGGATTCAAGCTAATCGGGTCGGACGCAGTCCCTGTCCCACGTGGGGCTCACAGTCTTAATCCCCCTTTTATAGCCGAGGGAACCAAGGCCCAGAGAAAGGTAATAATAATTAGGGTATTTGTTAAGCACTTAGTATGTGCCAGGCACTGTACTAAGCACTGGGGCGGATTCAAGCTATTCATCAATCGTATTTATTGAGCGCTTACTGTGTGCAGAGCACTGTACGAAGCTATTCTGGTTGGACACAGTCCATGTCCCACGTGGGACTCACAGTCTTAATCCTTGTTTTACAGATGAGGGAACTGAGGCCCAGAGAATAATGATAATAATTGTGGTATTTGATAAGCACTTACTATGTGCCAGGCACTGTACTAAGCACTGGGGCGGATTCAAGCTATTCTGGTTGGACACAGTCCATGTCCCATGAGGGGTTTACAGTCTTAATCCCCGTTTTACAGATGAGGGAACTGAGGCCCAGAGAACAATAATAATTGTGGTATTTGTTAAGCACTTACTATGTGCCAGGCCACTGTAATAAGCACTGGGGCAGATTCAAGTTATTCTGGTTGGACACAGTCCGTGTCCCATGAGGGGTTTACAGTCTTAATCCCCATTTTACAGATGAGGGAACTGAGGCCCAGAGAACAATAATAATTGTGGTATTTGTTAAGCACTTACTATGTGCCAGGCACTGTAATAAGCACTGGGGCGGATTCAAGTTATTCTGGTTGGACACAGTCCGTGTCCCATGAGGGGCTTACAGTCTTAATCCCCGTTTTACAGATGAGGAAACTGAGGCCCAGAGAATAATAATAATTGTGGTATTTGATAACACTTACTATGTGCCAGGCACTGTACTAAGCACTGGGGTGGATTCAGGTTATTCTGGTTGGACACAGTCCATGATCCATGAGGGGCTTACAGTCTAAATCCCCGTTTTACAGATGAGGAAACAGGCCCAGAGAATAATAATAATTGTGGTATTTGTTAAGCACTTACTATGTGCCATCATCAACCGTATTTATTGAGCGCTTACTGTGTGCAGAGCACTGTACTAAGCGCTCGGGAAGTACAGATTGGCAGCATATAGAGACAGTCCCTACCCAACAGTGGGCTCACAGTCTAAAAGGCACTGTGTGCCCAGAGAACAATGAGGCCCAGAGAACAATAATAATTGTGGTATTTGTTATTGTGTTATTGTTGTTATTGTTGTTATTATTGTTGTTATTGTTGTTATTGTGTTTATATTGTGTTGTGTTATTGTAATTGTGGTATTGTTATTTGTGTTATAATTGTGGTATTTGTTAAGCACTTACTATGTGCCAGGCACTGTACTAAGCACTGGGGTGGATTCAAGTTCTTCTGGTTGGACACAGTCCATGTCCCACGTGGGGCTCACAGTCTTATCCTTGTTTTACAGATGAGGGAACTGAGGCCCAGAGAATAATAATAATAATTGTGGTATTTGATAAGCACTTACTATGTGCCAGGCACTGTACTAAGCACTGGGGTGGATTCAAGTTATTCTGGTTGGACACAGTCCATGTCCCACGTGGGGCTCACAGTCTTAATCCTTGTTTTACAGATGAGGGAACTGAGGCCCAGAGAATAATAATAATAATTGTGGTATTTGATAAGCACTTACTATGTGCCAGGCACTGTGCTAAGCGCTGGGGTGGATTGAAGCTACTCTGGTTGGATGCAGTCCCTGTCCCACGTGCGGTTTATAATAATAATAATGGTATTTGTTAAGTGCTTACTATGTGCACTGTTCTAAGCACTGGGGGGATATAAGGTGATCAGGTTGTCCCACGAGGGGCTCACACTCTTAATCCCCATTTTACAGATGAGGGAACTGAGGCACAGAGAAATGAAGGGACTTGCCGACGGTCACACAGCAGACGAAAAGTCTTGAGAATCAGTCAGTCAGTCTGTTGTGTTTCTTGATTGCTTACTACGTGCAGAGCACTGTACTAAGCACTTGGGAGAGCACAGTACAACACATTAGCAGACACGTTCCCTGCCCATAATAAGCTTACAGTCTAGCAATCAATCAATCAATCAATCAATCATATTTATTGAGCGCTTACTGTGTGCAGAGCACTGTACTAAGCGCTTGGGAAGTACAAGTTGGCAACATATAGAGACAGTCCCTACCCAGCAGTGGGCTCACAGTCTAAAAGACTAGCAGGGGAGACAGGCATTAATACGAATAATTAGGTCATTTATAATGTATAATTTAAAAGCAGCTTGAGAAGCAGTGTGGCCTAGCGGGTAGAGCCCGGGCCTGGAGTCAGAACGACCTGGGTTCTCGTCCCGGTTCTGCCGCTTGCCTGCTGTGTGACCTTGGGCAAGTCGCTTCACTTCTCTGTGCCCCAGTTATCTCATCTGTGAAATGGGGATGAAGACTGTGAGTCCCACGGGGGGACAGGGACTCTGTCCAACCTAATTAGCTTGATAACTCTCCCTAGCGCTTAATACGGGGCCGGGCACACAGGGAACGCTCAATAACGTGGCTCAGTGGAGAAGAGCCCGGGCTTTGGAGTCAGAGGTCGTGGGTTCGAATCCCGGCTCTGCCACATGTCTGCTGTGTGACCTTGGGCAAGTCACTTAACTTCTCTGAGCCTCAGTTACCTCATCTGGAAAATGGGGATTAAGACTGTGAGCCCCACGTGGGACAACTTGATCACCTTGTATCCGGCGCTTAGAACAGTGCTCTGCACACAGTAAGCGCTTAACAAATGCCATCATAGAGAAGCAGCGTGGCTCAGCGGAAAGAGCCCGGGCTCGGGAGCCAGAGGTCATGGGTTCGAATCCCGGCTCCGCCACTTGTCAGCTGTGTGACCTTGGGCAAGTCACTTAACTTCTCTGAGCCTCAGTTCCCTCATCTGTAAAACGGGGATGTAGACTGTGAGCCCCCCATGGGACAACCTGATCACATTGTATCCCCCCCGCAGCGCTTAGAACAGTGCTTCGCACATAGTAAGCGCTTAACAAATGCCATCATTATTATTATTATTATAAATACTACTGATCGATTGATCTACCCCACCGCTTAGTAGGCCCAGAGGCTAGAGCCCGGGCGGGCCTGGGAGTCAGAAGGTCGTGGGTTCTAATCCTGACTCTGCCACTTGTTCTGCTGTGTGACCTTGGGCAGGTCACTTCACCCCTCTGGGCCTCGGTTCCCTCGTCTGGAAAATGGGGATGGAGACTGTGAGCCCCACGTGGGACACGGGCTGTGTCCAACCTGATTTGTTTGTATCCACCCCGGCGCCTAGAACAGTGCCTGGCACATAGTAAGCACTTAACAAATACCATTATTATTATTATTATTATTATTATTATTATTTTATGGAGTCAGGGCAGATGCCAGAAAGGGGAAGATGGGCCCCAGGGGCCGGAAGGCTGGGGTAGGGAATACAAAAGATCCCAGGGGAATTGGGGTGGGGCAGTAAGGAAGGAAGGAAGGAAGGAGAGCCGTGAGTGAAGTCCCAGGTGGAGATTGAAGTGGTGGTCCCAGTAGGGGGAGAGGAGGGAAGGGGGAAACTGAGGCCCTGGGAGGGAGGGGGCCCTAGGGAGGGAGGTATGCTGTAGGGAGAGGAGGCAGGGAAGCAAGATCAGACAAGAAAGAAAAACCTGAGGTCGTCCGGGCTCGCCCATTCACTCACTCATATTTATGGCGTGCTTACAATCAATCAATCAATCAATTAATCGTATTTATTGAGCGCTTACTGTGTGCAGAGCACTGGACTAAGCGCTTGGGAAGTACAAGCTGGCAACATCTAGAGACAGTCCCTACCCAACAGTGGGCTCACAGTCTAAAAGGGGGAGACAGAGAACAAAACCAAACATCCTAACAAAATAAAATAAATAGAATAGATGTGTACAAGTAAAATAAATAAATAGAGTAATAACTCTGTACAAACATATATACATATATGCAGGTGCCGTGGGGAAGGGAAGGAGGTAAGATGGGGGGGATGGAGAGGGGGACGAGGGGGAGAGGAAGGAAGGGGCTCAGTCTGGGCAGAGCACTGTACTAAGCACTTGGAAGAGGACAGTTGAGAAGCGGCATGGCCTAGTAACAATTATAGTATTACTATATTTATAATTTATATTTATATAGCACTATAATATAGTAACATAATTATTATTATTATAATATATATATAATATAATAACCGTGTTATCTAACGATAACAATAATTATGGTATTTGTTAAGCGCTTCCTATGTGCCGAGCACTGTTCTAAGCACTGGGGCCGATACAAGGTCATCAGGCGTCCGACGTGAGGCTCGCGGTTTAAATCCTCATTTTCCAGATGAGGTCACCGAGGCCCAGAGAAGTGAAGCGGCTTGCCCAAGGTCACGCAGCAGACAAGTGGCGGAGCCGGGAGTAGAAAATCACATCTGCTCCAGGAGGCCTTCCCCAATTAATTTCTCTTCTTCCTAGATTATATCCCCAAGTACCACCTCAACACTTCCGCACTAATGACACACTTGGGTATTCTGTACATATCAATTTACACACCCTGTTATTTACGTATTTAATCAGCACTTACTATGCCAGGCCCTGTACTGAGCGTTGGGGTAGATATAACATGTATATGTGTTTGTACATATTTTTTACTCTATTTATTTTATTTGTACGTATCTATTCCATTTATTTTATTTTGTTAGTATGTTTGGTTTTGTTCTCTGTCTCCCCCTTTTAGACTGTGAGCCCACTGTTGGGTAGGGACTGTCTCTAGATGTTGCCAATTTGTACTTCCCAAGCGCTTAATACAGTGCTCTGCACGTAGTAAGCGCTCAATAAATACGATTGATGATGATGATGATGATGATATAAGCTAATCATGTTCCCTTCGGGACTCACAGTCTAAGTAGGAGGGAGAAGAGAGAAGCAGCGTGGCTTAGTGGGTAGAGCCCGGGCCTGAAACTCAGAAGGGCCTGGGTTCTAATCCTGACCCCGCCACTTGTCCGCTGTGTGACCTTGGGCCAGTCACGTCACTTCTGTGGGCTTCAGTGACCTCATCCGCAAAATGGGGTTTGACTGCCCTGCACACGGTAAGCGCTCAATAAATACGATCGTCTCCCCTATTTAGACTGTGAGCCCACTGTTGGGTAGGGACTGTCTCTATATGTTGCCAATTTGTACTTCCCAAGCGCTTAGTACAGTGCTGTGCACACGGTAAGCCCTCAATAAATACGATTGATGATGATGATGATGATTGAATAAATACAATTGAATGAATGTGGGACATGGACCGTGTCCAAACTGATTAATCTTCATCTACCCCAAGCTTACGAACAGTGCCTGGCACTTAGCAAATACCATTAAAAAAAGAACAAACACAGGGATTGAATCCCCATTTTGCACTTAAATAAAATGATGATGGCATTTATTAAGCGCTTACTATGTGCAAAGCGCTGTTCTAAGCGCTGGGGAGGTTACAAGGTGATCAGGGTGTCCCACGGGGGGCCTCAGAATCTTAACCCCCATTTTACAGATGAGGTAATTGAGCCCCAGAGAAGTTAAGTGACTTGCCCAAAGTCACACAGCTGTCAATTGGCGGAGCCGGGATTTGAACCCACGACCTCTGACTCCCAAGCCCGGGCTCTTTTCCGCTGAGCCACGCTGCTTTTCATAACTGCTTCTCCGTTCACTTGAGGGAACTGAGGCACGGAGAATCAATCCATCAATCAATCAATCAATCGTATTTATTGAGCGCTTACTGTGTGCAGAGCACTGTACTAAGCACTTGGGAAGTACAAGATGGCAACATATAGAGACAGTCCCTACCCAACAGTGGGCTCACAGTCTAGAAGGGGGAGACAGAGAACAAAACCAAACATACTAACAAAATAAAATAAATAGAATAGATATGTACAAGTAGTGAAGTGACTTGGCCAAGGTCACCCAGAAGGTATGTGGCGGAGCCAGGATTAAAACCCAGGACCTCTGAATCCCAGGCCTGGGCTTTTTTCACTAGGCCACAATATTTGCTGTGTGACCTTGGGTAACTCACTTCAATCAGTCAATCAATCAATCAATCAATCGTATTTATTAAGTGCTTACTATGTGCAGAGCACAGACTAAGGGCTCGGGAGAGCACAACAGAATTAGCAAACACGTTCCCTGCCCACAAGGAGTTTACAGTCCAGAAGGGAGACTGATATTAATATGGATTAATATAATTTAAAGAGATGTTCATAAGTGCTGTGGGGGTGGGGAGAATATCAAATGTCCAAAGGTCACTTATCTGTGCCTCAGTTTCCTCAACTGCCAGATGGAGATGGAATCCCTGTTCTCCTTCCCAACTGGACTGTGAGCCTCATGTGAGATTGGGACTGTGTCCAACAGGATTGGCTCCTTGATACCCACCACCGGTCTGCTGTGTGACCTTGGGCAAGCTACTTAATTTCTCTGTGCCTCAGTGACCTCATCTGTCAAATGGGGATGAAGACTGTGAGCCCCATGTGGGACAACCTGATGACCTCTGTATCTACCCCAGCACTTAGAACAGTGCTTGGTACATCGTAAACACTTAACAAGTACCATAATCATCAGTGCTTGGCGCTTAACAGCTTGTGCTTGAGAAGCAGCGTGGCTCAGTGGAAAGAGCCCGGGCTTTGGAGTCAGAGGTCGTGAGTTCGAATCCTGGCTCCGCCACATGTCTGCTGTGTGACCTTGGGCAAGCCACTTAACTTCTCTGAGCCTCAGTTCCCTCATCTGTAAAATGGGGATTAAGACTGTGAGCCCCCCCCGTGGGACAACCTGATCACCTTGTATCCCCCCAGCGCTTAGAACAGTGCTTTGCACATAGTAAGCGCTTAACAAATGTCATTATTATTATTATTATTATTAACAGATCCCATAATGATTAATTATTATAGTTATTATTACCCCACTGCTCAGAACAATGCTTGACACAGAGTAAGCGCCTAACAAATACTCTAAAATACCATGAGAAGCAGCATGGTTTTAGTGGCTAGAGCACGGGCCCGGAGTCAGAATCATCATCATCATCAATCGTATTTATTGAGCACTTACTGTGTGCAGAGCACTGTACTAAGCGCTTGGGAAGTACAAATTGGCAACGTATAACCCAGAATGTCATGGGTTCTCATCCCGGTTCTGCCATTTGTCTGCCGTGTGACCTTGGACAAGTCACTTCACTTCTCTATGCCTCAGTTACCTCATCTGTGAAATCATCATCATCATCAATCGTATTTATTGAGCACTTACTATGTGCAGAGCACTGTACTAAGCGCTTGGGAAGTACAAATTGAAATGGGGATTAAGAGTGTGAACCCCACATGGGACAGGGACAGTGTCCAAACTGATCAATTTATATCTACCCCAGCACTTAGAAGAGTGGCTGCCACATAGTAAGCATTTAACAAGGCACTTCCGTACAAATCTGTAATTTATTTCTATTAATTCTATTAATTATTAATTAATTAATTTATTTATTTATTTCTGTAATTCTATTTCTACTAATGTCTGTGACCCCCCACTCTAGACTCCATGCTCCTTGTGGGAAGGGAATGGGGAGAAACTTTGTGGCTCAGTGGACAGAGCACAGGCTTGGGAGTCAGAGTTCATGGGTTCTAATCCCGGCTCTGCCACATGTCTCTTGTGTGACCTTGGGCAAGTCACTTCACTTCTCTGTGCCCCAGTTATCTCATCTGTAAAATGGGGATGAAGACTTTGAGCCGCACATGGGACAATGTGATCACCTTGTATCCTCCCAGCTCTTAGAACAGTGCTTTGCACATAGTAAGCGCTTAACAAATGCCATCATTATTTATTATTATTATTATTCTCTGAGCCTCGCTTACCTCATCTGTAAAATGGGGATTAAGACTGTGAGCCCCACATGGGACAACCTGATCACTTCGTATCCCCCCGCAGCGCTTAGAACAGTGCTTTGCACATAGTAAGCGCTTAACAAATGCCATCATTATTATTATTATTGCCCTATTGTACTCTTCCAAGCACTTAGAACAGTGTTTTGCACACAGTAAGCGCTCAATAAATACGATAGAATGAATGAAGTACCATAATTATTACTATTATCGTTATTAAAAAACAGAAAACAACTAAGTGCCTCTTATGCAATCCCACCCCAGTCTCCTACCTGCCATCTGATGATCTCCTACCTCCCCCATGGCCTAGAGAAGCAGCGTGGCTCAGTGGAAAGAGGCTGGGCTTTGGAGTCACAGGTTGTGGGTTCAAATCCCAGCTCTGCTACTTGTCAGCTGTGTGACTTTGGGCAAGTCACTTAACTTCTCTGGGCCTCAGTTCCCTCATCTGTAAAATGGGGATTAATTCTGTGAGCCCCACATGGGACAACCTGATCACCTTGTAACCTCCCCAGCGCTTAGAACAGTGCTTTGCTCATAGTAAGCGCTTAATAAATGCCATTATTATTAGTAGTAGTATCTGTGTGACCTTGTGCAAATCACTTCACTTCTCTGGGCCTCAGTTCCCTCAGCTGTAAAATGGGGATTGAGACAGCGAACCCCACGAGGGGCAGGGACTGTGTCCAACTCGATTTGCTCGCATCCACCCCAGCGTTTAGTACAGTGCCCGGCACACAGTCAGTGCTTAATAAGTGCTACCATTATTATTATTAATTATTATTACCGTGCTGGGCCCATAATCAGCACTCAGCAAATGCCACGTGTCGGTTCCTTGAGGGCAGGGAACTTGTCTGCCAACTCTGTTGTATTGGACTCTCCCAAGCACTTAGGCCAGTGGTCTAGGATGTGTGCAATAAATGCGATTGATTGACTGATTCACATCCACCAAACTACCACACTTCCTCCCTTCAAAGCCCTACTGAGAGCTCACCTCCTCCAGGAGGCCTTCCCACACTCAGCCCCCCTTTCATTCATTCATTCATTCAATCGTATTTATTGAGCGCTTACTGTGTGCAGAGCACCGGACTAAGCGCTTGGGAAGTACAAGTTGGCAACATATAGAGACGGTCCCTACCCAACAACGGGCTCACAGTCTAGACGGGGGAGACAGACAACAAAACAAAACATATTAACAAAATAAAATAAGTAGAATAGTAAATATGTACAAGTAAAATAGAGTAATAAATCTGTACAAACATTTATACAGGTGTGGGGAGGGGAAGGAGGTAGGGTGGGGGGATTTGGGGGGGGAGAGGAAGGAGGGGGCTCAGTCTGGGAAGGCCTCCTGGAGGAGGTGAGCTCTCAGTAGGGCTTTGAAGGGAGGAAGAGAGCTAGCTTGGCGGATGGGCAGAGGGAGGGCATTCCGGGCCACGGGGAGGACGTGGGCCGGAGGTCGACAGCGGGACAGGCAAGAACGAGGCCCAGTGAGGAGGTTAGTGGCAGAGGAGCGGAGGGTGCGGGCTGGGCTGGAGAAGGAAAGAAGGGAGGTGAGGTAGGAGGGGGCGAGGGGATGGACAGCCTGGAAGCCGAAGGTGAGGAGTTTCTGCCTGATGCGTGGGTTGATTGGTAGCCACTGGAGAGTTTTGAGGAGGGGAGTAACATGTCCAGAGCGTTTCTGGACAAAGACAATCCGGGCAGCGGCGTGAAGTATAGACGGAAGTGGGGAGAGACAGGAGGATGGGAGATCAGAGAGGAGGCTGATGCAGTCATCCAGTCGGGAGAGGATGAGAGATTGAACCAGCAGGGTAGCGGTTTGGATGGAGAGGAAAGGGCGGATCTTGGCAATGTTGCGGAGGTGAGACCGGCAGGTTTTGGTGACGGATTGGATGTGAGGGGTGAACGAGAGAGCGGAGTCGAGGATGACACTGAGGTTGCGGGCCTGTGAGACGGGAAGGATGGTAGTGCCGTCAACAGTGATGGGAAAGTCAGGGAGAGGGCAGGGTTTGGGAGGGAAGATGAGGAGTTCAGTCTCAGCTTCTCCTCCCCTCTCCATCGCCCTGACTCCCTCCCTCTCCTTCCCACAGCGCTTGTGTATATATGTACATATTTATTATTCTATTTATTTTATTAATGATATGCATCTATCTATAATTCTATTTATCCATTTTGATGCTATTGATTACTGTCTACTTGTTCTGTTTTGTTGTCTGTCTCCCCCGTTCTAGACTGTTGTTGGGTAGGGGTTGTCTCTATATGTTGCCAACTTCCCAAGCGCTTAGTACAGAGCTCTGCACACAGCAAGTGCTCAATAAATACGATTGAATGAATTAATGATTATTAATATTAGGAGAGGAAGAGAATGGAGGCTTTTTCCTCTCCTCCTCCCTATCCCCCCCACCCTACCTCCTTCCCCTCCCCACAGCACTTGTATATATTTGTACAGATTTATTACTCTATTTTACTTGTACATATTTACTATTCTATTTATTTTGTTAATGATGTGCATATAGCTATAAGTCTGTTTGTTCTGACGATTTTGACATCTGTCTACATATTTTGTTTTGTTGTCCGTCTCCCCCTCCTAGCTTGTGAGCCCGTTATTGGGTAGGGACCGTCTCTCTGTGTTGCCGACTTGTACTTCCCAAGCGCTTAGTCCAGTGCTCTGCACACAGTAAGTGCACAATAAATACAATTGAATGAATGAATGAATGCAGTTGCCAACATATACTAGGTAAAAGAGTAGGAGCCGAGATAGGGCTGATAAAACCAAAAGGAGGGCAATCAGCCAAAGGCAACTAGGCCCTATCCCCGTCTCCGTCCCCTCTGCCCTACCTCCCTTTTTTATTTTTTATTTTTTGGCGATGTTAGACGAAAAGATGAGCGTATCTTGGACACATCATCAGGCGGACTGATTCTCTGGAAAAGACACTAATGCTAGGAAAAGTCCAGGGAAAACTCGGAAGAGGCAGACCAGAAGCTAGATGGGTAGAGACACGTAACAACCATTAGAAAAGTTGCGGATGATGGAGAAGGACAGGACGTTCTGGACGAAGTCTATCCGTGGAGTCGCTGTGAATCGGAAACGACTCGACGGCGCTTAATAATAAAATATGTTAGGTGCTTACAGTGTACTGGGCACTGTTCTAAGCGCTGGAGTAAATCCAAGCTAATCAGGTTGGACACAGTCCCTGTCCCACTTGGGGATTAATCCCCGTTCTACAGATGAGGGAACTGAGGCCCAGAGAAGTGAAATCCCTTCTCCACAGTCTATCCGTGGAGTCGCTGTGAATCGGAAACGATTCGACGGCGCTTAATAATAAAATCTGTTCGGTGCTTACAGTGTGCTGGGCACTGTTTTAAACTCTGGAGTAAATCCAAGCTAATTAGGTTGGACACAGTCCCTGTCCCACTTGGGGATTAATCCCCGTTCTACAGATGAGGGAACTGAGGCCCAGAGAAGTGAAATCCCTTCTCCACAGTCTGTCCGTGGAGTTGCTGTGAATCGGAAACGATTCGACGGCGCTTAATAATAGAATCTGTTAGGTGCTTACAGTGTGCTGGGCACTGTTTTAAGCGCTGGAGTAAATCCAAGCTAATTAGGTTGGGCACAGTCCCTGTCCCACTTGGGGATTAATCCCCGTTCTACAGATGAGGGAACTGAGGCCCAGAGAAGTGAAATCCCTTCTCCACAGTCTATCTGAGGAGTCGCTGTGAATCGGAAACAATTCGACGGCGCTTAATAATAAAATCTGTTAGGTGCTTACAATGTGCTGGGCACTGTTTTAAGCGTTGGGGTAAATCCAAGCTAATTAGGTTGGACACAGTCCCTGTTCCATTTGGGGCTTAATCCCCGTTCTACAGATGAGGGAACTGAGGCCCAGAGAAGTGAAATCCCTTCTCCACAGTCTATCCGTGGAGTCGCTGTGAATCGGAAACGATTCGACGGCACTTAATAATAAAATCTGTTAGGCGCTTACAATGTGCTGGGCACTGTTTTAAGCGCTGGAGTAAATCCAAGCTAATTAGGTTGGACACAGTCCCTGTTCCACTTGGGGATTAATCCCCGTTCTACAGATGAGGGAACTGAGGCCCAGAGAAGTGAAATCCCTTCTCCACAGTCTGAGTAGTCGCTGTGAATCGGAAACGATTCGACGGCGCTTAGTAATAAAATCTGTTAGGCGCTTACAATGTGCTGGGCACTGTTTTAAGCGCTGGAGTCAATCCAAGCTAATTAGGTTGGACACAGTCCCTGTCCCCCTTGGGGCTTAATCCCCGTTCTACAGATGAGGGAACTGAGGCCCAGAGAAGTGAAATCCCTTCTCCACAGTCTATCAGTGGAGTCGCTGTGAATCGGAAACGATTCAACGGCGCTTAGTAATAAAATCTGTTAGGTGCTTACAATGTGCTGGGCACAGTTCTAAGCGCTGGAGTAAATCCAAGCTAATTAGGTTGAGCACAGTCCCTGTCCCAGTTGGGGCTTAATCCCCATTCTACAGATGAGGGAACTGAGGCCCAGAGAAGTGAAATCCCTTCTCCACAGTCTGTCCGTGGACTCGCTGTGAATCGGAAACGACTCGACGGCACTTAATAATAAAATCTGTTAGGTGCTTACAATGTGCTGGGCACTGTTCTAAGCGCTGGAGTAAATCCAAGCTAATTAGGTTGGACACAGTCCCTGTCCCACTTGGGGCTTAATCCCCGTTCTACAGATGAGGGAACTGAGGCCCAGAGAAGTGAAATCCCTTCTCCACAGTCTATCCGTGGAGTCACTGTGAATCGGAAACGATTCGACGGCGCTTAATAATAAAATCTGTTTGGTGCTTACAGTGTGCTGGGCAGAGTTCTAAGCGCTGGAGTAAATCCAAGCTAATTAGGTTGGGCACAGTCCCTGTCCCACTTGGGGCTTAATCCCCGTTCTACAGATGAGGGAACTGAGGCCCAGAGAAGTGAAATCCCTTCTCCACAGTCTATCCGAGGAGTCGCTGTGAATTGGAAACTATTCGACGGCACTTAATAATAAAATCTGTTAGGTGC
Organism: Tachyglossus aculeatus; assembly: GCF_015852505.1. Classification (NCBI taxonomy): domain Eukaryota; kingdom Metazoa; phylum Chordata; class Mammalia; order Monotremata; family Tachyglossidae; genus Tachyglossus; species Tachyglossus aculeatus. The sequence continues at coordinate 10,300,518 of NC_052066.1, read as the reverse complement.
TTGCAATGTGCTGGACACTGTTCTAAGCGCTGGAGTAAATCCAAGCTAATTAGGTTGGACACAGTCCCTGTTCCACTTGGGGATTAATCCCCGTTTTACAGATGAGGGAACTGAGGCCCAGAGAAGTGAAATCCCTTTTCCACAGTCTATCCGTGGAGTCGCTGTGAATTGGAAACTATTCGACGGCACTTAATAATAAAATCTGTTAGGTGCTTGCAATGTGCTGGACACTGTTCTAAGCGCTGGAGTAAATCCAAGCTAATTAGGTTGGACACAGTCCCTGTTCCACTTGGGGATTAATCCCCGTTTTACAGATGAGGGAACTGAGGCCCAGAGAAGTGAAATCCCTTCTCCACAGTCTATCCGTGGAGTCGCTGTGAATCAGAAACGATTCGACGGCACTTAGTAATAAAATCTGTTAGGCGCTTACAATGTGCTGGGCACTGTTTTAAGCGCTGGAGTAAATCCAAGCTAATTAGGTTGGACACAGTCCCTGTTCCACTTGGGGATTAATCCCCGTTTTACAGATGAGGGAACTGAGGCCCAGAGAAGTGAAATCCCTTCTCCACAGTCTATCCGTGAAGTCGCTGTGAATTGGAAACGATTCGACGGCGCTTAATAATAAAATCTGTTAGGCGCTTACAGTGTGCTGGGCACTTGTTTTAAGCGCTGGAGTAAATCCAAGATAATTAGGTTGGACACAGTCCCTGTCCCACTTGGGGATTAATCCCCGTTCTACAGATGAGGGAACTGAGGCCCAGAGAAGTGAAATCCCTTCTCCACAGTCTGTCCGTGGAGTTGCTGTGAATCGGAAACGATTCGACGGCGCTTAATAATAGAATCTGTTAGGTGCTTACAGTGTGCTGGGCACTTGTTTTAAGCGCTGGAGTAAATCCAAGCTAATTAGGTTGGACACAGTCCCTGTCCCTTTTGGGGCTTAATCCCCATTCTACAGATGAGGGAACTGAGGCCCAGAGAAGTGAAATCCCTTCTCCGCAGTCCATCCGTGGACTCGCTGTGAATCGGAAACGATTCGACGGCGCTTAGTAATAAAATCTGTTAGGCGCTTACAACGTGCTGGGCACAGTTCTAAGCGCTGGAGTAAATCCAAGCTAATTAGGTTGGACACAGTCCCCGTCCCACTTGGGAATTAATCCCCGTTCTACAGATGAGGGAACTGAGGCCCAGAGAAGTGAAATCCCTTGCTTCCCGCAATCCCCAGGGACTGGGCTCCTGTTCTCCCGTTCTGGGGGTGTCCCTGAGCAGGGGCAGCCGGAGGCCCCCCAAGGCCTTCATCTTTGTTCCCTCAGGTCTTCTCTCTCTCATTAAGCCTCTTTGCAGTTTTCCCTCAGGGCTGAAGGAGAGGTCTGGGCCTGGAGGCTGGGTTCTTGAAAGGCCGCGTGGCTCTGTGGAAAGAGCACGGGCTTGGGAGTCCGAGGTTGTGGGTTCTAATCCTGGCTCCCCCACATGTCTGCTAGGTGACCTTGAGCAAGTCACTTCACTTCTCTGAGCCTCAGTTCCCTCATCTGTAAAATGGGGATTAAGGCGGTGAGCCCCACGTGGGACAACGTGATCACCTTGTATCCCCCCCAGTGCTTTGCACATAGGAAGCGCTTAACAAATGCCATCATCATCATCGTCATCACTCTTAAAGGGCCAGCGATTCGCAGCAGGCAGTCAAGAGTATTCATTCATTCATTCAATAGTATTTATTAAGTGCTTACTGCAGGCAGAGCACTGTACTAAGCCCCTGGGAGAGGACAACACAACCCTTTTAGACTGTGAGCCCACTGTTGGGTAGGGACTGTCTCTATATGTTGCCAATTTGTACTTCCCAAGCGCTTAGTACAGTGCTCTGCACATAGTAAGCGCTCAATAAATGCGATTGATGATGATGAATAAACAGTGACATTCCCTGCCCACAATGAGCTCACAGAGAAGCAGCATGGCTCAGTGGAAAGAGGGAGCCAGAGGTCAATCAATCAATCAATCAATCAATCGTATTTATTGAGTGCTTACTGTTTGCAGAGCACTGTACTAAGCACTTGGGAAGTACAAGTTGGCAACATATAATATATAATAACATATAATAATATAATATAAGGTCGTGGGTTCTAATCCCAGCTCCACCACTTGTCAGCTGTGTGACTTTGGGAAAGTCACTTCCCTTCTCCGTGCCTCAGTTACCTCATCTGTAAAATGGGGATGAAGACTGTGAGCCCCACGTGGGACAACCTGATCACCTTGTATTCCCCCCGACCCCCAGCACTTGGGACAGTGCTTCACACATAGTAAATGCTTAACAAATGCCATTATTATTATTATTATTATTATTATTGTTATTATTATTAAAGCAGGGGAGACAGACATCAATACAAATAAACACAATGACAGATCTGGACGTAAGTGATGTGGGGCTGGGGTTGTGGGGAAGAGCGAAGGGAGCGAGTCGGGGGATGCAGAAGGGAGGGGAGATGAGGAAAGGGGGGCTTAGTCTGGGAAGGCCTCTGGGAGGAGATGATGATGATGGTATTTGTTAAGTGCTTACTATGTGCAAAGCACTGTTCTAAGCGCTGGGGGGGATACAAGGTGATCAAGGTGTCCCACGTGGGGCTCACAGTCTTCATCCCCATTTTACAGATAGGGGAACTGAGGCTCTGAGAATTTAAGTGACTTGCCCAAGGTCACACAGCAGACATGTGGCGGAGTCGGGATTCGAACCCATGACCTCTGACTCCAAAGCCCGGGCTCTTGCCACTGAGCCACGCTGCTTCTGCGCCTTCAGTAAGGCTTTGAAGGAGGGGAGAGTCATTATCTGTGGGATTTGAGGTGGGGAGGGTGTTTCAGGCCAGAGGCGGGGCGGGGGCCAGAGAGGTGAGATGGAGGCACAAAGAGAAGGGTGCGGACTGGGTTGTGGAAGGAGAAAAGCGAGGTGAGGTAGGAGTTGGCAGAGCACTGTACTAAGCGCCTGGAAGAACAGAAACATCCTCTGCCCACAACGAATTTACAGTCTGGATGGGCAGACAGACATGAATAGAAAGAAAGAAATGACAGATCTGGACATAAGTGCTGTGGGGCTGGGAGCAGGGGGAAAATAATAATAATAATGGCATTTATTAAGCGCTTACTACGTGCCAAGCACTGTTCTAAGCACTGGGGAGGATACAAGGTGATCAGGTTGTCCCACAGGGGGCTCACAGTCAATCCTCATTTTACAGATGAGGGAACTGAGGCACAGAGAAGTTAAGTGACTTGCCCAAAGTCACACAGCTGACAATCGGTGGAGTCGGGATTTGAACCCGTGACCTCTGACTCCGAAGCCCGTGCTCCACGCTGCATTTCTACGAACGGTACTGCACTCTCCCAAGTGCTCAGTACAGTGTTAGTCTCCTTCCTCAAGCACCAGGTCCAATGTCCCCCTCCTACTATTCCAGGGCTCCGATTCCCACCTGAAACCCCAAATCTCCTCTCTTGACCTTGCCAAATATTTTGGTGACAAAACCCAAACCATCAGGCGTGAGCTTTCCAAAATCTACCCACCCCTCCCAACTCTCCTCAGTCTTATTTCTTTCGAGATAATCTACTCGCTGGGTGTCTTTTCCCTCTCCACAGCTACTAACTTCACGGCCCTGTTCTTCCCATACCTGGAATTCCCTCCTCCTCCATATCCAAAACACTACAGGGATCAAATCTCCTTCTAGAGACCTTCCTTGATTTATTCCTGATCTCCCCCCATTATACCCCCAACTGTCCCTTCGGCCATTCCAAGTAAACTAAGCATTAAAAGTTCCCTTCGACCTGTAGCACTTAATGTACGTGTCCTATAGGGTCCAGTCCTCCCCCTGTCTGGAATTGATACCAATGTTTGTCTTTCCAGCTAGACTGCAAATGCCTTGACGGCCGAAAGCATGACTTGTAACCTGTCCCAAGCCTAGTGGGGATGATAAAGGGAGGAAGTCACCCCCTTGGCTGCCAGGCGAATCCCAGTAGGGATCAGTATCCCGTAACGCACCCGTTTTGAGCTCAGTTTCCCCCAGCAGCTGGCCGCTCTGGTCCTCCCTGCGTTCCTCCCCTGCCAAGGTTGGGCTGGGCTCTTTGGTGCTGGGCAAGAGAGACCCCGGGGACCCCCTCCCCTCCCAGCTAGGGGCCGGGGAAAGGGAAGACCGAGGTTCGGGAAGGGGCAGGGGCTCCCCTGACCCCCAAGGGGAGGCAGTGGAACAGTGTGTTATTTATTTATTTATTTATGTATTTTACTTGTACTTATCTATTCCATTTATTTTATTTTGTTGGTATGTTTGGTTTTGTTCTCTGTCTCCCCCTTTTAGACTGGGAGCCCACTGTTGGGTAGGGACTGTCTCTATATGTTGCCAATTTGTACTTCCCAAGCACTTAGTACAGTGCTCTGCACACAGTAAGCGCTCAATAAATACAACTGATGATGATGATGAGTGTGGCCTAGTAGAAAGAGCTCAGACCTGGGAATCAGAGGACCTGGGTTCTAAAGCCGGCTCTGTCACATGCCTACTGTGTGTAACTTTGGGCAAATCACCTCCCTTCTCAAATCATCATCATCATCATCATCAATCGTATTTATTGAGCGCTTACTATGTGCAGAGCACTGTACTAAGCGCTTGGGAAGTACAAATTGGCAACATATAGAGACAGTCCCTACCCAACAGTGGGCTCACAGTCTAGAATCCCACAGACAATGACTCTCCCTACCTTCAAAGCCTTACTGAAGGCCCATCTCCTCCAAGAGGCCTTCCCTGACTAAGCCCCACTTTTCCTCATTTCCCACTCCCTTCTGCTTTTAATAATGGCATTTATTAAGCACTTACTGTGTGCAAGGCACTGTTCTAAGTGCTGGGGAGGTTACAAGGTGATCAGGTTGTCCCACGGGGGGCTCACAGTCTTAATCCCCATTTTACAGAGGAGGGAACTGAGGCACAGAGAAGTTAAGTGACTTGCCCAAAGTCACACAGCTGACAAGTGGAAAAGCCGGGATTTGAACCCATGAACTCTGACTCCAAAGCCTGTGCTCTTTCCACTGAGCCACGCCGCTTTTGTTCTTCCCCGCTCCCAGCCCCACACCACTTTTATGTCCCTATCTGTCATTTTATTCATTTGTACTGATCATCAATCGTATTTATTGAGCGCTTACTATGTGCAGAGCACTGTACTAAGCGCTTAGCACTGTACTAAGCGCTTAGCACTGATGTCTGTCTCCCCTCCTCTAGACTCTAAGCTCGTTGTGGGCAGGGAATGTCACTGTTGATTGTTGCATTCTCCTCTCCCAAGCACTTAGTTCAGTGCTCTGTACACAGTAAGCGCTCAACAAATACGAATGAATGAATGAATGACCTGGATTCTAATCCCGGCTCTGCCACTTGTTTGCTCTGTGACCTTGAGTAAGTCACTTCACTTCTCTGTGCCTCAGTTGCTCATCTGAAACATGGGGATTCAATACCTATTTTCTCTCCTCCTTAGATTATAAACCCCATGAGGGACGGGGACTGTGTCTGACCCGATGGTCTTATATCTGGAGAAGCAGCGTGGCTCAGCGGCAAGAGCCTGGGCTTGGGAGTCAGAGGTCATGGGTTCTAATCCTGGCTCTGCCACTTGTCAGCTGTGTTACTTTGGGCAAGTCACTTCACTTCTCTGGGCCTCAGTTCCCTCATCTGTAAAATGGGGATTAAGACTGTGAGCCCCATGTGGGACAACCTGATTACCTTGTATCCTGCCCCCCCCCCCCCCCCAGTACTTAGAACAGTGTTTGGCACAGAGGAAGTGCTTAACAAATGCCACCATTATTATTATTATTATTATTATTATTATTATTATTATATCTACTCCAGCGCTTGGTACAGTGCCCAGCACTTAGCACTTAACAAATTCCACTGTCATTCATTCATTCATTCACTCGCATTTATTGAGTGCTTACTGTGTGCAGAGCACTGTACTAAGCGCTTGGGAAGTACAAGTTGGTGACATATAGAGACGGTCCCTACCCAACAACGGGCTCACAGTCTAGAAGGGGGAGACAGACAACGAAACAAAACACGTGGACAGGTGTCAAGTCATCAGAACAAATAAAAATAAAGCTAGATATGTATATGCACCTGTATATATGTATATATGTTTGTACATATTTATTACTCTATTTATTTATTTATTTATTTTATTTGTACATATCTATTCTATTTATTTTATTTTGTTAGTATGTTTGGTTTTGTTCTCTGTCTCCCCCTTTTAGACTGTGAGCCCACTGTTGGGTAGGGACTGTCTCTATATGTTGCCAACTTGTACTTCCCAAGCGCTTAGTGCAGTGCTCTGCACATAGTAAGCGCCCAATAAATACGATTGATGATGATGATGATGATGATCATTAACAAAATAAATAGAATAGTAAATATGTTCAAGTAAAATAAATAGAGTAATAAATCTGTGCAAACATATATACAGGTGCTGTGGGGAGGGGAAGGAAGGTAGGGCAGGGGAGATGGGGAAGAGGAGAGGAAAATCATTATCATTATCTGGGCCAGAAGCAATCAGTCAGTCAGTCGTATTTATTGAGTACATACTGTGTGCAGAGCACTGTACTTAGCACTTGGGAGTACCGTATAACAGTAAATAGACACATTTCTTGCCCACAGTGAGCTTACAGTCAAGCGGGGAGGGAGACACAAATAGAAATAAATAAATGAGGGATGTGGACATAAGCGGTGTGGGGCTGGGAGGGGGGATGAAGGAAGGGAGCCAGTCAGGGGGACGCACAAGGGAGTGGGAAAAGAGGAAAGGAGGGCTTAGTCAGGGAAGACCTCTTGGAGGAGGCGGACCTTCAGTAAGGCTTTGGTTGGAGGGAGAGTCATTGTCTGTCGGATATGAAGCCCACCGTGAGCCCACTGTTGGGTAGGGACTGTCTCTATATGTTGCCAATTTGTACTTCCCAAGCGCTTAGTACAGTGCTCTGCACATAGTAAGCGCTCAATAAATACGATTGATGATGATGATGATGATATGAAAAGGGAGCACATTCCACGGGGCCAGGAGCAAGATGGAGGAACTCCTGCTCCCCACCCTCTCTCATGGTCTCATGAGAAGCATTCATTCATTCATTCAATCATCTTTAATGAACGCTTACTGGGTGCGGAGTACTGTACTAAGCGCTTGGGAAGTACAGGTCGGCAACATGTAGAGACGGTCCCTATTCATTCATTCGTTCAATCGTATTTATTGAGCGCTTACTGTGTGCAGAGCACTGTACTAAGCGCTTGGGATGTACAAGTTGGCAACATGTAGAGACGGTCCCTATTCATTCATTCGTTCAATCGTATTTATTGAGCGCTTACTGTGTGCAGAGCACTGTACTAAGCGCTTGGGAAGTACAAGTCGGCAACATTTAGAGACGGTCCCTACCCAACAACGGGCTCACAGTCTGGAAGGGGGAGACAGACAACAAAACAAAACATGTAGACGGGTGTCAAATCGTCAGAAGAAATAGAATTATAGCTATATGTACATCATTAACAAAATAAATAGAATAGTAAACATGTACAAGTAAAATAAATAGAGTAATAAATCTGTACAGATATATACAAGTGCTGTGGGGAGGGGAAGGAGGTAGAGCAGAGGGGGCGGATGGGGAGGAGGAGAGGAAAAAGGGGGCTGAGTGTGGGAAGGCCTCCTGGAGGAGGTGAGCTCTCAGTCGGGCTTTGAAGGGAGGAAGAGAGCTAGTTTGGCGGATGTGCGGAGGAAGGGCATTCCTCCTCCTGTATCAGCCTCCTCTTACTGTATCAGCCTCCTCTCCGATCTCCCATCCTCCTGTCTCTCCCCTCTTCAATCCATACTTCACGCCGCAGGCCGGACCCGGATTGCCTTTGTCCAGAAACGCTCTGGGCATGTTACTCCCCTCCTCAAAAATCTCCAGTGGCTACCAATCAACCTACGCATCAGGCAGAAACACCTCACCCTGGGCTTCCAGGCTCCCCATCCCCTCGCCCCCTCCTCCCTCACCTCCCTTCTCTCCTTGTCCAGCCCAGCCCGCACCCTCCGCTCCTCTGCCGCTCACCTCCTCACCGTTAGGCCTCGTTCTCGCCCGTCCCGCCATCGACCCCCGGCCCAGGTCCTCCCCCTGGCCCAGAACGCCCTCCCTCTGCCCATCCGCCAAGCTAGCTCTCTTCCTCCCTTCAAAGCCCTACTGGGAACTCACCTCCTCCAGGAGGCCTTCCCAGACTGAGCCCCCTCCTTCCTCTCCCCCTCCTCCCCCTCCCCATCCCCTCCACCTTACCTCCTTCCCCTCCCCACAGCACCTGTATATATGTGTATATGTTTGTACGTATTTATTACTCTATTTTATTTGGACATAGTCTATTCATTTTATTTTGTTAATACGTTTTGTTTTGTTCTCTGTCTCCCCCTTCTAGACTGTGAGCCCACTGTTGGGTAGGGACCGTCTCTAGACCCAAGCACTTAGTCCAGTGCTCTGCACACAGTAAGCGCTCAATAAATACAGTTGATTGATTGATTGATTGATTCATCCCCATTTGACAGATGAGGGAACTGAGGCCCAGAGAAGTCAAGTGACTTGCCCAAAGTCACCCAGCTGACAAGGGGCGGAGCTGGGATTTGAACCCATGACCTCCGACTCCTAAGCCCGGGCTCTTTCCACTGAGCCACGCTGCTTCTCAACAGATATCCTAACAAATATCATCATTCTCATTATTGTTCTTATGATTAACAAGGTCTTCTGGTTCCCCCCACCCCGGCAGGTACCACCTATACACCCGCACCTGGCTGGGCTACGTCTTCTACCAGCAGCAGCTTCATCGGGCCCGGAGGCGTTTCCCCAATGGCCACTCCACTGCCCAGCCCCACATCTTCAAGGGTAAGCCCCACTCCCCCTGACCGTGGCCCTGGTCCAGGCCCCCATCCCCCCGGCCCCCCCTACCCCCGGGACCCCCCCTTCAATCATTCATTTATTCAACCGTCTCCGTCTCCGCCGATTGTCGGCTGTGTGATTTTGGGCAAGTCACTTCACGTCTCTGGGCCTCAGTTCCCTCATCTGGAAAATGGCGATTAAGACTGTGAGCCCCCCGAGGGCCAGCCTGATCACCTTGTAACCTCCCCAGCGCTTAGAACGGTGCTTTGCACAGAGTAAGCGCTTAATAGGTGTCATCATTATTATTATTATGTTGCCAACTTGTACTTCCCAAGCGCTTAGTACAGTGCTCTGCACACAGTAAGCGCTCAATAAATACGATTGATGATGATGGTGATGATTATTATCTGTAAAACCGGGATGAAGACTGTGAGCCCCACGTAGGACAACCTGTTTACCTAGTAAGCGCTTAATAAATGCCATCATTATTATTATTATTATTGAGCGCTTACTGTGTGCATAGCACTGTACTAAGCACTTGGGAGAGTCCAATAGAACAATGAACAGATACATTCTCCATCCCCCTTATCTTACCTCCTTCCCTTCCCCACAGCACCTGTATATATGTATATATGTTTGTACATATTTATTACTCTATTTATTTTACTTGTACATATCTATTCTATTTATTTTATTTTGTTAGTATGTTTGGTTTTGTTCTCTGTCTCCCCCTTTTAGACTGTGAGCCTACTGTCAGGTAGGGACTGTCTCTATATGTTGCCAACTTGTACTTCCCAAGCGCTTAGTACAGTGCTCTGCACACAGTAAGCGCTCAATAAATACGATTGATTGATTGATTGATTGATTCCCTGCCCACAGTGAGCTTATAATAATAATGATGGTATTTGTTAAGCGCTTACTAGGTGCAAAGCACTGTTCTAAGCGCTGGGAGGATACCAGGTGATCAGGTTGTCCCACGGGGGGCTCACAGCCTTAATCCCCATTTTACAGATGAGGGAACTGAGGCCCAGAGAAGTGAAGTGACTTGCCCAAAGTCACACAGCTGACAAGTGGTGGAGCTGGGATTTGAACCCATGACCTCTGACTCCAAAGCCCGGGCTCTTTCCACTGTGCCACGCAGCTTATAGTCCCGAAGGAGTGGGGGAGACGGACATGAATAGAAATCAATAAATGACAGAGATGGACAAAAGTGGTGTGGGGCTAGGAGGTGGGATGAACAATAATAATAATCATTATAACTGTGGTATTTGTTAAGCGCTTACTATGTGCCGGGCACTGTACTAAGTGCTGGGGTGGATACTAACAAATCGGGTTGGGCCCAGTCCCTGTCACAGGTGGGGCTCGCAGTCTCCATCCCCATTTTCAGAGAAGCAGCGTGGCTCAGTGGAAAGAGCCCGGGCTTGGGAGTCAGAGGTCATGGGTTCAAATCCCGGCTCCGCCACTTGTCAGCTGTGTGACTCTGGGCAACTCCCTTCACTTCTCTGTGCCTCAGTTACCTCATCTGTAAAATGGGGATTAAAACTGTGAGCCCCTTGTGGGACAACCTGATCAACTTGTATCCTCCCCAGCGCTTAGAACAGTGCTTTGGACATAGTAAGCGCTTAATAAATGCCATAATAATAATAATGATAATAATAATGGCATTTGTTAAGCGCTTACTATGTGCAGAGCACTGTTCCAGCGCTGGCGGAGCAGCGTGGCTCAGTGGAAAGAGCACGGGCTTTGGAGTCAGAGGTCATGGGTTCGAATCCCGGCTCCACCACAAGTCTGCTATGTGACCTTGGGCAAGTCACTTAACTTCTCTGAGCCTCAGTGACCTCATCTGTAAAAATGGGGGTTAACACTGTGAGCCCCACGTGGGACAACTTGATCACACTGTCTCCCCCCCCAGCGCTTAGAACAGTGCTCTGCACATAGTAAGCGCTTAACAAATGCCATTAAAAAAAAAAAAAGTTGTCCCACGTGGGGCTCACAGTCTTAATCCCCATTTTACAGATGAGGGAACTGAGGCTCAGAGAATCAATCAATCAATCAATCGTATTTATTGAGCGCTTACTTTGTGCAGAGCACTGTACTAAGCACTTGGGAAGTACAAGTTGGCAACATCTAGAGACAGTCCCTACCCAACAGTGGGCTCACAGTCTAAAAGGTGGAGACAGAGAACAAAACCAAGCATACTAACAAAATAAAATAAGTAGAATAGATATGTACAAGTAAAATAAATAAATAAATAGAGTAATAAATGTGTACAAACATATATCCATATATCCAGGTGGTGTGGGGAAGGGAAGGAGGTAAGATGGGGGGATGGAGAGGGGGAGGAGGGGGAAAGGAAGGAAGGGGCTCAGTCTGGAAAGGCTGAGAAGCAGCCTTAAGAAGCAGCCTGGCTCAGTGGAAAAGAGCCCGGGCTTTGGAATCAGAGGTCGTGGGTTCAAATCCCAGCTCTGCCACTTGTCAGCTGTGTGACTTTGGGCAAGTCACTTCACTTCTCTGTGCCTCAGTTCCCTCATCTGTAAAATGGGGATGAAGACTGTGAGCCCCCCGTGGGACAACCTGATCACCTTGTAACCTCCCCAGCGCTTAGAACAGTGCTTTGCACATAGTAAGTGCTTAATAAATGCCATCCAAAAAAAAAAAAAAAAAAAGGCCTCCTGGAGGAGGTGAGCTCTCAGTAGGGCCTTGAAGGGAGGAAGAGAGCGAGCTTGGCGGGTGGGCGGAGGACTGGCCCAAGGTCACACAGCAGACAATTAAAAGAGATAAAGGGAGGCAGGGAGGGTGACGCAGAAGGGGAGTGGGGGAAGAGGCGCGGGGGGCGCTTAGTTGGGGAAGGCCTCCTCCTCCTCCTCCTCCTCCTCCTCCTCCGCCTTCTTCCCTCCGGCCCCCTCGCCCCGAACCTGACCCCCCCGCCACCCCATGTGCCCTCTCAGGGGTGAAGGTGCTGCCCATCCCCATCCTGTCCGACAATTACAGCTACCTCATCGTGGACACCGAGGCCCGGCTGGCCGTGGCCGTGGACCCCGCGGACCCCCGGGCCGTGCAGGTGAGCCGGGTGCGGGGCCCCGGGGAGAGGAGGCGGCGGGCCGTGGTTTGTTCTCTGTCTCCCCCTTCTAGACTGGGAGCCCACTGTTGGGTAGGGACCGTCTCTAGATGTTGCCAACTTGGACTTCCCAAGCGCTTAGTACAGTGCCCTGCACACAGTAAGCGCTCAATAACTACGATTGATGATGATGATGATGATGACTGTCTCTATATGTTGCCAACTTGTACTTCCCAAGCGCTTAGTACAGTGCCCTGCACACAGTAAGCGCTCAATAAATACGATTGATGACGATGATGATGATGACTCTATATGTTGCCAACTTCTACTTCCCAAGCACTTAGTACAGTGCCCTTCACACAGTAAACGCTCAATAAATACAATTGATTGATTGATTGATTGATTGACTAGTTTCCTCCTCACCAGCCATCCTGGGACTGTCTCTATATGTTGCCAATTTGTACTTCCCAAGCGCTTAGTACAGTGCCCTGCACACAGTAAGCGCTCAATAAATACGATTGATGATGATGACTGTCTCTATTTGTTGCCAACTTGTACTTCCCAATCACTTAGTATGGTGCCCTTCACACAGTAAGCGCTCAATAAATACGATTGATGATTGATTGATTGATTGATTGACTAGTTTCCTCCTCGCCAGCCATCCTGGGACTGTCTCTATATGTTGCCAATTTGTACTTCCCAAGCGCTTAGTACAGTGCTATGCACACAGTAAGCGCTCAATAAATACGATTGATGATGATGATGATGATCCTGGGGAGGGCCCGGGCTTGGGAGTCAGAGGTCATGGGTTCTAATCCAGCTGTGTCACTTTGGGCAAGTCACTTCACTTCTCTGGGCCTCAGTTCCCCCATCTGTCAAATGGGGATGAAGGCTGTGAGCCCCACGTGGGACAACCTGATCACCTTGTATCTCCCCTCTGTGCCTCAGTGACCTCATCTGTTCTCCGGGCCTCAGTTACCTCATCTGGAACTTCTAGACTGTGAGCCCACTTCTAGACTGTGAGCCCACTGTTGGGCAGGGACTGTCTCTATATGTTGCCAACTTGTACTTCCCAAGCGCTTAGTACAGTGCTCTGCTCACAGTAAGTGCTCAATAAATACGATTGATTGATTGATCTGGAAAATGGGGATTAAGACTGTGAGCCCCCTGTGGGACAACCCGATCACCTTGTAAGCTCCCCAGCGCTTGGAACAGTGGTTTGCACATAGTAAGCGCTTAATAAATGCCATTAAAAAATGAATAAATAAAAATGGGGATGAAGACTGTGAGCCCCACGTGGGACAACCTGATCACCTTGTATCTCCCCCAGTGCTTAGAACAGTGCTTGGCACATAGTAAGCACTTAACAAATACAATCATTCATCATCATCAATCGTATTTATTGAGCGCTTACTATGTGCAGAGCACTGTACTAAGCGCTTGGGAAGTACAAATTGGCAACATATAGAGACAGTCCCTACCCAACAGTGGGCTCACAGTCTAAAAGGGGGAGACAGAGAACAAAACCAAACATACTAACAAAATAAAATAAATAGGATAGATATGTACAAGTAAAATATATAAATAAATAGAGTAATAAATATGTACAAACATATATACATATATACAGGTGCTGTAATAATAATAATAATTATTATTATTATTATCATCAGAGTGCCTGGGTTCCTGGAGAAGCAGCATGGCCGAGTGGCTAGAGCCCAGCCCAAGGAGTCAGAAGGACCTGGGTTCTAGTCCTGACTCCTCCACTTGTCTGCTGTGGGACCTTGGGCAAGTTGCTTCACTTCTCTGGGCCTCAGCTACCTCATCTGTAAAATGGGGATTAAGATTGGGAGCCCCGGGACATGGAATGTGTTAGTCGATTATATTTATTGAGCTCTTACTGTGTGCAGAGCACTGTGGTAAAAGGTTGGGAGAGGACAAGGTCACAGGCACATGCACAGTCCCTGCCCACAGTCAGCTTACAGTCTGTGTCCAACATGTTAATAATAATAATAATAATAATAGTAATGATATTTGCTAAACACTTACTATAATAATGATGGCATTTATTAAGCGCTTACTATGTGCCAAGCACTGTTCTAAGCACTGGGGAGGTTACAAGGTGACCAGGTTGTCCCACAGGGGGCTCACAGTCTTAATCCCCATTTTCCAGATGAGGTAACTGAGGCCCAGAGAAGTGAAGTGACTTGCCCAAAGTCACGTGTCAAGCACTGTTCTAAGCACTAAGGTAGATACAAGCTAATCAGGTTGTCCCACATGGGGCTCATAGTCTTCATCCCCATTTTCCAGATGAGGTAACTGAGGCCCAGGGAAGGTAAGTGCCTTGCCCAAAGTCGTGTGTCAAGCACTGTTCTAAGCACTAAGGTAGATACACGATAATCAGGTTGTCCCACATGGGGCTCATAGTCTTCATCCCCATTTTACAGACGAGGTAACTGAGGCCCAGGGAAGTTAAGTGACTCGCCCAAAGTCACGTGTCAAGCACTGTTCTAAGCACTAAGGTAGATACACGATAATCAGGTTGTCCCACATGGGGCTCATAGTCTTCATCCCCATTTTACAGACGAGGTAACTGAGACCCAGGGAAGTTAAGTGACTCGCCCAAAGTCACGTGTCAAGCACTGTTCTAAGCACTAAGGTAGATACACGATAATCAGGTTGTCCCACATGGGGCTCATAGTCTTCATCCCCATTTTCCAGATGAGGTAACTGAGGCCCAGAGAAGTGAAGTGACTTGCCCAAAGTCACGTGTCAAGCACTGTTCTAAGCACTAAGGTAGATACAAGCTAATCAGGTTGTCCCACATGGGGCTCATAGTCTTCATCCCCATTTTACAGACGAGGTAACTGAGACCCAGAGAAGTTAAGTGACTTGCCCAAAGTCACGTGTCAAGCACTGTTCTAAGCACTAAGGTAGATACACGATAATCAGGTTGTCCCACATGGGGCTCATAGTCTTAGGGATAGCAGCGTGGCTCAGTGGAAAAGAGCGCGGGCTTTGGAGTCATAGGTCATGGGTTCGAATCCCGACTCCACCACATGTCTGTTGTGTGGCCTTGGGCAAGTCACCTCACTTCTCTGAGCCTCAGTTACCTCATCTGTAAAATGGGGATTAAGACTGTGAGCCCCACGGGGGACAACTTGATCACCTTGTATCCCCCCAGCGCTTAGAACAGTGCTCTGCACATAGTAAGCGCTTAATAACTGCCATCATTATTATTATTATTATTATTATTATTAATCCCCATTTAACAGATGAAGCAACTGAGGCACAGAGAATTTAAGTGATTTACCCAGGTCACGCAGCCCATAAATCATCATCATCAATCGTATTTATTGAGCGCTTACTATGTGCAGAGCACTGTACTAAGCGCTTGGGAAGTACAAATTGGCAACATATAGAGACAATCCCTACCCAACAGTGGGCTCACAGTCTAAAAGGGGGAGACAGAGAACAAAACCAAACATACTAACAAAATAAAATAAATAGAATAGATATGTACAAATAAAATAAATAAATAAATTTATTTATTTATTTATAAATAAATGACAAAATAAATGGCATAAATGGCAGAGCCGGGTTTAGAACTCGGGTCCTCCTGACCTCTAGGCCCGGGCTTTATCCATTAGGCCATGCTGTCACTTCCCCCTAATTACCCCAGTGCTTAGAACAGTGCGTGGAACATAGTAAGCGCTTAACAGATGCCGTAAAAAAATAAAATTCCACCCTTCCCCTCTCCCTGTTTAATCAGGACCAACTAAGTTGCCTGCTGGGCGACTGAGAAGGGGAGGGCAGGAAGCAGGACTCCGCCGCTTGTCTGTTGTGTGACCTTGGGAAAGTCACTTCACTTCACTTCGAGAAGCAGCGTGGCTCAGTGGAAAGAGCACGGGCTACTTGTACATCTCTATTCTATTTATTTTATTTTGTTAGTATGTTTGGTTTGGTTCTCTGTCTCCCCCTTTTAGACTGTGAGCCCGCTGTTGGGTAGGGACTGTCTCTATATGTTGCCAACTTGGACTTCCCAAGCGCTTAGTCCAGTGCTCTGCACACAGTAAGCGCTCAATAAATACGATTGATGATGATGATGATCTATTCTATTTATTTTACTTTGTTAGTATGTTTGGTTTTGTTCTCCGTCTCCCCCTTTTAGACTGTGAGCCCGCTGTTGGGTAGGCACTGTCTCTATATGTTGCCAACTTGGACTTCCCAAGCGCTTAGTCCAGTGCTGTGCACACAGGAAGCGCTCAATATATACGATAGATTGATTGATTGAAGTCAGAGGTCATGGGTTCAAATCCCCGCTCCGCCAATTGTCAGCTGTGTGACTTTGGGCCAGTCACTTACCTTCTCTGGGCCTCAGTTACCTCCTCTGTAAAATGGGGATTAATCAATCAATCAGTCGTATTTATTGAGCGCTTACTGTGTGCAGAGCACTGTACTAAGCGCCTGGGAAGTACAAGTTGGCAACATCTAGAGATGGTCCCTACCCAACAGTGGGCTCACAGTCTAGAAGGGGGAGACAGAGAACAGAACCAAACATATTAACAAAATAAAATAAATAGAATAGATATGTACAGGTAGAATAAACAGAGTAATAAATACGAACAAACGTATATACAAGACTGTGTAAGTCTTGTAAGTCTGTGTAAGGATTAAGACTGTGAGCCCCCCGTGGGACAACCTGATCACCCTGTAGCCTCCCCAGCGCTTAGAACAGTGCTTTGCACATAGTAAGCACTTAATAAATGCCATCATTATTATTATTATTATTCTCCGGGCTGTGGTTCCCTCATCTTTAAAAGGGGTTAAGACTGTGAGCCCCATACAGGACAGGGACTGTCCAACCCGATTATCTCATATCCACCCCAGCGCTTAGTACGGTGCCTAGCACATAGTAAGTGCTTAACAAATCCCATAATAATAATCATCATCATCAATCGTATTTATTGAGCGCTTACTATGTGCAGAGCACTGTACTAAGCGCTTGGGAAGCACAAATTGGCAACATATAGAGACAGTCCCTACCCAACAGTGGGCTCACAGTCTAAAAGGGGGAGACGGAGAACAAAACCAAACATACTAACAAAATAAAATCAATGGAATAGATATGTACAAGTAAAATAAATAAATAAATAGAGTAATAAATCTGTACAAACATATATACATATATACAGGTGCTGTGGGGAAGGGAAGGAGGTAAGATGGGGGGATGGAGAGGGAAACGATGGGGAGGATAATAATAATAATTATTATTATGGAAAGTGGGAAGGAAATGCGTCTGTTTATTGTTGTCCTCTCCCAAGCACATAGTACAGTGTTCTGCGCACAGTAAGCGCTCAATAAATGCGACTGAATGAATAAATGAAAGGGAAGAAAGGAGGAAATAAGTAACAGGAGGGGCCCGACTGCCATCCCGGGCGTTCCTCCGTCTCTCTGTCTGCATCTATCCCTCTCACTCTTACTGAGAGGCAGAACGGCCTAGTGGCTAGAACCCGGGCCTGGGATTCAGAAGGTCACGGGTTCTAATCCCGGCTCCGCCACTTGTCTGCTGTGTGACCTTGGGCAAGCCACTTCACTTCTCTGGGCCTCAGTTCCCTCATCTGGAAAATTCATTCATTCAATCGTATTTATTGAGCATATTTATTATACATATTTATTACTCTATTTATTTATTTTACTTGTACATATCTATTCTATTTATTTTATTTTGTTAGTATGTTTGGTTTTGTTCTCTGTCTCCCCCTTTTAGACTGGGAGCCCACTGTTGGGTAGGGACTATCTCTATATGTTGCCAACTTGTACTTCCCAAGCGCTTAGTACAGTGCTCTGCACACAGTAAGCACTCAATAAATACGATTGATTGATTGATTGATTGATTGAGCACTTACTGTGTGCAGAGCACTGGACTAAGCGCTTGGGAAGTACAAGTTGGCAACACATAAAGACGGTCCCTACCCAACAGTGGGCTCGCAGTCTAGAAGGGGGAGACAGACAACAAAACCAAACATATTAACAAAATAAAATAAATAGAATAAACCTGTACAAATAAAACAGAGTAATAAATCCGTACAAACTCCATATATACAGGTGCTGTGGGGAGGGGAAGGAGGGGGCTCAGTGTGGGAAGGCCTCAATCAATCGTATTTATTGAGCGCTTACTGTGTGCAGAGCACTGTACTAAGCGCTTGGGAAGTACAAGTTGGCAACACATAAAGACGGTCCCTACCCAACAGTGGGCTCACAGTCTAGAAGTGGGAGACGGACAACAAAACAAAACTTATTGACAAAATAAATTAAATGGAATAATAAATACGTACAAACATATATGACGTTTAAGAGTGTGAGCCCCAGGGGGAACAGGGACCGTGTCCAACCTGATTACCTTGAACGTACCCCGGTGCTGAGAACAGTGCTTGGCACATAGTAAGCGCTTAACAAATGCTATTATTAGCGCTTAACAAATGCCATTATTATTATTATTATCATTATTATTATTATTTTCTCCCCATCCCCTTCAGGCCGCCATAGAACAGGAGGGGGTCTCCTTGGTGGCCATCCTCTGCACCCACAAACACTGGTATGTGCCCAGATTGCCCAGGAGCCGGGAGGGAAGAGGGCGATCGGTCGGTTCCCGGCTGCCTCCCTGTCTGGGAATGCCACCCCCCATTCCCAGCAAGGTCTCCCTTCTACACCTCCGTTCTCATGCAGCAGGATTGGGAAAAATGGGATGGGTGGGGAAGCAGTGCGGCCTAGTGCGGATATTGCCCGGGCGTGGGAATCAGGAGTACTGGGTTCTAATCCCGGCTCCGCCACTTGGACAACCCCGGGCAAGTCACCTTGCTTCTCCGGGCCTCAGTTACCTCATCTGTAAAATGGGGGTCGAGACCGGGAGCCCCGTGTTGGACGGAGACTGTGTCCAACCTGATTCGTTTGGGTCTACCCCAGTGCTTAGAACAGTGCCTGGCATGGCTCAGTGGAAAGAGCCCGGGCTTTGGAGTCAGAGGTCATGGGTTCAAATCCCGGCTCCGCCAATTGTCAGCTGGGTGACCTTGGGCAAGTCACTTCACTTCTCTGGGCCTCAGTTCCCTCATCTGTAAAATGGGGATTAGGAGTGTGAGCCTCCTGTGGGGCAACCTGATCACCTTGTAACATCCCCAGCGCTTAGAATAGTGCTTTGCACATAGTAAGCGCTTAATAAATGCCATCATCATTATTATTATATAGTACCATTAAAAAAATAACAAACCAACCAAAAAAAAAAAAAAAAAACCACGTGTCTCTGCTCCCCCTTCCTCCGTTTGCAGCTTGGTGGCTGTTTGATTAATTGTCCGGCGGACTGGCTAGTTGACTGCCTGACTGATTAGCTCATGGCCTAGCGGCAAAAGCCCGGGCTTGGGAGCTTAGAGGACGTGGGTTCTAATCCCGGCTCCGCCACTTGTCTGCTGGGTGACCTTGGGCAAGTCGCTCCGCTTCTCCGGGCCTCAGTCCCCTCGTCTGCCAATTAGGATTGAAGGCTGTGAGCCCCACGTGGGACAGGCTGATGGCCTTGTATCAACCCCAGTACTTACAACGGTGCTTGGCATGTAATAGGTGCCTGACAAATGCCGTTATTATTATTATTAGCTGGCTGACTGACTGACTAGCTGGCTGGTCGGCTGATTTGCTGGCTGATTGATTAGCTGGTTGACGGGCTGACTGTCTGGCTGACTTGTTGACAAGCTGGCTGCCTGACTCATTGACAGCCCCACTGACTGAATGGCTGATTGTCTGACTGGCTGACTAGCCGACTCACCGACTCTCTGGCCAAAATCCACCCTAAACATCGCTACAATCCTCCCTTTCCTCTCCATCCAAACTGCTACCATGTTAATCCAATCACTCATCCTGTCCCGCCTTGATTACTGTATCAGTCTCCTCCCTGTCCTCTGTCTCTCCCGACTCCAGTCCGTACTTCATTCTGCTGTGATTCTGGAGCATTTTTCTACAAAAACGTTCAGGCCATGTTTCCCCACTCCTCAAGAAACTGCCCATCCACCTCCCCAACAAACTAACCTCTCGCCCGTGGGCTTTCAATTCCACAATCCCCTTGCTCCCTCCTACCTCACCTCACTGTCCCTCCATCTCATTTATCATTCATTCATTCATTCGTTCAATCATATTTATTGAGCGCTTACTGTGTGCAGAGCACTGTACTAAGTGCTTGGGAAATACAAGTTGGCAACATATAGAGATGGTCCCTACCCAACAACGGGCTTGCCGCCAGTCCCTGGTCCATGTGTTGCCTCTGGCGTGGAACACCCTCCCTCCTCACATCCCACAGATAATGACCCTCCCATCCTTCAAAGCCTTAGGGAGGGCCCGTCTCCTCCAAGAGGCCTTCCCTGACTAAGCCCTGCTTTCCTCTTCTCCCCCTCCCTCCTGCGTCACCCTGACTCGCTCCCTTTATTATCCCCCCTCCCAGCCCCACACCCCTTACGTCCATATCTGCCATTTATTTATTGATATTAATGTCTGTCTCCTCCTCTAGACTGTACGCTTGTTGTGGGCAGGGAATCTGCTTATTTAAAGCCCTTCAAAGCCCTATTGAGAGCTCACCTCCTCCAGGAGGCCTTCCCAGACTGAGCCCCCTCCTTTCTCTCCCCCTCCCCATCCCCCCTGCCTTACCTCCTTCCCCTCCCCACAGCACCTGTATATATGTATATATGTTTGTATGGACTTATTACTCTATTTTATTTGTACATATTTATTGTATTCATTTTATTTTGTTAATATGTTTTGTTTTGTCGTCTGTCTCCCCCTTCTAGACTGTGAACCCGCTGTTGGGTAGGGACCGTCTCTATATGTTGCCAACTTGGACTTCCCAAGCGCTTAGTCCAGTGCTCTACACACAGTAAGCGCTCCATAAATACGATTGAATGAATGAATGAATGAATATTATTATATTATACTCTAGCACTTAGTACAGTGCTCTGCACACAGTAAGCGCTCAATAAATACAGTTGACTGCCTGATAGGCTGACTGTTTGACGGACCCCATGACTGACTGACTTACTGACTGTCTGTTTGACAGATTGACAGGCTTCCTGACTGGCCGGCTAACTGTCTGATTGACACGCCGACCGGTTGACTGACTTACTGTCTGGCTGACTGGGCTGGGCTGATGGATTCGCCGGGCTGGCCGACTGGATGACTGTTTGGCCAACCCCTCGACCTTGCTGACTTTTTGGCTGACCCCATGACTCGCTGACCGGCTGGCTGGCTGACTGTTTGACTGGCTGGTTGACTACCTGCCTGACAGGCTGGCAGACTGACTCAGTGACCGGTTGACTAACTGACTGGCAAATAGACTAGCTGACTGGTTGGATGGCCGGTTAACCGGCTGGCAGGTTGGCTGATAGGGAGTTGGGGAGGAGAGGGGACACTGGAAGGCTATTATCCAAGCTGGGGTGGGCAAAATAAGAGCCAGAGTCCCTCCCTTCAATCTCAACCCGTGGACATCCCTGTCTTCCTGCCCCTTCCCCTGTCCACCCCAGACACCTCCAGGATCCTTATCCCAGACTCCAGAGGCTGCAGTGGCATGGATGGGTTGGTTGGGGGGAGGAAGGGTAGTCTGTCCCAGGCCTCTGGTCCTCTCCACCCCACAATCACAGACACACACCCAGGCACACCCTGCCCCATGCTGTGGACTCCCTGATGATCCTCCTCTGCTCCCCTCTCCAGGGACCACAGCGGGGGGAACCAGGAACTGAGGCGGAAATTCAGAGCCTGTCGGGTGTACGGGAGCCCTCTGGACGGCATCCCCCACCTCACCCAGTAAGAGCCTCTCAGACGCCCCCCTGTCCTCCGTGGGTGCTCCTTGGAGGGCCCCCAGTCTCCCCCAGCCTCCCTACCCTATCTCATCCGAGGGTGGTTCAGGAAGTAGGGAGAGCAAGGCCTGAGTGGGTTGGAAGTAGGGAGAATGAGGACTGTGGGCCGGGGGGAGAAGGAAGGGAAGGAAGTGGGGAGAATGAGGACTAAGAGGGAGGAGGAGGGGCAGGAAGAGGGAAGAATGAGGACTGAAGGGGAGGGGGAGGGACAGGAATTGGGGAGAATGAGGATTGAGGGGGAGGAAGAGGGACAGGAAGTGGGGAGAATGAGGATTGAGGGGAAGAGGGACAGGAAGTGGGGAGAATGAGGACCGAGGGGGAGGAGGAGGAAGTGGGGAGAATGAGGATTGAGGGGGAGGAAGAGGGACAAGAAGTGGAGAGAATGAGGGCTGAGGGGGAGGAGGAGGAGGAGGAAGAGGGACAGGAAGTGGGGAGAATGAGGACTGTTGGGGAGGAAGAGGGACAGGAAGTGGGGAGAATGAGGACTGACGGGGAGGAAGAGGGACAGGAAGTGGGGAGAATGAGGACTGTTGGGGAGGAAGAGGGACAGGAAGTGGGGAGAATGAGGACCGTTGGGGAGGAAGAGGGACAGGAAGTGAGGAGAAAGGACTGAGGGGGAGGAGGAGAAGGAGGAAGAGGGACAGGAAGTGGGGAGAATCAGGACTGAGGGGGAGGAACAGGGACAGGAAATGGGGAGAATAAGGACTGAGAGGGAGAGGCAGGAATTGGAGAGAATGGGGATTGAGGGGGAGGAAGAGGGACAAGAAGTGGGGAGAATGAGGATTGAGGGGGAGGAAGAGGGACAGGAAGTGGGGAGAATGAGGATTGACGGGGAGGAAGAGGGACAGGAAGTGGGGAGAATAAGGATTGAGGGGGAGTGGCAGGAATTGGCGAGAATGAGGATTGAAGGGGAGGAAGAGGCACAAGAAGTGGGGAGAATGAGGACTGAGGGGGAGGAAGTGGGGAGAATAAGGGCTGAGGAGGAGGGGCAGGAGCTGGGGAGAATGAGGACTGGGGGGAGGGGGAGGAACTGGGGAGAAGAATAAGGACTGAGGGGGAGGAAGAGGGACAGGGAGTGGGGAGAATAAGGATTGAGGGGGAGGAAGAGGGACAGGAAGTGGGGAGAATGAGGACTGAGGGGGAGGAAGTGGGGAGAATAAGGACTGAGGAGGAGGGGCAGGAGCTGGGGAGAATGAGGACTGAGGGGAGGGGGACGGGTTGGAAGCCGAAAGATGGAGGCCTGAGGTGGGGGAGGAGGAGGTCCGGTGGAAGAGAGCCCAGCTTCTCCCATAGCAGGTGGGGGCAGCCGGATCCCTTGCGGCCAGGCCCACGTCCAGGCCGGTGGGGTCTCCCTGGCCAGGGGCCGGCAGCCCGGCCTGCCCTCACTGCCCCTCCCCGCAGCCCCCTGGGCCACCAGGACATGGTGAGTGTGGGGCGACTGCAGATCCGGGCCCTGGCCACGCCGGGCCACACCCGGGGCCACCTGGTGTACGTGCTGGACGGAGAGCCCTACGGAGGGCCTCCCTGCCTCTTCTCGGGGGATCTGCTCTTCCTCTCAGGCTGCGGTGAGCCCTGCCCCCCCGGGAGGGGCGGCCGGGATGGAGGGAGCCCCAGAGAATACGTGCCGGGGGGGGGGGGACAAATCCCAGAAGGCACTGGGGGAGCAAGAGACGCTAAGGCCCAGGTGACCCCGAATCCCAGAACGCGTCGCGGGGATGGGGAGGACCCGCCTCGCCCCTGGTTTGGAGGCCCAGAGACCTCTAGCTGGAGGGAGGGAAGACTAGGGAACAGCAGGCGTGACATCCGGTTCCCTGGGAGGAAGCGAGGGCGGGAAACACTTCTGACTCTGTCCCGTATCTCTCTCCCCCAGGCCGGACGTTCGAAGGGTCGGCGGAGACCATGCTGAGCTCCTTGGACGCTCTGCTGGCCCTGGGCGATGACACGCTGCTATGGCCGGGTGAGGGGTCACTGGCCTCCGTCCCCCCGCCCGGCCCCTTCCCCGCCACCACCATCGTCATCAGGGTGGGAACGAGCCGGGTCACCACCCCGACTCAGAGACGTCCCGCCACGATCCCGTTCGAGGCGATCCGCCCTGAGCCCCGGGTTTAGAAGAATTCCGGTCACCGGGGAGCCCCGGGGACAGACCTGAGCTGAGCCCCAACTCCCGACGGAGCCAAGAGGGGCGGGTGGGGGGCCCAAATCAATCAATCAATCAATCAATCGTATTTATTGAGCGCTTACTATGTGCACAGCACTGTACTAAGCGCTTGGGAAGTACAAATTGGCAACACATAGAGACAGTCCCTACCCAACAGTGGGCTCACAGTCTAAAAAGATCTGAGCCGACCCCCAATTTGCGGGGCCTGTGGCGAGGAGGGACGGATGCCCTCCCCGTGACCACCCGTGACCGACTGCAGCGGCCTATGGCTGCCTGTGACTGCCCATGACCACCCATGACTGCCCGTCACTTCCTGTGACTCCAAATGACTCTCCATGACTGTCCGTGACCACCCACGACTGCCTATGACTACCCATGTGTGTCTGTGACCGCCCATGTCCATTCATTCATTCATTCGATTGTATTTATTGAGCACTCACTGTGTGCAGAGCACTGTACTGAGTGCTTGGGAGAGGACGGTACAACAGTAAACGGACACATTCCCTGCCTGTGACCGCCTGGGACCACTTATGACAGCCCGTGACTGCCCATGACCACCTGTGACTTCCTGACTTCCCATGACTACCTGTGACTGTGCATGACCACCCGAGGCTGCAGATGTGTGTCTGTGACTGAACGTGACCGTGACCACCCATGACTGCCTGTGGCCACCTGGGACCACTCATGACTGACTGCCTGTGACTGCCCATAACCAGCTCAGACCATCCGTGACTGCCCGTGACCACCTGTGACTGCCCATGTGTGTCTGTGACTGCCCATGACCGTGATCACCCGGGACTGCCTGTGACCTCCTGTGACTGCCCGTGAGTGCCTGTGCTTGCCCATGACCACCCATGACCGCCTGTGACTGCCGTGTTTGTCTTTGCCCATGACCATAACCCATTCATGACTTCCCGTGACTTCCCCTGGCTACCTGAGACCATCCTTGACCGCCTGTGACTGCCCATGTGTGTCTGTGACCGCCCATGACCATGACCACCCATGACTGCCTGGGACCATCTGGGACAACTCGTGACATCCCGTGACTTCCCGTGACCACCTGGGACCACCCGCGACCTCCTGGGCCTTCCCATGACTGCTTGTGACCGCCCGTGACTTACTTCTTGTGACTTCCCGTGACTTCCCGTGACGGCCAGGGCACGAGTACGCGGAGGAGAACCTGGCCTTCGCGGCGGCCGTGGATCCCGAGAACTCGGAGCGGGAGAGGAAGCTGCAATGGGTGCGGCAACAGCGATTGGAGCGGAGGAGCACGGTGAGGGAAGCAGGGGGCCTGGGTTCTAATCCCTCCCTGCGTGATGTTGGGCACATCCCTAAACCTCTCTGGGCCTCAGTTTCCTCACCTGTAAAACGGGGATTAAATCCTACTCCCTCCTACCCCATGCGGGGCGGGGACAGTGTCCAACCTGATCAGCTTGCATCTACTCCAGCGCTTAGTACAGTGCTTGGCACATAGTAATCCCTTAACAAATACCAAAACAAAAGAAGACCAGAACCGCAACGGGTTGGACAGCCTCAGGAAACATGTCAGTCAGTCAATCCATCATATTTATTGAGCACCTACTGTGTGCAGAGCACTGTACTAAACGCTTGGGAGAGTCCATTATAACAATCAACAGACACATTCCCTGCCTCCAGTGAGCTTATATAGGAAATGGGGCCTGGGAGACACAGAGAAGCAGCGTGGCTCAGTGGAAAGAGCCCAGGCTTTGGAGTCAGAGGTCATGGGTTCGAATCCCAGCTCCGCCACATGTCTGCTGTGTGACCTTGGGCAAGTCACTTAACTTCTCTGAGCCTCAGTTCCCTCATCTGTAAAACGGGGATTAAGACTGTGAGCCCCACGTGGGACAATCTCATCACCTTGTATCCCCCCAGCGCTTAGAACAGTGCTTTGCACATAGTAAGCGCTTAACAAATGCCATTATTATTATTATTATTATTATTATTAGAAGGGGACAGAGAGACATTAATATAAATGAATAAGTTAGTCGGTCAATTTTATTTATTGAGTGCTCACTGTATGCAGAGCACTGTACTAAGCACTTGGGAGAGTCCACTATAACAACAAACAGACACATTCCCTGCCTAGAGTGAGTTTACAGTCTATAAGGGGAGGCAGACGTTAGTAGAAATAAATACATAACAGATCTGGACATAAGTGCTGTGGCGTGAATAAAGGGAGATTACAAGCTCACGTCTAGACTGTAAGCTTGTTGTGGGTAGGGAATGTGTCAGTTTATTGTTCTATTGTCCTCTCCCCATTGCTTAGTACAGAGCTCCGGACCCAGGAAGCGCTCAATAAATACGATTGACTCTATTTCTATTAGTATCCATTCCCCCTCTAGACTGTAAGCTCATTGTGGGCAGGGAATGTGTCTATTTATTATTCTATTGTCCTCTCCCAAGCGCTTAGTACAGTGCTCTGCCCCCAGTGAGCTCTCAGTAAATATGACTGGACGGATGAAAAGAGTGACCGGCCGCGAGTCAGGGCGACGCAGAAGGGAGCAGGAGACCAGGAAAGGAACTCCGACGCCCCCATTTTATAATGATGGCATTTATTGAGCGCTTACTCTGTGCAAAGCGCTGTTCTAAGCGCTGGGGAGGTTACAAGGTGATCAGGTTGTCCCACGTGGGGCTCACAGTCTTCACCCCCGTTTTCCAGATGAAGTAACTGCGGCCCAGAGAAGTTAAGTGGCTTGTCCAAAGTCACCCAGCTGACAGTTGGCGGAGCCGGGATTTGAACCCATAACCTCTGACTCAAAGCCCGGGCTCTTTCCACTGAGCCACGCTGCTTCTCTATTCCCTCTTTCTGGTCGCCCAGTGTCCGTCGACCCTCGGGGAGGAGCGGGCTTATAACCCTTTCCTGCGGACCCACTGCCCGGCGCTGCGGGAGACCCTCGGGCCCGGGCCGGCGGGCGAAGACCCCCGGACCCACCTGCTGCGGGAACTGCAACGACTCAAGGACCAGTTCAAGAGCAAGTGACCTGCTGGTGCCACGGGGACGGGGAAAGCCAGGACACCCCCCCACAACCTTCCTGACCCCCCAAAACCCTCCACGGGCACGGGGACGGAGGCCTGGTTCTCCCCTCCCGCTGCCTCGGTTTCCCCTCATCCACCTTTTGGGGGAGAGAAACGAAGCGTTAGAGTCCGACGGGCCGGGAAAGGGAGGGGAAGGGGGATATCCGGACCTTCCTTGGAACCTGTCGGGTCTTTGGCATCCATGTACAGGCCTCATTCCCCTCCACCTGGAACTTCTTCATTTCTCCCATCTCCCCCCTGAAGTAGGGAGGCCGAAGTGGAGGCTGGATTAATCCCTCACCATCTGGGAAATAAAAACCGGCCCCCAGAAGGAACCTGGTTGCGTCATTCCTATAATAATAATAATAATAATAATGATGGCATTTGTTAAGCGCTTACTATGTGCAGAGCACTGTCCAGAGCACTATAACACCGCTGAGAGACTGAGATCCGCTCGCAGGCCTGGGAAGACCCCCCGACTGTGATGATAATAATAATAATGATAGCATTTATTAAGTGCTTGCTATGCGCAAAGCACTGTTCTAAGCGCCGGGGAGGTTACAAGGTGATCAGGTTGTCCCACGGGAGGCTCACAGTTTTAACCCCCATTTTCCAGATGAGGTAACTGAGGCACAGAGAAGTGAAGTGGCTTGCCCAAAGTCACACAGCTGACAAGTGGTGGAGCTGGGATTTGAACCCATGACCTCTGACTCCAAAGCCCGGGCTCTTTCCACGGAGCCACGCTGCTTCTTTGTGGTATTTGTCAGGCGCTTACTCTGTGCCAGGCACTCTACTAAGCTCTGGGGTAGATTCAAGATTATCGGGTTGGACACAGTCCCTGTTATTCATTCACTCAATCATATTTATTGAGCGCTTACTGTGTGCACAGTCTTAATCAATCTATCAATCAATCGTATTTATTGAGCGCTTACTGTGTGCAGAGCACTGTACTAGTTGGCGACATCTATGGTTGTACATATTTTATGTACATGTTTTATGGTTGTACATATTTATTACTCTATTTTACTTGTACATATCTATCCTATTTATTTTATTTTGTTGGTATGTTTGGTTCTGTTCTCTGTCTCCCCCTTTTAGACTGTGAGCCCACTGTTGGGTAGGGACTGTCTCTATGCGTTGCCAATTTGTACTTCCCAAGCGCTTAGTACAGTGCTCTGCACACAGTAAGCGCTCAATAAATACGATTGATCGATGATCTAGAGACGGTCCCTACCCAACAGTGGGCTCACAGTCTAGAAATCCCCATTTTACAGAAGAGGGAACTGAGGCACGGAGAAGTGAAGTGATCGCCCAAGGTCACGCGGCAGACAAGTGGCGAGCCAGAATTAGAACCGAGATCCTTCTGAGTCCAAGGCCCGGGCTCTAGCCGCTAGGCCACGGTGCTCAGTTTCCCCATTTAGACCCCACCCCTGGCTTCGCCACTGGCTTGCCCACTAATTCCGGGCAGATTAGCCAATACCCACCCCTCAACTGCCCAGAAAAGTGCGGAGAGACTCCCCAGGCTCTTGCCCGTCCCCCCCAACCTCCCTATCAGGAAGTTCTTCCTGGAATCTACCCCTCATCCTTCCTGCTGCTCGTGAAAACCTTAGAATAGAAACAGCCAGAGAAGGGGTCTGGCTTAACATCACCAGAAATTTGGTTTCACTTTGCCCAGTGGCTGTAGGAATAGTAACAACATTTTTTGAGTGTCCACTTATTCATTCAGTCATACTTGCTGAACGCTCGTTGTGTGCGGAGCACCGTACTAAACTCTTGGGAGAATACAATACAACAATAAGCGGACACATTCCCTGTCCGCAATCATCATCATCATCATCAATCGTATTTATTGAGCGCTTACTATGTGCAGAGCACTGTACTAAGTGCTTGGGAAGTACAAATTGGCGACATATAGAGACAGTCCCTACCCAACAGTGGGCTCACAGTCTAAAAGGGGGAGACAGACAACAAAACAAAACATGTGGACAGGTGTCAAGTCATCAGAATAAATAGAATTAAAGCTAAATGCACACAATGAGCTTACAGGTTAGAGGAGGGGGAGACAGACTTTAATAAAAATAATTATGGGCTGGAGAACAGAGAGGCAGGGGGCTGGGAGATCAGTAAGGAGGCTGATGCAGTAATCCAGGTGGGATAGGATGAATGATTAGATTAACATTGTAGCCTTCAATCGTATTTATTGAGCGCTTACTGTGTGCAGAGCACTGTACTAAGCGCTTGGGAAGTCCAAGTTGGCAACATCTAGAGACGGTCCCTACCCAACAACGGGCTCACAGTCTAGAAGGGGGAGATAGGCAACAAAACAAAACATGTGGACAGGTGTCAAGTCATCAGAATAAATAGAATTAAAGCTAATGCACTGTACTAAGCGCTTGGGAAGTCCAAGTTGGCAACATCTAGAGACGGCCCCTACCCAACAGCGGGCTCACAGTCTAGAAGGGGGAGACAGGCAACAAAACAAAACATGTGGACAGGTGTCAAGGCATCAGAATAAATAGAATTAAAGCTAAATGCGCACAAGTCAACAGAACAAACAGACCCAAAGCCAAATGCACATCATTAACAAAATAAATAGAATTGTAAATATGTAGAAGAAAAATAAATAGAGTAATAAATCTGTGCAAACATATATACAGGTGCTGTGGGGAGGGGAAGGAGGTAGGGCGGGGAGGATGGGGAGGAGGAGAGGAAAAAGGGGGCTCAGTCTGGGAAGGCCTCTTGGAGGAGGTGAGATCTCTGTAGGGCTTTGAAGGGAGGAAGAGGGCTAGCTTGGCGGATGTGTGGAGGGATTGGGGGCATTCCAGGCCAGGGGAAAGACGTGGGCCGGGGGTCGACGGTGGGACAGGCGAAAACGAGGCCCAGTGAGGAGGTGAGCGGCGGCAGAGGAGCGAAGGGTGCGGGCTGCGATGGAGAAGGACAGAAGGGAGGGGAGGTGGAGAGGAAAGGGCGGATTTTAGCGACATTGTGAAGGTGGGACTGACAGGATTTAGTGATGTGTTGAATATGTGGGTTGACCGAGAGGATATGGGCTTGTGAGATGGGAAGGATGGTGGTGCCGTCTACAGTGATGGGAATGTCGGGGAGGATGGGGTTTGGGTGGGAAGATATGGAGCTCTATTTTGGACATGTTAAGATTGAAGTGACCGGAGGACAATCATGTAGAGATAATAATGATAATAATAATGATGGCATTTATTAAGCGCTTACTATGTGCAAAGCACTGTTCTAAGCGCTGGGGAGGTTACAAGGTGATCAAGTTGTCCCACATGGGGCTCACAGTCTTCATCCCCATTTTGCAGATGAGGGAACTGAGGCCCGGAGAAGTGAAGTGACTTGCCCGAAGTCACACAGCTGCCAATTGGTGGAGCCGGGATTTGAACCCATGACCTCTGACTCCAAAGCCTGGGCTCTTTTTCACTGAGCCACGCAGTGACCAGCTCAGTGACCATCTTTAAGAGATGTCTTAAAGGAAGGAGGAAATGTGAGACGACAGAGAGGGAGAGAGATAAGGGTTGGAGATGGAGATTTGGGAATCATCCGTATAGAGGTGGGAGATTTGGGAATCATCCGTGTAGAGGTGGGTGTAGATGGAGAATAGAAGGGGACCCCGAAATGAACCTTTAGGGACCCCCACAGTTAGGGGGAAGCCCTTAGTACAGTGCTCTGCACGCAGTAAGCGCTCAATAAATATGATCGAATGAATGAATGAATGAGGGTGAGGAGGAGCCTGTGAAGGAGACTGAGAATGAACACTTAGTTCTATCAATCGATCAATCGTATTTATTGAGCGCTTACTGTGTGCAGAGCACTGTAGTAGAAGCTTGGGAGAGTATAATATAATATTATATATTAAGCGCTTAGTACAGTGCTCTGCACATAGTAAGCGCTCAATAAATACGATTGATGATTCTCTGCCCACAATGAGCTTATAGTCTAGAGGACTGTTGGTTAGGGACTGTCTCTATATGTTGCCAACTTGTACTTCCCAAGCACTTAGTACAGTGCTCTGCACACAGTAAGCGCTCAATAAATACGATTGATTGATAGAGGATGAGCTTACAGTCCAGAAGTACAGTCTAGTACTGCATTGTATTAGACGCTGCATCCTGTCTACTCTAGTGAGGGATGTGGGGGTGGGCAAACATAAAAATATTTACAACTGCAATGATCAAAATAATTGAATGAGTCTATATCTAGGAGTGCTGAGTGCCCCTGAGTGCTTAGTACAGTGCTGTGCAAACAGTAAGCGCTCAATCAAGAAGCAGTGTGGTCTAGTGGATAAAGTCCAGGCCTGGGCGTCAGAGAACCTGGGTTCCCAATTCTGATTCCGTCATTTTTCGCTGTGTGACCTTGGGCAAGTCGCTTCACTTCTCTGGGCCTCTGTTTCCCTAACTGGAAAATGGGGATTCAGACTGTGAGTCCCATTTGGAACATGGACTTTGTCCAACCTGATTGACTTGAATCTACCCCAGCGTTTAGTACAGTGCCTGGCACACAGGAAGCACTTAACAAATGTCATAAAAAATTGAAAAAATATATTGATTGATGGATATAAATGCATTTTCAAATGTTAGGATTGACAGATGGGATTAGGAAGGTAGTAATAATGATAATGATAGTATTTGTTAAGCACTTACTATGTTCCAGGCACTGTACTGAGAACTAGGAGTAAGTTATTATTATTATTAAGTGCAGCCAAGTCGTTTCTGAGTCATAGTGACTCCACGGATATACTTTCTCCAGAACATCCTGTCCTCTGCCATCATCCCCAACCTTTCTAGCGGTTCTTCCGTTATCGTTGTTAGGGTCTCTCTTCATCTAGCTTGCCGGTATGCCTCTTCCATGTTTTCCCTGGACTTTCCCTGGACTTTCCCTAGCACGAGTGTCTTTTCCAGAGAATCCGTCCTCCTGATGATGTGTCCAAAATGTGCTCATCTAAATCCAGTCATTTGGCCTTCCAAAGACCACTTTGGCTTAATTTGCTCCAAGATCCATTTGTTTGTTTTTCGGTCAGTCCATGGTATCCACCAAAGTCTTCTCCAACACCACATTTCAAAAGAATGGATGTTCTTTCTATCCTGTTTTTTCACTCTTTAGCTTTCAGATCCATCCATTCATTCATTCAATCGTATTTATTGAGCGCTTACTATGTGCAGAGCACTGTACTAAGCGCTTGGGAAGTACAAATTGGCAACATATAGAGACAGTCCCTACCCAACAGTGGGCTCACAGTCTAGAAGGGGGAGACAGAGAACAAAACCAAACATATTAACAAAATAAAATGAATAGAATAAATATGTACAAATCAAATAAATAGAGTAATAAATCCGTACAAACATATATACATATATACAGGTGCTGTGGGGAGGGGAAGGAGGTAAGGTGGGGGGGATGGGGAGGGGAAAGAGAGGGAGAGGAAGGAGGGGGCTCAGTCTGGGAAGGCCTCCTGGAGGAGGTGAGCTCACAGTCCCTTTCCCACATAGGATTTAGATTCTTCCACCCCATTTTACAGATGAGCGACTGAGGCTCAGAGAAGTGAAGTGACTTGCCCAGAGTCACACAGCAGACAAGTGGAGGAACAGGTCCTCCGATTCCCAGGCCAGAGCTCTTTCCACTAGGCCACCCTGCTTCTCCATTGATGATGGCATTTGTTAAGCGCTTACTATGTGCATAGCACTGTTCTAAGCGCTGTGGGGGGGGGTTACAATTTTTAGACTGTGAACCCACTGTTGGGTAGAGACTGTCTCTATATGTTGCCACCTTGTACTTCCCAAGCACTTAGTACAGTGCTCTGCACACAGTAAGCGCTCAATAAATCAATTGATTGATTGATTAGGTTGTCCCACATGGGACTCACAGTCTTAATCCCCATTTTACAGATGAGGTCACTGAGGCACAGAGAATCAATCAATCGTATTTATTGAGCACTTACTGTGTGCAGAGCACTGTACTAAGCGCTTGGGAAGTACAAGTTGGCAACATATAGAGACGGTCCCTACCCAACAGTGGGCTCACAGTCTAGAAGGGCGAGACAGAGAAGTGAAGTGACTTCCCCGAAGTCATACAGCTGACAAGTGGCGGAGTCAGCATTAGAACCCATGACCTCTGACTCCCAAGCCCGTATTCTTTCCACTGAGCCACGCTGCGTTAAACAGGAAGTTAATTTGGGAAAGCCTGTGGGAGGAAGTGGGATTTTAAGAGGGATCTGAATGTGAGGAGAAGTGGGGTGCTGTCCACCGCTAATCTCCTCACCGTACCTCGCTCTCGCCTGTCCCGCCATCAACCCCCGGCCCACGTCATCCCCCGGGCCCGGAATGCCCCCAATCCCTCTGCCCACCCGCCAAGCTAGCTCTCTTCCTCCCTTCAAGGCCCTACTGAGAGCTCACCTCCTCCAGGAGGCCTTCCCAGACTGAGCCCCTTCCTTCCTCTCCCCCTCGTCCCCCTCTCCATCCCCCCATCTTACCTCCTTCCCTTCCCCACAGCACCTGTATATATGTATTTATGTTTGTACATATTTTTTTTACTCTATTTATTTATTTATTTTATTTGTACATATCTATTCTATTTATTTTATTTTGTTAGTATGTTTGGTTTTGTTCTCTGTCTCCCCCTTTTAGACTGTGAGCCCACTGTTGGGTAGGGACTGTCTCTGTATGTTGCCAATTTGTACTTCCCAAGCGCTTAGTACAGTGCTCTGCACATAGTAAGCGCTCAATAAATACGATTGATGATGATGATGATGAAGGAAGGAGGCCTAAGCCAAGGGAACAATGTGAAAGGTTGATGGGAAATAGTCAAGAGCAAGAGATGACGTGGCTTAGTGGAAAGAGCCCTGGCTCTGAAGTCAGAGGTCATGGGTTCAAATCCCGGCTCCGCCACTTGTCAGCTATGTGACTTTGGGCAAGTCACTTCACTTCTCTGTGCCTCAGTTCCCTCCTCTGTAAAATGCGAGGCCCCCGTGGGACAACCTGATCACCTTGTAACTTCCCCAGCGCTTAGAACAGTGCTTTGCACATAGTAAGCGCTTAATAAGTGCCATTATTATTATTATTATTATTATTATTATTATTATTATAAATTAGGGGACAGCGACGCCTAGTGGTCGTAATCAATCATTTGGATTCATTCATTCATTCAATCGTATTTATTGAGCGCTTAGTAATAATAATAATAATAATAATAATGGCATTTATTAAGCACTTACTATGTGCTAAGCACTGTTCTAAGCGCTGTGGAGGTTGCAAGGTGATCAGGTGGTCCCACGGGGGGCTCACAGTCTTCATCCCCATTTTTACAGATGAGGTAACTGAGGCCTTAGTGTGTGCAGAGCACTGCATTAAGCGCTTGGGAAGTACAACTTGGCAACAGATAGAGACAGTTCCTACCCGACAACGGGCTCACAGTCTAGAAGGGGGAGACAGACAGTGCCGAGCGCTTAGTACAGTGCTCTGCACACAGTAAGCGCTCCATAAATGCGATTTAATGAATGAATGAAGTAGACAGGCATCAAAATGAATAAATAGAATTATAGATAGAGACACTTATAATAATGATGGTATTTGTTAAGCATTTACTATGTGGCAAGCACTGTTCTAAAAGCTGGGGGAGATGCAAGGTGATCAGGTTGTCCCACGTGGGGCTCACAGTCTTCACGCCCGTTTTACAGATGAGGTAACTGAGGCCCAGAGAAGTGAAGTGACTTGCCCAGGGTCACCCAGCTGATAAGTGGAAGAGCCGGGATGAGAACCCACGACCTCCGACTCCCAAGCCCGGGCTCTTTCAACTAAGCCACGCTGATTCAGAGCACCGTACTGAGCTTACCGTCTAGAGGGGGAGATAGACGTTAATATAAATTCTGGTTGTGAACGTAAGTGCCGAGGGCATAAATTCTGGATATGGACATAAGTGCCGAGGGCATAAATTCTGGATATGGACATAAGGGCCATGGAGCTGAGGGAGGGGTGAATAAAGAAAGCAAATCCAAGTGCAAGGGTGACGCAGAAGGGAATGGGAGAAGAGGAAATGAGGACATAGTCAGGGAGGGCCTCTTGGAGGTGATGTGATTTTAATACGGTTTTGAAGGTGGTGGTCTGTGGGATATAATAATAATAATGGCATTTGTTAAGCACTTACTAGGTGCAAAGCACTGTTCTAAGCGCTGGGGAGGATACAAATTGATCAGGTTGCCCCACAAGGGGCTCACGGTTTTAATCCCCATTTTACAGATGAGGTAACTGAGGCACAGAGAAGTGAAGTGACTTGCCCAAAGTCACACAGCTGACAAATGGCAGAGCAGGGATTAGAACCCATGACCTCTGACTCCCAACCCCAGGCTCTTTCCATGTTCCTTCAATATGAGGGATATGAGGAGGGAGGGCGTTCCAGGCCAGAGGCAGGATGCCGGCCAGGGGTTGGCGGCGAGATGGACGAGGCCCAGTGAGAAGATTGGTTTATTTTATTTTGTTAGTATTTTTGGTTTTGTTCTCCGTCTCCCCCTTTTAGACTGTGAGCCCACTGTTGGGTAGGGACCGTCTCTATATGTTGCCAACTTGGACTTCCCAAGTGCTTAGTCCAGTGCTCTGCGCACAGTAAGCGCTCAATAAATACGATTGATGATGATGATGATGGCGTTGGAGCGAAGTGTGTGGGCTGGATTGTAGGAGGGGAGTAAGGAGATGAGGTAGTTATGTTGCCAACTTGTACTTCCCAAGCGCTTAGTACAGTGCTCTGCACACAGGAAGCGCTCAATAAATACGATTGATTGATTGAGGGCTTTAAAGCCGACGGTGAGGAGTTTCTGTTCGATGTGGAGGTGGATGGGCAACCACTGAAGTTTTTTGAGGGGCAGGGGGATGTGTCCTGAATGTTTTTGTAGAAAAATGATCCGGGAAGCCGAGTGATGTGTGGACCGGAGTGGGGAGAGACGGGAGGTCATTGAGGAGGCTGATGCGGGAATCCAGGCGGGATTGGATGAGTGACTGGATTAACGTGGTAGCAGTTGGGATGGAGAGGAAAGGGCGAATTTTAGCTATGTCCTGAAGGTTGAACTGACAATATCTGGTGACAAATTGCATATGTGGGTTAAATGACAGTGTTGAGTTGAGGATCCTGTTATTATTACTGTATTTTTTAAGTGCTTACTATGTGCCGGGTACTGTTCTAAGCGCTGGGGTAGATACAAGCGTGGCTCAGTGGAAAGAGCCCGGGCTTTGTGGTCAGAGGTCATGAGTTCAAATCCTGGCTCCACCACTTGTCAGCTGTGTGACTTTGGGCAAGTCACTTCACTTCTCTGGGCCTCAGTGACCTCATCTGTAAAATGGGGATGAAGACGGTGAGCCCCCCAGTGGGACAACCTGATCGCCTTGTATCCTCCCCAGCGCTTAGAACCAGCGCTTAGAACAGTGCTTTGCACATAGTAAGCGCTTAATAAATGCCATTAAAAAAAAATTAGGTTGGACATAGTCCCTGTCTCAAATGGCTTCCACAGACTTTATGTCCATAGCTAGAATTTATTCATTCATTTATTCATTCATTCAGCCAATTGTATTTATTGAGTGCTTACTGGGTGCAGAGCGCTGTACTAAGCACTTATTTGTACAGGTTTACTACTCTATTTATTTTACTTGTACATATTTACTATTCTATTTATTTTATGTCCATATCTATAATTTATTCATTCATTTATTCATTCATTCAGCCAATTGTATTTATTGAGTGCTACTGTGTGCAGAACACTGTATTAAGCACTTATTTGTACAGATTTATTACTCTATTGTACATATTTACTATTCTATTTTATGTCACAGCTATAATTTATTCATTCATTCAGCCAATTGTATTTATTGAGGGCTTACTGTGTGCAGAGCACTGTACTAAGCACTTATTTGTACAGATTTATTACTCTATTTTACTTATACATATTTACTATTTTATTTATTTTGTGTCCATATCTATAATTTATTCATTCATTCAGCCAATTGTATTTATTGAGTGCTACTGTGTGCAGAGCACTGTACTAAGCACTTATTTGTACAGATTTATTACTCTATTTACTTGTACATATTTACTATTCTATTTATTTTATGTCACAGCTATAATTTATTCATTCATTTATTCATTCATTCAGCCAATTGTATTTATTGAGGGCTTACTGTGTGCACAGCACTGTACTAAGCACTTATTTGTACAGATTTATTACTCTATTTATTTTACTTGTACATATTTACTATTCTATTTATTTTATGTCATAGCTATAATTTATTCATTCATTTATTCATTCATTCAGCCAATTGTATTTATTGAGGGCTTACTGTGTGCAGAGCACTGTACTAAGCACTTATTTGTACAGATTTATTACTCTATTTTACTTGTACATATTTACTATTTTATTTATTTTATTTCCATATCTATAATTTATTCATTCATTTATTCATTCATTCAGCCAATTGTATTTATTGAGTGCTACTGTGTGCAGAACACTGTATTAAGCACTTATTTGTACAGATTTATTACTCTATAGTACATATTTACTATTCTATTTATTTTATGTCACAGCTATAATTTATTCATTCATTTATTCATTCATTCATTTAGCCAATTGTATTTATTGAGGGCTTACTGTGTGCAGGGCACTGTACTAAGCACTTATTTGTATAGATTTATTACTCTAT
Source organism: Tachyglossus aculeatus (assembly GCF_015852505.1). NCBI lineage: Eukaryota > Metazoa > Chordata > Mammalia > Monotremata > Tachyglossidae > Tachyglossus > Tachyglossus aculeatus. The sequence goes on along the minus strand of NC_052066.1, from coordinate 10,262,810 downwards.
TTTACTTGTACATATTTACTATTTTATTTATTTTATGTCCATATCTATAATTTATTCATTCATTCAGCCAATTGTATTTATTGAGTGCTACTGTGTGCAGAGCACTGTACTAAGCACTTATTTGTACAGATTTATTACTCTATTATTTTACTTGTACATATTTACTATTCTATTTATTTTATGTCCATAGCTATAATTTATTCATTCATTTATTCATTCACTCAGCCAATTGTATTTATTGAGGGCTTACTGTGTGCAGAGCACTGTACTAAACACTTATTTGTACAGCTTTATTGCTCTATTTATTTTACTTGTACATATTTACTATTCTATTTATTTTATGTCCATAGCTAAAATTTATTCATTCATTTATTCATTCATTCAGCCAATTGTATTTACTGAGTGTTTACTGTGTGCAGAGCACTGTACTAAGCACTTATTTGTACAGATTTATTAGTCTATTTTTTTACTTGTACATATTTACTATTCTATTTATTTTATGTCATAGCTATAGTTTATTCATTCATTTATTCATTCATTCAGCCAATTGTATTTACTGAGTGCTTACTGTGTGCAGAGCACTGTACTAAACACTTGTTTGTACAGCTTAATTACTCTATTTATTTTACTTGTACATATTTACTATTCTATTTATTTTATGTCCATAGCTATAATTTATTCATTCATTTATTCATTCATTCAGCCAATTGTATTTACTGAGTGCTTACTGTGTGCAGAGCATCATCATCAATCGTATTTACTGAGCGCTTACTGTGTGCAGAGCACTGTACTAAGCGCTTATTTGTACAGATTTATTACTCTGTTTCACTTGTACGTATTTACTATTCTATTTATTTTGTTAATGATGTGCATATAGCTTTAATTCTATTTGTTCTGACGATTTTGACACCTGTCTAACATGTTTTGTTTAGTTGTCTATGTCCCCCTTCTAGACTGTGAGCCCAATGTTGGGTAGGGACCGTCTGTATATGTTGCCGACTTGGACTTTTCAAGCGCTTAGTCCAGTGCTCTGCACACAGTAAGCGCTCAATAAATACGATTGAATGAATGAATGACAGGTCCCGCCTCCACCTTCTTTAACCATTTTGATCTCTTTCTCTCATTCCTTCTCTCTTTCTCCATGCCCAAATTGATCCTTAGGGACTTCAACATCCACATAGACTGTGAGCCCACTGCTGGGTAGGGACTGTCTCTATATGTTACCAACTTGTACTTCCCAAGCGCTTAGTACAGTGCTCTGCACACAGTAAGGGCTCAATAAATACGATTGATGATGATGATGATGATAGATGTTCCCGATGGCCTTTCCGCTGCCCGCCTTCTCTCACTCCAAGACTCCGCCGACCTCCTGCTCCACCCCACCTCGCCTCCTCACCAACTTGGGCAAACGCTCAATCTCATTGTCTCTAACCACCGCACAATCTCACCGATTCTGAAATTGGGCAAACGCTCAATCTCATCATCTCTAACCACCGCACAATCTCACCGATTCTGAAATTGGGCAAACGCTCAATCTCATCATCTCTAACCACCACACAATCTCACCGATTCTGAAATTGGGCAAACGCTCAATCTCATCATCTCTAACCACCGCACAATCTCACCGATTCTGAAATTGGGCAAACGCTCAATCTCATCATCTCTAACCACCGCACAATCTCACCGATTCTGAAATTGGGCAAACGCTCAATCTCATCATCTCTAACCACCACACAATCTCACCGATTCTGAAATTGGGCAAATGCTCAATCGCATCATCTCTAACCACCGCACAATCTCACCGATTCTGAAATTGGGCAAACGCTCAATCTCATCATCTCTAACCACCGCACAATCCCACCGATTCTGAAATTGGGCAAACGCTCAATCTCATCATCTCTAACCACCGCACAATCTCACCGATTCTGAAATTGGGCAACCGCTCAATCTCATCATCTCTAACCACCGCACAATCTCACCGATTCTGAAATTGGGCAAACGCTCAATCTCATCGTCTCTAACCACCGCACAATCTCACCGATTCTGAAATTGGGCAAACGCTCAATCGCATCATCTCTAACCACCGCAAAATCTCACCGATTCTGAAATTGGGCAAACGCTCAATCTCATCATCTCTAACCACTGCACAATCCCACCGATTCTGAAATTCCCATACTGTGCCCCCCTTTTTCCTCTCCTCCTCCTCCTCCCCTCCCCATCGCCCCCTCCCTCCTTCTGCCCTACCCCTTTCCCCTCCCCACAGCACTTGTATATATATATTACTCTATTTTATTTGTACATATTTACTACTCTATTTTATTAATGATGTGTATATAGCCATAATTCTATTTATTCTGATGTCATTGACACCTGTCTACTTGTCTTGTTTTGTTGTCTGTCTCCCCCTTCTAGACTGTGAGCCCGCTGTTGGTTAGGAACCGTTTCTATATGTTGCCAGCTTGTACTTCCCAAGCGCTTAGTACAGTGCTCTGCACACCATAAGCACTCAATAAATTTGATTGAATGAATGAATGAATGAATGAATGAATGAATGAATGAATGAAATCCCTCTCTCTGACCATAACCTCCTAACTTATCTCCTCTCCCACACCCCTCCTTCCCGTAAATCTGGCCTGTTCCCCCACAGAGCCCTCCGACCTCTGGACCCCATCTGATTTTCTCAACTCCTCATGCCCCACTTAGCCTCCAAACCCAAACTACCCACTCTTGATGACCAAATCCACACTCTCAATACCACCTTCTCCACTAAACTCAACTCACTCGCTCCCCTACCTCTTCATCGATCTCATGCCACTAACCCACAGCCCTGGGTCTGATCTTGAGTGTGAAGAAGAACAATCATGTGTGTGTTTGTGTGTCTGCCCCTCTACACAGCCTACACACCCTTTACTCGCAACTCTGATCTTAGGTGTGAGGAAAAATAAGTATGCGTGTGTGTGTGTGTCTGTGTCTGTCCATCTGCCCCTCCTGAGCTCACCTTCTACCTGCCCTTTACTCTCGACTTTGATCTTGGGTTCAATCAATCAATCGTATTTATTGAGCGCTTACTATGTGCAGAGCACTGTACTAAGCGCTTGGGAAGTACAAATTGGCAACACATAGAGACAGTCCCTACCCAACAGTGGGCTCACAGTCTAAAAGGGGGAGACAGAGAACAGAACCAAACATGCCAACAAAATAAAATAAATAGGATAGAAATGTACAAGTAAAATAAATAAATAAATAAATAAATAGAGTAATAAATATGTACAACCATATATACACATATACAGGTGCTGTGGGGAAGGGAAGGAGGTAAGATGGGGGGATGTTTTGTTTTGTTGTCTGTTTCCCCCTTCTAGACTGTCAGCCCATTGTTGGGAAGAGATTGTCTCTATCTGTTGCTGAACTGTACTTTCCAGGCGCTTAGTACAGTGCTCTGCACACAGTAAGCGCTCAATAAATACGATTGAATGAATGAATGAATGGGTCACCTCTACAGTTCTCCTCCCTCACTCCTGTGCACGAGCCACAGAGCGTTGCTGGCGGAAATCTCAATATCAGGCCGACTTCATCCACCTCAAGTTTATCCTTACCCGCTTTAACTCTGCCCGCTCCCCTGCCCGGCAAAACTATCTCTCCACTCTTATGTAAGTTTCATCAATCAATCAATGGTATTTATTGAGTGCTTACTGTGTGCAGAGCACTGTACTAAGCAGCTGGGAGTGTACAGTATAACGGAGCTGGTAGACACGTAGATCACGGGCTTTGGAGTCAGAGGTCATGGGTTCAAACCTGGCTCTGCCAACTGTCAGCTGTGTGACTTTGGGCAAGTCACTTAACTTCTCTGTGCCTCAGTTACTTCATCTGTGAAATGGGAATTAAGACTGTGAGCCCTCCGTGGGACAACCTGATCACCCTGTAACCTCCTCAGCGCTTAGAACAGTAAGCGCTTCATAAAAACCATTATTATTATTATTATTATTATTATTCCCTGTCCAAGCAAACCTAGAATCAAAAGCTTGGACGCTTAATAAGCATTAATGTTTGCTCAGAACCAATCGTAACAACGCTTCTTTCCGCTGTAATTAGCCTATGAGCAAAGCTTTTGAATGGGATTTCTGTTGTGTGCCTCATCAGCGTGGCTCAGTGGAAAGAGCTCTCCGTCTTCTAGACTGTGAGCCCGCTGTTGGGTAGGGACCGTCTCTATATGTTGCCGACTTGTACTTCCCAAGCGCTTAGTACAGTGCTCTGCACACAGTAAGCGCTCAATAAATACGATTGAACGAATGAATGAATGAAAGAGCACGGGCTTTGGAGTCAGGGGTCATGGGTTCAAATCCCGGCTCCGCCACTTGTCAGCTGTGTGACTTTGGGCAAGTCACATCACTTCTCTGGGCCTCAGTTACCTCATCTGTAAAATGGGGATGAAGACTGTGAGCCCCCCATGGGACAACCTGATCACCTTGTAACCTCCCCAGCACTTTGCACATAGTAAACGCTTAATAAATGCTATTATTATTATTGTTATTATTATTGACAGCCATGCCCATTGCCCTTGCCAGCTGTTCCAGATATTTAATTCCCTCCTCAGGCCCTTTGTTCCCCTGCCTCCCCTTATCCCTCACCCCCAGTGACCTGGCCACTTACTTTATTAAGAAAATTGACATTACCAGGTGTGAGCTCCCCAAAATCTCCTCCCTCCCTCCCCCTTCCAGCTCCTTCTTCAACTCTTTCTTTCTTTTCTTTTCTCTCATGGCATTTGTTAAGCACTTACTATGTGTCAGGCACCATTTGTTCTAAGCACTGGGGTAGAGCAGTATCTCTAGAGATCTCCTGCCTCCTCTCAAAATCCACACCTTCAACCCATTCCTTCGCACCTTAACAAAACTCTCTCCCCTTCCCTTCTACCCTCTCAAACATCCATCTTCTACTGTTCACTCTCCAGTGGCTTCTTCCTCACTGCTTTCAAACATGTCCATGTCTCCCCAACCATTTATTATTATGGAGCAGTTGATAAATTACACCAAACACACCATAAGCTCTCCTCTCCTCTCCCGGCAGGTTGGGAAAGTGGTGGCATGATGGAGACACAAACGCACACTTTTTTAAAAAAAAAATCACAGGTTGGGGAAACATTTACAACTTTTTTTACCTGAATATCAGTAATTTAAGAGACAGTCACTTATAGTGGTAGTGGACGTTCCCCTTGTCTTTTTTTTCATGGCAATTATCAAGCATTCCCTCATTTATCTACTTAAGCACTGAGGTAGCTAATAACTGTGATATTAAGTGCTTACTATGTGCCATACACAGTGCGATCAGATAAGAAACAGAAGCGGCATGACTTAGGGAAGTAGCTAGGAGAAGCAGCGTGGCTCAGTGGAAAGAGCACGGGCTTTGGAGTCAGAGGTCATGGATTCAAATCCCGGCTCCACCAATTGTATGTATATATTTGTACAGCTTTATTACTCTATTTATTCTCCTTGTACATATTTAGTATTTATTTTGTTAATGATGTGCATATAGCTTTAATTCTATTTGTTCTGATGATTTTGACCCCTGTCTATATGTTTTGTTTTGTTGTCTGTCTCCCCCTTCTAGACTGTGAGCCCGTTGTTGGGTAGGGACCGTCTCTGTATGTTGCCAGCTTGTACTTCCCAAGCGCTTAGTACAGTGCTCTGCACACAGTAAGCGCTCAATACATACAAATGAATGAATTAATTAATAAATTTAAAAAAGCCCTCCCTCGACCCCACGGCTCCCTCCAGTGATCGCCCCCTCTCCCTCCTACCGTTCCTCTCCAAACTCCTTGAGCGAGTCGTCTACACCCGCTGTTTCAAATCCCCCTCCTCCAATTCTCTCCTTGACCCCTTCCAATCTGGGTTCCATCGCCTACATTCCACAGAAACCTCCTTCTCAAAGGTCACCATTGATCTCCTTCTTGCCAAATCCAACGGCCTCTACTCCATCCTGAGCCTCCTCACCCTCTCAGCGGCCTTCAACACTGTGGACCACCCCCTTCTACGAGAAACATTATCCAACCTTGGTCTCACAGACTCCGTCCTCTCCTTTTCTCTCTCTGGCCGTTCATTCTCAGTCTCCTTCATGGGCTCCTCCTCTGCCTCCCACCCCCTAATTGTGGGGGTCCCTCAAGGTTCGGTTCTGGTCCTCTTCTATCCTCCATCTACCCCCACTCCGTTGAAGAACTCATCTGCTCCCACGGCTTCAACTACCACCTCTGTGCAGAGGGACAAATCTGAGACCCTCTCCCCATTGTACAGATGAGGAAACTGAGGAAAAAGCACCTAGACTCTAAGCCCCTTGTATGCAGGGAACATGTCTACCAACTCTGTTCTATTGTCCTCTCCCAAGCTATAGTTTAGTTTTCTGCACACAGTAGTGCTCGATAAATACCACTGATTGATTGAACAGAGTTCAATTATATGTTATATTGTTCATTCATTCATGCAATCATCAATCAATCAACCGTATTTATTGAGCGCTTACTGTGTGCAGAGCACTGTACTAAGCGCTTGGGAAGTACAAGTCGGCAACACATAGAGACAGTCCCTACCCAACAGCGGGCTCACATTTATTGAGCGCTCCCCAATCTACATCTCCAACCCTGATCACTCTCTCTCTCTCCAGTCTCACATCTCCTCCTGCTTTCAAGACACCTCTACTTGGATGTCCTCCCGTCACCTCAAATTTAACATGTCCAAAACAGAACTCCTTATCTTCCCACCCAAACCTTGTCCTCCCCTGACTTTCCCACCACTGTAGACGGCACCGCCACCCTTCCCGTCTCACGAGCCCACAACCTTGACATAATCCTTGAGTCCTCTCACTCATTCAACCCCCATATTCGATCCATCCCTAAATCCTGTCAGTCCCACCTTCACAACATAGCTGAAATCTGCCCTTTCCATTCCAACCAAACTGCTACTGCATTAATACAGTCACTCATTCAATCCCGCCTGGATTCCTGCATCATCCTCCTTGTTGACCTCCCAGCCTCCTGTCTCTCCCCACTCCAGTCCATACTTCACTCTGCTGCCTGGATCATTTTTCTACTTAACTGCTCAGGACATGTCCCCCCACTCCTCAAAGAACTCCAGTGATTGCCCAGCCACCTCTGCATCAAACAAAAACTCCTCACCATTGGCTTTAAAGGCCCCTCCTACCTCACTTCTCTTCTCTCCTACAACCCAGCTCACACACTTCGCTCCTCTGGTGCTAATCTTCTCACTGTGCCTCAGTCTCACCTATTTCACCACCGACCCCGGCCCCTGTCCTACCTCTGGCCTGAAAAGCCCTCCCTCCTCAAATCCCACAGACAATAACTCTCCCCCCTTCAAAGCTTCATTGAAGGCCCATCTCCTCCAAGAGGCCTTCCCAGACTAAGCCCCCCTCTCCCACTCCCTTCTGTGTCATCCCGACTTGCTTCCTTTACTCTTCCCTCCTCCCAGCCGCACACCACTTACGTCCACATCCGTTATTTATTCATTTATACTGATGTCTGTCTCCCCAGCTCTAGACTGTCAGCTCATTGTGGGCAGGGAATGTGTCTATTTTTAAATTTTTTTGATAGCATTTATTAAGCGCTTGCTATGTGCAAAGCACCGTTCTAAGCGCTGGGAGGGTTACAAGGTGATCAGGTTGTCCCACGGGGGGCTCACAGTCTTAATCCTCATTTTACAGATGAGGTAACTGAGGCGCAGACAATTTGAGAGAAGTTTATTGTTGTATTGTCCTCTCCCAAGTGCTTGTACAGTCCTTTCCACACAGTAAGTGCTCAATAAATATGATTGCATGAATGAATGAACAGTGTAACATATTTGATAGCATTTATTAAGCACTTACTATGTGCAAAGCACCATTCTAAGCACTGGGAGGGTTACAAGGTGATCAGGTTGTCCCACGGGGTCTCACAGTCTTAATCCTCATTTTACAGATGAGGTAACTGAGGCGCAGAGAAGTTGAGAGAAGTTTATTGTTGTATTGTCCTCTCCCAAGTGCTTGTACAGTACTTTCCACACAGTAAGTGCCCAATAAATATGATTGCATGAATGAATGAACAATATAACATATCACTGAACTCTGTTTAATCAATCAGTGGTATTTATTGAGCACTACTGTGTGCAGAAAACTAAACTATAGCTTGGGAGAGGACAATAGAACAGAGTTGGTAGACATGTTCCCCACACACAAGGGGCTTAGAGTCTAGGTGTGGTTTCCTCAGTTTCCTCATCTGTACAACGGGGAGAGGGTCTCCCCGTTGTCCCTCTCCAAAGACTGGGAGTCCTGTGTCACCCCGGGACTGTGTGTCTGGTATTTATTCATTCATTCACTCAATTGTATTTATTGAGCGCTTACTGTGCGCAGAACACTGTACTAAGGGCTTGGAAAGGCCAATTCGGCAACAGATAGAGACAATCCCTACCCAACAACGGGCTCACAGTTTAGAAGCGGGGAGACGGACAGTAAAATAAAACAAGTAGTCAGGCATCAATACCAATTTATTTATTTATTTTACTTGTACATATCTATTCTATTCATTTTATTTTGTTAGTATGTTTGGTTTTGTTCTCTGTCTCCCCCTTCTAGACTGTGAGCCCACTGTTGGGTAGGGACTATCTCTAGATGTTGCCAGCTTGTACTTCCCAAGCGCTTAGTACAGTGCTCTGCACACAGTAAGCGCTCAATAAATACGATTGATTGATTGATTGATCAAAATGGATAAATAGAATTATAGATATAATACAATATCTCGTCGACCCCCGGCCCATGTCCTTCCCCTGGCCTGGAATGCCCTCCCTCTTCATATCCGCCAAACTAGTTCTCTTCCTCCCTTCAAAGCCCTACGGAGAGCTCACCTCTTCTAGGAGGCCTTCCCGGACTGAGCCCCCCTTTTCCTCTGCTCCTCCTCCCCTCCCCATCACCCCTACTCCCTCCCTCCACTCTACTCCCTTCTCTACCCCACAGCACTTGTGTATATTTGTACATATTTATTATTCTATTTATTGTCTTAATGATGTGTCTACATTTATTTATTTATTTATTTATTTAATAATTGATTAATTTATTATTTATTTATTTATTTATTTGTCTACATCTATAATTCTATTTATCTACTTTGATGTTGTTGATGTTATTGTTTTGTTTGGTTGTCTGTCTCTCCCTTCTAGACTGTGAGCCCGTTGTTGGGTAGGGATTGTCTCTATCTGTTGCCGAATTGTGCTTTCCAAACGCTTAGTACAGTCCTCTGCACACAGTAAGCGCTCAATAAATACGATTGATTGATTGATTGATCAAAATGGATAAATAGAATTATAGATATAATACAATATCTCGTCGACCCCAGCCCATGTCCTTCCCCTGGCCTGGAATGCCCTCCCTCTTCATATCCGCCAAACTAGTTCTCTTCCTCCCTTCAAAGCCCTACGGAGAGCTCACCTCTTCCAGGAGGCCTTCCCGGACTGAGCCCCCCTTTTCCTCTGCTCCTCCTCCCCTCCCCATCACCCCTACTCCCTCCCTCCACTCTACCCCCTTCTCCACCCCACAGCACTTGTGTATATTTGTACATATTTATTATTCTATTTATTGTCTTAATGATCTGCCTACATTTATTTAATTCATTTATCATTACTTACTTATTTATTTATTTATTTATTTATTTATGCATTATTTATTTATTTATTTATTCATTCAATTAATTAATTTATTATTTATTTATTTATTTATTTATTTGTCTACATCTATAATTCTATTTATCTACTTTGATGCTGTTGATGCTATTGTTTTGTTTGGTTGTCTGTCTCTCCCTTCTAGACTGTGAGCCCGTTGTTGGGTAGGGATTGTCTCTATCTGTTGCCGAATTGTGCTTTCCAAACGCTTAGTACAGTGCTCTGCACACGGTAAGCGCTCAATAAATACGATTGAATAGCTACTGTGTATCTACCTCAGGGCTTAACACAGCATTTAGGACCCCAGTAAGCGCTGTATAAATTCCCTCGTGGTAAGAGGATGGGATGCATTTGTAGGCCGGTGGTCAGAGAGGACCCCCTCTCCATCCCCCCCATCTTACCTCCTTCCCTTCCCCACAGCACCTGTATGTATGTATATATGTTTGTACATATTTATTACTCTATTTATTTATTTTACTTGTACATATCTATTCTATTTATTTTATTTTGTTAGTATGTTTGGTTTTGTTCCACGTCTCCCCCTTTAGACTGTGAGCCCACTGTTGGGTAGGGACTGTCTCTATATGTTGCCAACTTGGACTTCCCAAGTGCTTAGTACAGTGCTCTGCACACAGTAAGCGCTCAATAAATACGATTGATTGCTTGATTGATTGATTGACAAGGCAGCGGCTCCTCCTCCCCAGCCCCTCGACCCCCCCCACCAGCTGGACCCCTCCCCCAGTGCCCAGAGCCAATATTCCTCCCCCCTCCCATGCCCCCAGCCCACCCGAGAAGTCAGAAGGTCATGGGTTCTAATCCCGGCTCCGTCATTGTCTGCTGGGTGACCTCGGGCCAGTCACTTCACTTCTCTGGGCCTCAGTTCCCTCATCTGGAAAATGGGGATCGAGACTGTGAGCCCCCCGTGGGACAGGGTCTGTGTCCAACCTGATTTGCTTGTTCCCACCCCAATTAATTATAATAATAATAATAATGATGGCATTTATTAAGTGCTTGCTATGTGCAAAGCACTGTACTAAGCGCAATTCTTAGTACAGTGCCTGGCACATAGTAAGTGCTGAATAAATACCATCATTATCATTATCATCAAAATAATTATTAATGTAATATAATATAATTAATTAATACAGTTAACATACCCAACACAATATAATTATTAATATATTGTTATTGATCATTATTATTAATAATAATTGATCGTTGACCTTTATTGAGCACTTACTGTGTGCAGAGCACTGTAGTAAGAGCTGGGAAGAGTCCAATACACCAGTAGAGAAGCAGCGTGGCTCAGTGGAAAAGGCACGGGCTTTGGAATCAAAAGTCATGGGTTTGAATCCCGGCTCTGCCAGTTATCAGCTGTGTGACTTTGGGCAAGTCACTTCACTTCTCTGGACCTCAGTGACCTCATCTGTAAAATGGGGATTAAGACTGTGAGCCCCCGTGGGGCAACCTGATCACCTTGTAACCTCTCCAGCGCTTAGAACAGTGCTTTGCACATAGTAAGTGCTTAATAAATGCCATCATTATTATTATTAATAAACAGGCACATTCCCTGCCTATCACGAGCACACAGTCTAGAGGGGGAGACAGACATTAATATGGATAACTTACAGATATGCATATAAGTGCTGTTCATTCATTCGATCATATTTGATTGTGTGCAGAGCATTGTATTGAGTACTAGACGGCACTACCATCCTTCCCATCTCACAAGCCCGCAACCTTGGTGTCATCCTCAATCAATCAATCAATCAATCATATTTATTGAGCGCTTACTGTGTGCAGAGCACTGTACTAAGCGCTTGGGAAGTCCAAGTTGGCAACATATAGAGACAGTCCCTACCCAACAGTGGGCTCACAGTCTAGAAGGGGGAGACGGAGAACAAAACCAAACATATTAACAAAATAAAATCAATAGAATAGATATGTCCAAGTAAAATAAATAAATAAATAGAGTAATAAATATGTACAAACATATATACATATATACAGGTGCTGTGGGGAAGGGAAGGAAGTAAGACGGGGGATGGGGGGGGGCGAGGGGGAGAGGAGGGAAGGGGCTCAGTCTGGGAAGGCTTCCTGGACTCTCTCGTTCTCCCCTCACATCCAATCCATCACCAAACCCTGCCGGTCTCACCTCCGCAACATCACCAGGATCCGCCCTTTCCTCTCCATCCAAACCGCTACCTTGCTGGTTCAATCTCTCATCCTATCCCATCTGGATGACTGCATCGGCCTCCTCTCTGATCTCCCATCCTCCTGTCTCTCCCCACTTCAGTCTATACTTCACGCTGCTGCCCGGATCATCTTTGTGCAGAAATGCTCTGGGCATGTTACTCCCCTCCTCAAAAATCTCCAGTGGTTACCAGTCAACCTACACATCAAGGAAAAACTCCTCACCCTGGGCTTCAAGGCTGTCCATCCATCCCCTGGCCCCCTCCTACCTCACCTCCCTTCTGTCCTTCTCCAGCCCAGCCCGCACCCTCCGCTCCTCTGCTGCTAATCTCCTCACCGTACCTCGTTCTCGCCTGTCCCGCCATCGACCTCCAGCCCACGTCCTCCCCCTGGCCTGGAATGGCCTCCCTCCACACATCCACCAAGCTAGCTCTCTTCCTCCCTTCAAAGCCCTATTGAGAGCTCACCTCCACCAAGAGGCCTTCCCAGACTGAGCCCCCTTTTTCCTCTCCCCCTCCCCATCCCCCCACCCTACCTCCTTCCCCTCCCCACAGCACCTGTATATATGTTTGTACAGATTTATTACTCTATTTGTACATATTTACTATTCTATTTATTTTGTCAATGATCATCATCATCATCATCAATCGTATTTATTGAGCGCTTACTATGTGCAGAGCACTGTACTAAGCGCTTGGGAAGTACAAATTGGCAACATATAGAGACAGTCCCTACCCAACAGTGGGCTCACAGTCTAAAAGGCGGAGACAGAGAACAAAACCAAACATACTAACAAAATAAAATAAATAGGATAGATATGTACAAGTAAAATAAATAAATTTTGATGTAAATATAAAATGTAAATAATAAATGATGTACACTTAGCTGTACCTCTATTTATTCTGATGACTTGACACCTGACCACATGTTTTGTTTTGTTGTCTGTCTCCCCCTTCTAGACTGTGAGCCCGTTGTTGGGTAGGGACCGTCTCTATATGTTGCCGCCTTGTACTTCCCAAGCGCTTAGTACAGTGCTCTGCATGCAGTAAGCGCTCAGTAAATACGATTGAATGAATGAATGAATGAACAATCAATCAATCAATCAATCAATCGTATTTATTGAGCGCTTACTATGTGCAGAGCACTGTACTAAGCGCTTGGGAAGTACAAATTGGCATCACATAGAGACAGTCCCTACCCAACAGTGGGCTCACAGTCTAAAAGGGGGAGACAGAGAACAGAACCAAACATACCAACAAAATAAAATAACAGACATAGTCCCTGCTCTTGTACTGTAGTCAGGGAAGGCCTCTTGGAGGAGATGGGCCTTCAGTAAGGCTTTGAAAGTTGGGGAGAGTCATTGTCTGTGCGATATGAGGAGGGAGGACATTCAAGACCATAGGCAGGATTGTGGGCAAGCGGTTGGGGATGTGATAAACGAGATCGAGTTCCAGCGCTTAGAACAGTGCTTTGCACATAGTAAGCACTTAACAAATGCTATTATTATTATTATTATTATTATTATTATCGAGGTCCAGTGAGTGGGTTGGTGGTAGAGGAGTGGAGTGAGAGAGCTCAATTAATACCATGGGAAGCAGCTTGGCTTAGTGGCTAGACCACAGGCCTGGCAGTCAAAGGACATGGGTTCTAATCCCGGCTCTGCCACTTGTCTGCTGGTTGACCTTGGGTAAGTCACTTCACTTCTTTGGGCCTCAGTTACCTCACCTGTAGAATGAGGATTAAGACTGTGAGCCCCACGGGGGACGGGGACTGATGAGCTTGTGTCTACCCCAGTGCTTAGAGCAGTGCTTGGCACATAGTAAAGGCTTAACGAATATCACAATTATTATTATTATTATACATTGGTCCTGTCTGCTGTTCAGCATAGTCAATCAATCAATCCATCAATCGTATTTATTCAGCGCTTACTGTGTGCAGAGCACTGTACTAAGCGCTTGGGAAGTCCAAGTTGGCAACATATAGAGACAGTCCCTACCCAACAGTGGGCTCACAGTCTAAAAGCATAGTCTGAAATAATTATAATTATTGTATTTGTTAAGTGCTAGGCACTGTACTAAGCACCGGGGTGGATGTAAGCAAATTGGGTTGGACACAGTCCCTGTCCCACAAGGGGCTCACAATCTCGGTCCCCCATTTTCCAGATAAGGGAACTGAGGCCCAGAGAAGTGAAGTGATTTGCCGAAGGTCACCCAGCAGACAAGTGGTGGAGGCAAAATTAGAACCCATGACCCGACTTCCAGGCCCAGGGTCTAGCCACTAGGCCCCAAATTCCAACAATGAGATCTATTTTTCCGCCGAAGTCTGACTGTTCCGTGTGATTCCCCTGCGTCCCTCCCCCGGGCCAAGGGGCTCACGGTTAGAGGCGAGGAAAGCCACAAAACCGTTTTTTTTTTATTGTATTTATTGAGCGCTTACTATGTGCAGAGCACTGTACTAAGCGCTTGGGAAGTACAAATTGGCAACATATAGAGACAGTCCCTACCCAACAGTGGGCTCACAGTCTAAAAGGGGGAGTTTGGTCAATGGCGACAAAGCAACAGTGTGAGCAGCAGTGTGGCCTACTGAGTAGAGCCTGGGCCTGGGACTCGGAAGGACCTGGGTTCTAATCCTGGCTCCGCCACTTGTCTGCTGGGTGACCTTGAGCATGTCACTTCACTTCTCGACCTCAGCTACCTCATCTGAGAAGCAGCGTGGCTCAGTGGAAAGAGCCTGGGCTTTGGAGTCAGAGGTTGTGGGTTCAAATCCTGGCTCTGCCAATCGTCAGCTGTGTGACTTTGGGCAAGTCACTTGACTTTTTTTTTTATGATGGCATTTATTAAGCGCTTACTATGTGTAAAGCACTGTTCTAAGCGCTGGGGGGATACAAGGTGATCAGGTTGTCCCACTAGGGGCTCACAGTCTTAATCCCCATTTGACAGATGAGGTCACTGAGGCCCAGAGAAGTGAAGTGACTTGCCCAAAGTCACACAGCTGACAATTGGCAGATCTGGGATTTGAACCCATGACCTTTGACTCCAAAGCCCGTGCTCTTTCCACTGAACCACGCTGCTTCGCTGACTTCTCTGGGCCTCAGTGACCTCATCTGTAAAATGGGGATGAAGACTGTGAGCCCCCCGTGGGACAATCTGATCATCTTGTAACCTCCCCAGCGCATAGAACAGTGCTTTGCACATAGCAAGCGCTTAATAAATGCCATCATTATTATTATTATTATTAACTGGAAAATGGGGATTAAGATTGTGAGCCGCATGTGGGACAGGGACTGTCTGACAAGATTAGCTTGTTTCTACTGCTGTGCTTATAACAATGATTGGCACATGGTAAGTCCTTAACAGATATTATTATTATTATCATTATTGTCTAATAAATAATGATGGTATTTGTTAGGCTTACTCTGGGCCAAGCACTGTTCTAAGCGCTGGGGTAGATGCAAGGTAATCGGGTTGTCCCACGTGGGGCTCACAGTCTCATTCCCCATTTTCCAGACGAGGTCACTGAGACCCAGAGAAGTGAAGTGACTTGTCCAAGGTCACACAGCAGACAAGTGGCGGGGCTGGGATTAGAACTAATAAATGTGCTATTCAGGGCGCCGAAACTGATCCTTGGAACCTTTATTTCCCCCCTCCTGCCCTCACCCCTTATCCCCAGCCAATGTCAAACCCAGATATTCCCTTCGCTCTTCCCCACTCCCAGCCCCACAGCTCTGTCGATTTATTTATTACTATTCATGTCTGCCTCCCCCCTTATTAATAATAATAATGATTACTAATCATCATCATCATCAATCATATTTATTGAGCGCTTACTGTGTGCAGAGCACTGTACTAAGCACTTGGGAAGTACAAATTGGCAACATCTAGAGACAGTCCCTACCCAACAGTGGGCTCACAGTCTAAAAGGGGGAGACAGAGAACAAAACCAAACATACTAACAAAATAAAATAAATAGAATAGATAGGTACAAGTAAAATAAATAAATAAATAGAGTAATAAATATGTACAAACATATATACATATATACAGGTGCTGTGGGGAAGGAAAGGAGGTAAGAAGGGGGGATGGAGGGGGGACGAGGGAGAGAGGAAGGAAGGGGCTCAGCCTGGGAAGGCCTCCTGGAGGAGGTGAGCTCTCAGTAGGGCTTTGAAGGGAGGAAGAGAGCTAGCTTGGCGGATGGGCAGAGGGAGGGCATTCCAGGCCCGGGGGATGATTAATAATAATAATGATAATAATGATGGCATTTATTAAGCGCTTACCATGTGGAAAGCACTGTTCTAAGCACTGGGGAGGTTACAAGGTGATCAAGTTGTTCCAGGGGGAGCTCACAGTCTTAATCCCCCATTTTACAGATGAGGTAACTGAGGCTCAGAGAAGTGAAGTGACTTGCCCAAAGTCACCCAGCTGACAATTGGTGGACCTGGGACTTGAACCCATGACCTCTGATTCCAAAGCCTGGGCTCTTACCACTGAGCCACGCTGCTTCTCCATAATAATTATGGTATTTGTTAAGCATTTACTATATGGCAGGCATTGTACTAAACACTGGGGTAGATACAAGCAAATTGGGTAGGACATAGCACCCGTCCCCCACGGGGCTCACAGTTTCGATCCCCATTCTACAGATGAGGTAACTGAGGCCCAGAGAAGTGAAGTGACTTTCCCGAGGTCACACAGCAGACAAGTGAAGCAGGGTGGTTTAGTAGCAAGAGCCCAGGCTTTGGAGTCAGAGGTTGTGGGTTCTAATCCCGGTTCCGCCACTCGTCAGCTGTGGGACTTTGGGCAAGTCACTTCACTTCTCTGGGCCTCAGTGACCTCATCTGTAAAATAGGGACGAGGACTGTGAGCTCCACGTAGGACAACCCGATTACCTTGGATCTACCTCAGCGCTTAGAACAGTGCTTGGCACATAGTAAGAGCTTAAACAAATGCCATCCTCATCATCCTCATCATCAAGTGGAAGAGCCGGGACTGTAAAGCTGTAGTTTACAATCTGTAAACGTGGCTCAGTGGAAAGAGCCCGGGCTTGGGAGTCAGAGGTCATGAGTTCGAATCCTGGCTCCATCACGTGTCGGCTGTGTGCCCTTGGGCAAGTCACTTAGCTTGTCTTTTAGTTCTTTTAGACTGTAAGCCCACTGTTGGGTTGGGACTGTCTCTATATGTTGCCAACTTGTACTTCCCAAGCGCTTAGTACAGTGCTCTGCACACAGTAAGCTCTCAATAAATACGATTGATTGATTGATTGTCTGTGCCTCAGTTCCCTCATCTGTAAAATGGGGATTAAGACTGTGAGCCCCCCCTGGGACAACCTGGTCACCTTGTAACCTCCCCAGCGCTTAGAACAGTGCTTTGCACATAGTAAGTGCTTAATAAATGCTATCACTACTATTATTATTAATAAATTAAATGTGGGCAGCGAATGTGTCTGTTTATTGTTGTATTGTCCTCTCCCGAGCGCTTAGTCCAGTGCTCCGCACCCAGTAAGCGCTCAATAAATACGACTCAATGAATGACTGACTGTTGGCTCCGTGGAGAAGAGCACGGGCTTTGGAGTCAGAGGTCATGGGTTCAAACCCCGGCTCCGCCGATTGTCAGTTGTGTGACTTTGGGCAAGTCACTTCACTTCTCTGGACCTCAGTTACCTCATCTGTAAAATGGGGATTGAGACTGTGAGCCCACGTGGGACAACCTGATCACCTTGTAACCTCCCCAGCGCTTAGAACAGTGCTTTGCACATAGTAAGTGCTTAATAAATGCCATTATTATTATTATAAACCCCATGTGGGACAGGGACTGCATCCGACCAGAGTAGCTTGAATCCACCCCAGCGCTTAGCACAGTGCTTAGCACATAGTAAGTGCTTATCAAATACCACAATGAGCCCACTGTTGGGTAGGGACTGTCTCTATATGTTGCCAACTTGTACTTCCCAAGCGCTTAGTACAGTGCTCTGCACACAGTAAGCGCTCAATAAATACGATTGATGATGATGATGATGATGGGATCAAATCCTGGCTCTGACGCTTGTCTGCTGAGTGACCCTGGGCAAGTCACTTCACTTCCCTGGGCCTCAGTGACCTCATCTGTAAAACGGGGATGAACACTGAGAGCCCCATGAGGTAACTGAGGCCCAGAGAAGTGAAGCGACTTGCCCAAAGTCACACAACTGACAACTGGCGGAGCCGGGGTTTGAACCCACGACCTCTGACTCCCAAGCCCGGGTTCTTTCCACTGAGCCACGCCGCTTCTCTGCCACTTGTCAGCTGTGTGACTTTGGGCAAGTCACTTCACTTCTCTGGGCCTCAGTTACCTCATCTGTAAAATGGGGATGGAGACTGTGAGCCCCGCGTGGGACAACCTGATCACCTTGTAACCTCCCCAGCGCCTAGAAGAGTGCTTTGCACATAGTAAGCGCTTAATAAATGCCATTATTATTATTCCGCCTCGCCCCCTCCCAGCCCTTCCCCCTAAACCTGGAGGGGGAGGCCCCTTTAAGAGGTTGACGGTTGGTCCTTGTTGCTATGGCGACGCTGGGATACATTTCATCAGCTCCAACATGTCCTCCAAGTCCAGCTCCATCGCCGGTAAGGCCCAGGGGTCCCTCCTGTCACCCCTTCCCCCAAGCTGGAGACCCCCAAGACCCCCTTTGATGACGCTGCTGATGCTATCTGTTAGAGAAGCAGCGTGGCTCAGTGGAAAAGAGCCCGGGCTTTGGAGTCAGAGGTCACGGGTTCAAATCCCGGCTCTGCCACTTGTCGGCTGTGGGACTTTGGGCAAGTCACTTCACTTCTCTGTGCCTCAGTTACCTCATCTGTACAATGGGGATGAAGACTGTGAGCCCCATGTGGGACAACCTGATCACCTTGTATCCTCCCCAGCGCTTAGAACAGTGCTTTGCACATAGTAAGCGCTTAATAAATGCCATTATTATTATAAATGCCATCAAAAAAAAAGTACTTACTATGTGCCAAGCACTGTTCTAAGCGCTGGGGGAGATACAAGGTAAACAGGTTGTCCCTCATGGGACTCACAGTCCCCGTTTTACAGATAATAATAATAATAATGATGACATTTATTAAGCGCTTACTATGTGCAAAGCACTGTTCTAAGCGCTGGGAAGGTTACAAGGTGATCAGGTTGTCCCACGGGGGGCTCACAGTCGTCATCTCCATTTTACAGATGAGGTCACTGAGGCTCAGAGGAGTGTCCAAGGTCACACAGCTGACAAGTGGTGGAGGCAGGATTAGAACCCACGACCTCTGACTCCTAAACCCAGGCTCTTTCCACTGAGCCACACTGCTTCTTTGTGCTTTTGTGCGCCTTTGCGGTGGCGGAGCTCCCCGCCTCACCCTCCCCGTTCTCCTCGCAGGGTCCAGAGCCAAGGAGGCCGCGAGGGTCTCCGAGGTGGAGCGGCAGCCCCCCAAGGCCAACGCCGAAGCCTTGGCCTTCCTCGCCTCCATCCGTGAGACCCCCCGGGGCCCCAGATGGGAGATGGGATCAAGGGCAGCCCCCCAATCCGGCCAGGGCATTGGGTGGTCCCATCCCTGCCTCAGTTTCCTCCTCCATTCCTGGGGAGGGGGGGAATCCAGGCCTGAAGCTGCCACACCTAATAAAAATAATACTGATGATGGTATTTGTTAAGTGCTATGTGCCAGGCACTGTTCTAAGAGTTGGGGTAGTAATAATAATAATGGCATTTATTAAGCATTTACTATATGGTAAGCGCTACTTGTCCACTTATAACAGTGATTGGCACATGGTAAGTCCTTAACAAATATTATTATCGTTATCATTATTGTGTAATAAATAATGATGGTATTTGTTAAGTGCTTACTCTGGGCCAAGCACTGTTCTAAGCGCTGGGGTAGGTACAAGGTAATCGGGTTGTCCCACGGGGGGCTCACAGTCTTCATCCCCATTTTCAATCAATCAATCAATCGTATTTATTGAGCGCTTACTATGTGCAGAGCACTGTACTAAGCGCTTGGGAAGTACAAATTGGCATCACATAGAGACAGTCCCTACCCAACAGTGGGCTCACGGTCTAAAAGGGGGAGACAGAGAACAGAACCAAACATACCAACAAAATAAAATAAGTAGGATAGAAATGTACAAGTAAAATAAATAAATAAATAAATAAATAGAGTAATAAATATGTACAACCATATATACATATATACAGGTGCTGTGGGGAAGGGAAGGAGGTAAGATGGGGGGATGGAGAGGGGGACGAGGGGGAGAGGAAAGAAGGGGGGGGGTCACTGATGAGGTCCAGATGAGGTCACTGAGGCCCAGAGAAGCGAAGGGACTTGCCCAAGGTCACACAGCAGACAAGTGGCAGGGCTGGGATTAGAACCAATAAATGTGCTATTCAGGGCACTGAAATTGATCCTTGGGACATTTGATCCCCCCTCCCCACTTCTTTAATCCCCCCTTGTCTACTGTGGGGTAGACAAGCTAACAAAGTTGGACACGGTCCCTATCCCACAGGGGGCTCACAGTCTTCATCCCCATTTTCCGGAGGAGGGAACTGAGTCCCAGAGAAGTGAAGTGACTTGCCCGAGGTCACACAGCAGACAAGTGGCGGGGCTGGGATTAGAACCCACGTCCTCCGAATCCCCTGCCCAGGCTCTTTGCCAATGGGGACCAGAACTGAAAGAGACGCTCTGGATGGGGAGCCAGGGTGTGGGGAGGGGGCTTGGGGAAGGCCTGCTGGCAGGGGGTGGGAGGGGTAATAATAATAACGGTATTTCTTAAGCGCTTACTACGTGCTAAGCACTGTTCTAAGCGCTGGGGAAGATCCCCAGCGCTTGGTCCAGTGCTCTGCACACAGTAAGCGCTCAATAAATATGATTGATTGATTGATTGATAGAAGGGGGTAGAAGCTAGAGCATCAGCTCAGACCCAGGGAAGGGTAGTGGGAGTTGCCTTCCCATTTTGTAGAGAAAGCCCAGAGAGGTTACGTGACTTGCCCAAGGTCACACAGCAGGTAAGAAGGCGGCAGAGCCGGGGATTGGAACCCGGGTGTCTCGGCGTCCGGACCGCGCTCTTCCCACCCGGCCTCACCGCTTCCTTCCTCCTGCCCACCCAGCGTGGTTCAGTGGGAAGAGCCCGGGCTTTGGAATCAGAGGTCATGGGTTCGAATCCCCACGCGCCTGCTGTGTGACCTTGGGCAGGCCACTTTGCTTCTCGGAGCCTCAGTTACCTCATCTGGAAAATTGGGGTGGTTCATTCAGTTGTATTTTTTAGACTGTGAGCCCGTTGTTGGGTAGGGACTGTCTCTATATGTTGCCAACTTGTACTTCCCAAGCGCTTAGTACAGTGCTCTGCACACAGTAAGCACTCAATAAATACAATTGAATGAATGAATGAATTTATTGAGCGCTTACTGTGTGCAGAGCACTGTACTAAGTGCTTGGGAAGTACAAGCACAGTGATGACTGTGAGCCCCATGCGGGACAACCCGATCATCTTGTATCCCCCCCAGCGCTTAGAACAATGCTTTGCACATAGTAAGCGCTTAACAAATGCCATCATCATCATCATACAAGGTCATCAGGTTGTCCCATGTGGGGCTCAGCGTGGCTCAGTGGAAAGAGCCCAGGCTTTGGAGTCAGAGGTCGTGGGTTCAAATCCTGGCTCTGCCACCTGTCAGCTGTGTGACTTCAGGCAAGTCACTTCACTTCTCTGGGCCTCAGTTCCCTCATCTGTAAATGGGGATGTAGACTGTGAGCCCCATGTGGGACAACCTGATCACTTTGTAACTTCCCCAGCGCTTAGAACAGTGCTTTGCATATGGTAAGCGCTTGAAAAATGCCATCATTATTATCATTAATCCCCATTTTCCAGATGAGGTCACTGAGGCCCAGAGAAGTGACATAATAATAATAATGGCGTTTATTAAGCGCTTACTATGTGCAAAGCACTGTTCTAAGCGCTGGGGAGGTTACAAGGTGATCAGATTGTCCCTCGTGGGGCTCACAGTCCTGATCCCCATTTTACAGATGAGGGAACTGAGGCCCAGAGAAGTTAAGTGACTTGCCCAAAGTCGCACAGCTAAGTGGCGGAGCCGGGATTAGAACCCACGACCTCCGACTCCCAAGCCCAGGCTCTTGCCACGGAGCCACGCTGCTTCTCTGGTCGCGTGGGTAGGGTGGGAGAAGCCCCTTCCCCATCCCTCACACGCCCCGGAGGAGATTTCCCAAGCTATCGACCATGGTGGCCGAGCCGGGGCCGGGGCGTGGGGAGGGGGTAATAATAATAGTGGTATTTCTTAAGCGCTTACTACATGCCAAGCACTGTTCTAAGCGCTGGGGGAGATACAAGGTAATCAGGTTGTCCCATGTGGGGCTCAGCGTGGCAGGAAAGCCCGGCTGGCAGGGGGCTGAGGGGGATAGGGTTAGACTGTGAGCCCACTGTTGGGTAGGGACCGTCTCTATATGTCGCCAACTTGGACTTCCCAAGCGCTTAGTCCAGTGCTCTGCACACAGTAAGCGCTCAATAAATACGATTGATTGATTGATTGATTGGGCAGAAGCCCCTCCCTCACACGCCCGGTACCCCCAGAGCCGGAGGAGCTGAAGCTGCTGTGTTTCTCGGAGACGCTGGCAATGGTGTCTGAGGGAGGCGGCCAGCTTTCCCTGCAGGCCCAGCCGGGAATCTACCAGGACGGACGGGGGGCCGCCCAGTCCTGCATCCTGGTCCAGGCCACCTGTCGCAGCCACGTGGACGACACGCCCTGTGAGACCTCCCTCCTGGGTAAGCGCCCCGACCCCTGGCCTCTCCATCCTGAGGTGGCTCTTTGACCTTTCACCCCTCCATCCTCATTAAGCAGCCCTGATCCCTGACCCCACCAGAACAACACGCCCTGTGAGACCTCCCTCCTGGGTAAGCGCCCGTGACCCCTGACCTCTCCATCCTGAGGTGGTTCTTTGACCTTTCACCCCTCCATCCTCATTAAGCAGCCCTGATCCCCGACCCCACCAGAACAACACGCCCTGTGAGACCTCCCTCCTGGGTAAGTGCCCGTGACCCCTGACCTCTCCATCCTGAGGTGGTTCTTTGACCTTTCACCCCTCCATCCTCATTAAGCAGCCCTGATCCCTGACTCCACCAGAACAACACACCCTGTGAGACCTCCCTCCTGGGTAAGCGCCCCGACCCCTGACCTCTCCATCCGGAGGTGGCTCTTTGACCTTTCACCCCTCCATCCTCATTAAGCAGCCCTGATCCCTGACCCCTGACCTCTCCATCCTGAGGTGGCTCTTTGACCTTTCACCCCTCCATCCTCATCCAACTTGTACTTTCCAAGCGCTTAGTCCAGTGCTCTGCACGCAGTAAGTGCTCAATAAATACAATTGAATGAATGAATTACACAGCCCTGATCCCTCACCCCACCAGAACAACACAGCCTGTGAGACCTCTCTCCTAGTTAAGTGCCCCTGACCCCTGACCCCTGACCTCTCCATCCTGAGGTGGCTCTTTGACCTTTCACCCCTCCATCCTCATCCAACTTGTACTTCCCAAGCGCTTAGTCCAGTGCACTGCACACAGTAAGCGCTCAATAAATATGATTGAATGAATGAATTAAACAGCCCTGATCCCTGACCCCACCAGAACAACACAGTCTGTGAGACCTCCCTCCTGGGTAAGCGCCCTGACCCCTGACCTCTCCATCCTGAGGTGGTTCTTTGACCTTTGACCCCTCCATCCTCATTAAGCAGCCCTGATCCCCGACCCCACCAGAACAACACGCCCTGTGAGACCTCCCTCCTGGGTAAGCGCCCCTGACCTCTCCACCTTGAGGTGGCTCTTTGACCTTTCACCCCTCCATCCTCATCCACCTGGTACTTCCCAAGCGCTTAGTCCAGTGCGCTGCACGCAGTAAGCGCTCAATAAATACGTTTGAATGAATGAATTAAACAGCCCTGATCCCTGACCCCACCAGAACAACACACCCTGTGAGACCTCCCTCCTGGGTAAGCGCCCCCGACCCCTGACCTCTCCATCCTGAGGTGGCTGTTTGACCTTTCACCCCTCCATCCTCATTAAGCAGCCCTGATCCCCGACCCCATCAGAACAACACGCCCTGTGAGACCTCCCTCCTGGGTAAGCGCCCCTGACCCCTGACCTCTCCATCCTGCGGTGGCTCTTTGACCTTTCACCCCTCCATCCTCATCCTCCTGGTACTTCCCAAGCGCTTAGTCCAGTGCTCTGCACACAGTAAGCGCTCAATAACTACGATTGAGTTAATCATAATTGAGATAACTATTACTCTATTTATTTATTTATTACTCTATTTATTTATTACTCTATTTATTATTACTCTATTTATTCATTTTACTTGTACATATCTATTCTATTTATTTTATTTTGTTAGTATGTTTGGTTTTGTTCTCTGTCTCCCCCTTTTAGACTGTGAGCCCACTGTTGGGTAGGGACTGTCTCTATTTGTTGCCAACTTGTACTTCCCAAGCGCTTAGTACAGTGCTCTGCACACAGTAAGCGCTCAATAAATACAATTGATTGATTGATTGATTGAATGAATGAATTACACAGCCCTGATCCCTGACCCCACCAGAACAACACAGCCTGTGAGACCTCCCTCCTGGGTAAGCGCCCCTGACCCCTGACCTCTCCATCATGACTTGGCTCTTTGACCTTTCACCCCTCCATCCTCATTAAGCAGCCCTGATCCCTGACCCCACCAGAACAACACGCCCTGTGAGACCTCTCCTACGTAAGCGCCCCTGACCCCTGACCTCTCCATCCTGAGGTGTCTCTTTGACCTTTCACCCCTCCATCCTCATCCAACTGGTACTTCCCAAGCGCTTAGTCCAGTGCTCTGCACACAGTAAGCGCTCAATAAATACGATTGCATGAATGAATTAAACAGCTCTGATCCTTGACCCCACCAGAACAACAACAACAGGAGAACAACAACAGAATGATAATGACAACAATAATAATAATGAGTGGTATTTGTTCAGGACATTATTATTATTAAGTGCCATCGAGTCGTTTCCGATTAACAGCGATTCCACAGCTATACTTTCTCCAGAACATCCTGCCAGCTGCCATAATCCTCAACCTTTCTAACGGTTCTTCCCTTTTCGTCGCTAGGGTCTCTACCCATCTACCCCTTCCTTCCTCTCCCCCTCGTCCCCCTCTCCATCCCCCCCATCTTACCTCCTTCCCTTCCCCACAGCACCTGTATATATGTTTGTACATATTTATTACTCTATTTATTTATTTATTTATTTTACTTGTACATATCTATTCTATTTATTTTATTTTGTTAGTATGTTTGGTTTTGTTCTCTGTCTCCCCCCTTTTAGACTGTGAGCCCACTGTTGGTTAGGGACTGTCTCTATATGTTGCCAATTTGTACTTCCCAAGTGCTTAGTACAGTGCTCTGCACATAGTAAGCGCTCAATAAATACGATTGATTGATTGATTGATTGATTGATCTAGCTGCCGGGCTGCCTCTTCCGCATTTTCCCTGGATTTTTCCTAGCATGAGTGTCCTCCCCAGAGAATTCGTCCTCCCGATGATGTGTCCAAAATATGCCCATCTAAATCGAGTCACTTGGCCTTCCAAAGACCACTTTGGTTTCATTTGCTCCCAAATCCATTTGTTTGTTTTTTCAGGCAGTCCGTGGTATTCGCCAAAGCCTTCTCCAACACCACGTTTCCAAAGAATCGGTGGTCTTTCTATCCTGTTTTTTCACTGTTCAGCTTTCGGATCCGTACACTGTCACTGGAAACAACATAGCGCCATAGCACGTGCTATCCAGCGCTTAGAACTGTGCTTTGCACATAGTAAGCGCTTAACAAATGCCATTATTATTATTATTATGTGCCAAATGGAAGCCCCATTTATAGTGGATAGAGCCTGGGCCTGCAGGTCCACCCCTGGGTGATGTCCGTCTCTCCCCATCTAGTCTGAGCTCACCGGGGGCAGGGAATGTCACTGTTTATTGTTCAGTTGGACTCTCCCAGGCGCTTAGTACAGTGCTCCGCCCACAGTTAGCACTCAATAAATACGACTGGATGAATGAATGAACCCCAAAGCCCCAGAATCTGGTAGTTGGCCCTTTCACCTTGCAGGCTACATCTCCTGGAACCTGGAAATCCTGGAGCAGCGATATCATGAATTTATCAAGGTGATGTTCCCCTCCTCCTCCCCTACCCCCCACCCCCAATTCTCCCCTCCCCACCACCCCCATCCCTGGAGCAGAGGGGGAGAGAGGCCACTCAGAGATAAAAGACTCAGACATAAAAGTCTAAAAGTCACTTTTAGACTGTGAGCCCACTGTTGGGTAGGGACTGTCTCTATGTGTTGCCAATTGGTACTTCCCAAGCGCTTAGTACAGTGCTCTGCACATAGTAAGCGCTCAATAAATACGATTGATTGATTGATTAAAAGAAGAAAAAGCCCACTGCAGTGAGCCCAGCCCTGCTGAATGCTCCCAGAGGTCATTCTGGCCATCCCCCCGCCGCAGGGCCGGCTGGTCATCATCAATCGTATTTATTGAGCGCTTACTATGTGCAGAGCACTGTACGAAGCGCTCGGTCCAGATAGAGGGGGTTGGAGGGGGCAGGCTCATGCTGAGAGTGCCCGGGGGCAGGGCTCTGTCCAAGACACCTCCCGGGGACAGAGTACTTCATTCAATCATATTTATGGAGCGCTTACTGTATACTGAGTGCTTGGGAAGTACAAATTGGCAACATATAGAGACGGTCCCTACCCAGCAACGGGCTCACAATCTTCACTGGGCGCTGTTGGGCGCAATTGTACATATTTATTCTATTTATTTTATTTTGTTAATATGTTTTGTTTTGTTGTCTGTCTCCCCCTTCTAGAATGTGAGCCCGCTGTTGGGTAGGGACCGTCTCTATGTGTTGCCAACTTGAACTTCCCAAGCGCTTAGTACTGTGCTCTGCACACAGTAAGCGCTCAATAAGTACGATTGAATGAATGTACATATTTATTACTCTATTTTATTTGGACATATTTATTCTATTTATTTTGTTTTGTTAATATGTTTTGTTTTGTTGTCTGTCTCCCCCTTCTAGACTGTGAGCCCGCTGTTGGGTAGGGACCGTCTCTCTATGTTTCCAACTTGGACTTCCCAAGCGCTTAGTCCAGTGCTCTGCACACAGTAAACACTCAATAAGTACGATCGAATGAATGAATGAATGTACATATTTATTACTCTATGTGTGCATATTTATTCTATTTATTTTATTTTGTTAGTATGTTTTGTTCTGTTGTCTGTCTCCCCCTTCTAGACTGTGAGCCCGCTGTTGGGTAGGGACCGTCCCTGTGTGTGGCCAGCTTGGAGTTCCCAAGCGCTTAGTCCAGTGCTCTGCACACAGTAAGCGCTCAATAAATACGATTGAATGAATGAATGAATGAATGAGAGAGCTCCAGGGAAGGTGACTTCCTTACTGCCCCATTCACACTTCTCCCTAGGCGATTCATTCATTCAATCATATTTATTGAGCGCTTACTGTGTGCAGAGCACTGGACTAAGCACTTGGGAAGTACGAGTTGGAGGGGATGTTCTCCCTGGTGTCTAACCTCCCTCCCTCCTGCTGCAGAGTCAGCGGTGACCGTCCCCTCAGCCTGCCTTCAGTGGCCAGTGGCCGTTCAGAGACCCTTGTCCCCACCACCGTGTCCCCTGGTGTCCCACCCCCAGCCCCGACACATATTCTCTCCCCGCCTCAGATTCCAGAGTCCTTCAGGGTGGGCGCGTTTCCACCTTCTTTCTGAACTATGACAAGGGGCAGGTCAGCCCCTCCCTCTCCAATGCATTCATTCAATCGTATTTATTGAGCGCTTACTGTGTGCAGAGCACTGTACTAAGCGCTTGGGAAGTACAAGTTGGCGACATATAGCAGCATGAGAGCTCATGTAACTTGGGAAAGCTAATGGCTAGGCAGCCTTTGCTGAAAACTGAATCATAAAATGATGATCTTGGTGTGTGCAGATCCTGTAAGACACGGTTACACTGATTGGAAGGAGAGCTCACCTCCTCCAGGAGGCCTTCCCAGACTGAGCCCCCTCCTTCCTTTTTTTTTTTTTAATGGTATTTATTAAGCGCTTACTATGTGCAAAGCAGTGTTCTAAGTGCTTCCTTTCCCCCTCCCCATCCCACCCGCCCTACCTCCTTCCCCTCCCCACAGCACCTGTATATATGTGTGTACAGATTTATTACTGTATTTTACTTGTACATATTTACTATTCTATTTATTTTATTTTGTTAATATGTTCTGTTTTGGTGTCTGTCTCCCCCCTTCTAGATTGTGAGCCCGCTGTTGGGTAGGGACCATCTCTATATGTTGCCAACTTGTACTTCCCAAGCACTTAGTACAGTGCTCTGCACACAGTAAGCGCTCAATAAATATGATTGAATGAATGAATATAGAGACGGTCCCTACCCAACAGCGGGCTCACAGTCTGGAAGGGGGAGACAGACAACAAAACAAAATATATGAACAAGATAAAATAAATAGAATAGTAAATATGTACAAGTAAAATGGAGTAATAAATATGTACAAACATATATACGCTTAGAACAGTGAGCCCTTAGAGCTCTTAGAACAGTGAGTGCTTAGAGCAGTGAGCCCGTTGTTGGGTAGGGACCATCTCTAGATCATCATCATCATCAATCGTATTTATTGAGCGCTTACTGTGCGCAGAGCACTGTACTAAGCGCTTGGGAAGTACAAATTGGCAACATATAGAGACAGTCCCTGCCCAACAGTGGGCTCACAGTCTAGAAGGGGGAGACAGAGAACAAAACCAAACATACTAACAAAATAAAATACAGAATAGATACGTACAAGTAAAATAAATAAATAAATAATGTACCTCCCAAGCGCCCAGTCCAGTGCTCCGCACACAGCAAGCGCTCAATAAATACGATTGAATGAATGAATGAATATACAGAACCTCCGTTCTGCAGAGGAGGGAGCAGAGGGAACTGAGGCACAGAGAAGTTAAGTGACTTGCCCAAGATCACACCGCAGGCAAGGGGCAGAGCCTGCTTTATAGTGCAAGTCCTCTGA
This sequence comes from Tachyglossus aculeatus, assembly GCF_015852505.1. Taxonomy (NCBI): domain Eukaryota; kingdom Metazoa; phylum Chordata; class Mammalia; order Monotremata; family Tachyglossidae; genus Tachyglossus; species Tachyglossus aculeatus. The sequence goes on along the minus strand of NC_052066.1, from coordinate 10,233,838 downwards.
CAACCAGTCTTCTGTTCTTTCCACTAGGCCACACAACCTGATCACCTTGTAACCTCCCCAGCGCTTAGAACAGTGCTTGGCACATAGTTAAGCGCTTAATAAATGCCATTATTATAATTACAATACAATATTTATTTATTTTATTATAGTGTATTTATTATTCTATTTAATTAATGATGTGTATATAGCTATAATTCTATTTATCTACTTTGATGGTATTGACCTACTGAGAGCTCACCTCCTCCAGGAGGCCTTCCCAGACTGAACCCCCTTTTCCCTCTCCTCCTCCCCGTCCCCCCGACCCTACCTCCTTCCCCTCCCCACAGCACTTGTATCTATATTTGTACAGATTTATTACTCTATTTATTTTACTTGTACATATTTACTATTCTATTTATTTTGTTAATGATGTGCATCTAGCTTTAATTCTATTCGTTCTGATGACTTTGACACCTGTCTACATGTTTTGTTTTGTTGTCTGTCTCCCCCTTCTAAAAATAATAATAATAATCTTGGTATTTGTTAAGGGCTTACTATGTGCCAAGCACTGTTCTAAGCACTGGGGGAGGTACAAGGTAATCAGGTTGTCCCACAGAGGGCTCACAGTCTTAACCCCCATTTTACAGATGAGGGAACTGAGGCCCAGAGAAGTTAAGTGGCTTGCCCAAAGTCACACAGCTGACAATTGGCGGAGCCGGGATTTGAACCCGTGACCTCTGACTCCAAAGCCCGGGCTCTTTCCACTGAGCCACGTGTTGTTTTGTTTTGTTATCTGTCTCCCCCTTCTGATAATAATAATAATAATTTTGGTATTTGTTAAGGGCTTACTATGTGCCAAGCACTGTTCTAAGCACTGGGGGAGATACAAGGTAATCAGGTTGTCCCACGGGGGGCTCACAGTCTTAACCCCCCATTTTACAGATGAGGGAACTGAGGCCCAGAGAAGTGAAGTGGCTTGCCCAAAGTCACACAGCTGACAATTGGGGGAGCCGTGATTTGAACCTGTGACCTCTGACATCCAAGCCCGTGCTCTTTCCACTGAGCCACGCTGCTTCTCTGACTGTGAGCCCCTTGTTGGGTAGGGACCGTCTCTATATGTTGCCAACTTGTAATAATAATAATAATAATAATAATAATAATAACGATGGCATTTATTAAGTGCTTACTATGTGCAAAGCACTGTTCTAAGCGCTGGGGGGGGATACAAGGTGATCAAGGTGTCCCACGTGGGGCTCACAGTCTTCATCCCCATTTTACAGACAGGGGAACGGAGGCTCTGAGAATTTAAGTGACTTGCCCAAGGTCACACAGCAGACGTGTGGCGGTACTTCCCAAGCGCTTAGTCCAGTGCTCTGCACACAGTAAGTGCTCAATAAATGCAATTGAATGAATGAATGTGCCCCCCCTCCGCCCCCCTTTGCAGCTCCAGGACCACCCGCTGGACCGTCAGGTCATCTCCAAGAGGCAGGAGGAGCAGCTGGCAGTGAACTGGACCCTCAAGGAGGGGGAGGTGGGTTGCCTCTCCCCCCGGGGCAGCTCCCCGAGCACCCAGGAGCTTGAAGATCGGGGGGTGGGGGGCCCTCCGGGGTCCCCCCCTGACCCAGGTCCTCCCCAGGCAGGAGCTGCAGACGAAGTCTTCCTGGCACCCTTGGGCCTCGGTGTCCGGCTTGGTCTCGGAAGCTGCCAACCTGCTGCTGCTGAGGGTCATGGGGCGGCGTCAAATGGTGCCGGAAGGAGGGCGTTTCCTGGCCTTCGACGCCACCGGCCAGCTCTGCCACACCACCTACGTGAGACCCCCCAAACACCGTTGCCCTGGGGAGTCTGGGGGGCACAGAGGACGGAGGAGGCCTGGCGGGGGGTGGGGGTGGTGGAAGGGAAGCTTGATGTGGGGGCACACAGAACAGGGAGGAAGAGAGGCCCGTCTTGGAGGGAGTGGGGGGAAGAGGAAGAGGTGGGGAGAAGAGGAGGAAGAGTCAGTGAGTCAGCCCATGGTATTTTTTGAATGCTTACTGTCTGCAGAGCACTGTACTGAGCACTTGGGAGAGAAAAATAGAATAGGACAGACGCATTCCCTGCCCACCACGAGCTTATAATAATAATAATAATGATGGCATTTGTTAAGCGCTTACTATGTGCAGAGCACTGTTCTAAGCGCGGGGGGGGATACAAGGTGAGCAAGTTGTCCCACGTGGGGCTCACAGTCTTAATCCCCATTTTACAGATGAGGGAACTGAGGCTCAGAGAAGTTAAGTGACTTGCCCAAGGTCACACAGCAGACATGTGGCCGAGCCGGGATTCGAACCCATGACCTCTGACTCCAAAGCCCGTGTTCTTTCCAATGAGCCATGCTGCTTCTCGTGGCCTAGATGCTTATGGCCTAGATGGGGAGACCGACATGAATAGACATAAATTAAGTGATGGATCTGGACCGAAGTGGTGTGGGGCTGGGAAGGGGGATGAGGAAAAGGAGCAAATTAGGGCATTCATTCATTCATTCCATCGTATTTATTGAGCACTTACTCTGTGCAGAGCACTGTACTAAGCGCTTGGGAAGTCCAAGTTGGCAACATAGAGAGACGGTCCCGACCCAACAATGGGCTCACGGTCTAGAAGGGGGAGACGTGCAGAAGGGAGTTGAAGAAAAGGAAAGGCAGGCCTAGTTAGAGGAGGAGGAGAAGAAGGAGGGAGAGGAGGAGGAGGTGGTGGAGGAGGAGGAGAAGGAGGAAGAGGAGGAGAAGAAGAAGGAAAAGAAGGAAGAGGAGAAGAAGGTGGAAGAGGAGGAGAAGAAGGAGGAGAAGAAGGATAAGGAGGAAGAGGAGGAGGAGGAGGAGGAAGAAGAGAAGGGGAGGAGGGAGAGGAGGAGGAAGAGAAGGAGGAGAAGGAGAAAGAGGAGGAGGAGAAGAAGGAGAAAGAGGAGGAGGAGAAGAAGGAGGAAGAGGAGGAGGAGAAGAAGGAGGAAGAAGATGGGAGGAGGATGGAGAGGTAGAGGAGGAGGAGGAGGGAAGAGGTCCAGGAGAGAGTGGAGAGAAACGAGGAGGGCCAGGGGAGAAGAAGGAGCAGTGTGTAGAGGCAAGGGGTCGGAGAGAGGGATGGGGAGAGGGGAAGGACCGGGAAGCGGGGGAAGATGGGGGGCGGGGGGGGAAGGGATTCATTCATTTATTCATTCAATCATATTTATTGAGCACTTACTGTGTGCAGAGCACTGTACTAAGCGCTTGGGATGTACAAGTTGGCAACATAGAGAGACAGTCCCTACCCAACAGTGGGCTCAAGGGATGAGGCCGGAGCTGGGGAGGGGCAGAGGGGGAGCAATGAGGAAGGGGAGACACATGCCTCCTCTCCTCCATGGGTCTTCCCATTCCTCATTAATCAATGAAAAGCAGCATTTCCTAATAGTTAGAGCACATGTCCGAGAGTCAGAAGTCCCTGGGTTTTAATCCCGGCTCTGCCACTCATCCGCTATGTGACCTTGGGCAAGTCACTTCCCTTCTCCAGGCCTCAGTGACCTCATCTGGAAAGTGGGGCTCAAGACCGGGAGCCTCAAGTGGGACAGGGACTGTGTTCAACCTGATTACTTCAAATCCGCCCCAGCGTTTAGAACAGTGCCCGACTCCAAGGAAGCGCTTAACAAATACCATAAAAGAAGACCAATCGATGGATTGATCAAACGGCTCCATCCTTCCTTTCAGCACGTGCTGGGGTCCCAGCCACTGAAGATGGGACAGGAGGAGGTGCCGACTTTTGGGGTGGAGCAGACGATCCACTCCGAGGACGACATTCCCATCACGTTTCACTTCTACCTGCTCGCTGACGGGTGAGTGGGACTCCCAGCATGGCTGGGGGGAGGTGGGGCAGAAGACCCCCCCAGCTCCTCCTCATCTGCGCTAGTGGTGGTCTTTACTGAGCGCCACTAGGTGCTAATAATGATAATAATAATAATGATGGTATTTGTTCATAATAATAATGGCATTTATTAAGCGCTTACTATGTGCAAAGCACTGTTCTAAGCGCTGGGGAGGTTACAAGGTGATCAGGTTGTCCCACATGGGGCTCACAGTCTTAATCCCCATTTTACAGATGAGGGAACTGAGGCCCAGAGAAGTTAAGTGACTTGCCCAAAGTCACACAGCTGACAGTTGGTGGAGCCGGGATTCGAACCCATGACCTCTGACTCCAAAGCCCGGGCTCTTTCCACTGAGCCGCGCTGCTTCTCTATGTTAAGTGCTTACTATGTGCAAAGCACTGTTCTAAGCGCTGGGGGGGGATACAAGGTGATCAGGTTGTCCCACGTGGGGCCCACAGTCTTCATCCCCATTTTCCAGATGAGGTAACTGAGGCCCAGAGACGTGAAGTGACTTGCCCAAGGTTACACAGCAAACGTGAGCAGCGTGGCTTAGTGGATAGAACCTGGGCCTAGGAGTCAGAAGGTTGTGGGTTCTAAACCCGGCTCTGCCACTTGTCTGTTGTTTGGCCTTGGGCAGGTCACTTCACTTCCCTGTTCCTCAGATACCTCACCTGTAAAATGGGGATGAAGATTGTGAGCCCCATGTGGGACAGGGACTGTGCCCAACCCAGTTTGCTTATGTCCACCCCAGCGCCTCACACATAGTAATAATAATAATAATGGCATTTATTAAGCACTTACTATGTGCAAAGCACTGTTCTAAGTGCTGGGGAGGTTACAAGGTGATCAGGTTGTCCCACGTGGGGCTCACAGTCTTAACCCCCATTTTCCAGATGAGGTAACTGAGGCACAGAGAAGTGAAGTTTCTTGCCCAAAGTCTCACAGCAGACAATCAATCAATCAATCAATCGTATTTATTGAACGCTTACTGTGTGCAGAGCACTGGACTAAGCGCTTGGGAAGTCCAAGTTGGCAACATCTAGAGACGGTCCCTACCCAACAGTGGGCTCACAGTCTAAAAGGGGAGACAGAGAACAAAACCAAACATGCTAACAAAATAAAATAAATAGAATAGATATGTACAAGTAAAATAAATAAATAAATAGAGTAATAAGTATGTACAAACATATATACATATATACAGGTGCTGTGGGGAAGGGAAGGCAAATTTGTACTTCCCAAGCGCTTGGTACAGTGCTCTGCACATAGTAAGCGCTCAATAAATACGATTGATGATGAAGGGAAGGAGGTAAGATGCAGAGGATGGAGAGGGGGACGAGGGGGAGAGGAAGGACAAGTGACGGAGCTGGGATTTGAACCCATGACATCAGACTCCAAAGCCCCTGCTCTTTCCACTGAGCCACGCTGCATCAGTAAGCGCTTAACAAATACCATTATTACTGTTATTATTATTAATTACGGAGCTTTCCTCCTCCTGCTCCCCCGGCTTCTCTCTGTCGTTCTGGTATGGAAACCCTCCTCGCCATCCCGCTCAGCCACCTTGCCCGGCGGATTCAGGTGGGCTCACCGGCCTCCTGCATCATCTCCAGGATGCCCACTCTGCAAGAGGAGGGTGAGTGGAGGCCTTGGGTGGAGTGGGAATCTTGGGACTGCTCAGACTATTATTCATTCATTCAATCGTATTTATTAATAATGACAATAACGTTGGTATTTGTTAAGCCCTTACTATGTGCCAAGCACTTTTCTAAGCACTGGGGAAGATACAAGGTAATCAGGTTTTCCCACGGGGGGCTCACAGTCTTCATCTTACCTCCTTCCCTTCCCCACAGCATCTGTATATATGTATTTTTGTTTGTACATATTTATTACTCTATTTATTTTCCTTGTACATATCTATTCTATTTATTTTATTTTGTTAGTATGCTTGGTTTTGTTCTCTGTCTCCCCCTTTTAGACTGTGAGCCCACTGTTGGGGAGGGACTGTCTCCGTGTGTTGCCAACTTGTACTTCCCAAGCGCTTAGTCCAGTGCTCTGCACACAGTAAGCGCTCAATAAATACGATTGATGGTGATGATGATTCATTCAATCGTATTTATTTATTCATTCAATCGTATTTATTAATAATAACAATAATGTTGGTATTTGTTAAGCGCTTACTATGTGCCAAGCACTTTTCTAAGCACTGGGGTAGATACAAGGTAATCAGGTTGTCCCACGGGGGGCTCACAGTCTTCATCTTACCTCCTTCCCCTCCCCACAGCACCTGTATATATGTATTTATGTTTGTACATATTTATTACTCTATTTATTTATTTATTTTCCTTGTACATATCTATTCTATTTAATTTTGTTAGTATGCTTGGTTTTGTTCTCTGTCCCCCCCTTTTAGACTGTGAGCCCACTGTTGGGTAGGGACTGTCTCCATGTGTTGCCAACTTGTACTTCCCAAGCACTTAGTACAGTGCTCTGCACACAGTAAGCGCTCAATAAATACGATTGATGGTGATGATGATTCATTCAATCGTATTTATTTATTCATTAATTCACTCGTATTTATTTATTCATTCATTCAATCGTATTTATTAATAATAACAATAACGTTGGTATTTGTTAAGCGCTTACTATGTGCCAAGCACTTTTCTAAGCACTGGGGAAGATACAAGGTAATCAGGTTGTCCCATGGGGGGCTCACAGTCTTCATCTTACCTCCTTCCCTTCCCCACAGCACCTGTATATATGTATTTATGTTTGTACATATTTATTACTCTATTTACTTTTATTTATTTTACCTGTACATATCTATTCTATTTATTTTATTTTGTTAGTATGTTTGGTTTTGTTCTCTGTCTCCCCCATTTAGACTGTGAGCCCACTGTTGGGTAGGGACTGTCTCTATATGTTGCCAACTTGTACTTCCCAAGCGCTTAGTCCAGTGCTCTGCACACAGTAAGCGCTCAATAAATATGACTGATTGATTGATTCATTCATTCATTCCCATTTTACAGATGAGGGAACTGAGGCCCAGAGAAGTGAAGTGACTTGCCCAAAGTCACACAGCTGACAAGTGGCGGAGCCGGGATTGGAACCCATGACCTCTGACTCCAAAGCCTGGGCTTTTCCCACTGCTTCTCTGCTTTATTGAGCGCTTACTGTGCGCAGAGCACTGTACTAAGCGCTTGGGAAGTACAAGCTGGCAACATATAGAGACGGTCCCTACCCAACAGCGGGCTCACAGTCTAAAAGGGGGAGACAGAGAACAAAACATGTAGACAGGTGTCAAAACCATCAGCCTGGGGATGAAGACTGTGAGCCCCCGTGGGACAAAGACTGTGTCCAACCTGAATACCTCGTATCTACTCCAGTGCTTAGAACAGTGCCTGACACATAGTAAGCGCTTGACAAATGCAATCATTATTATTATTTGGAGAATTCAATATAACAGGGTTGGTAGACACGTTCTCTGCCCGAAATGAGTTTACAGTCTAGTCATTCAATCGTATTTATTGAGCGCATGCTGTGTGCAGAGCGCTGTACTAAGTGCTTGAGAAAGTATACCATACAGCAATAAACAATGATATTCCCTGCCCAACATGAGCTTACAGTCTAAAGTGGGGGAGACAGACATCGATACAGATACCTGTATATATGCATATATGTTTGTACATATTTTTTACTCTATTTATTTATTTATTTTATTTGTACACATCTATTCTATTTATTTTATTTTGTTTGTATGTTTGGTTTTGTTCTCTGTCTCCCCCTTTTAGACTGTGAGCCCACTGTTGGGTAGGGACTGTCTCTATATGTTGCCAATTTGTACTTCCCAAGCACTTAGTACAGTGCTCTGCACATAGTAAGCACTCAAATAAATACGATTGATGATGATGATGATGATGATAAATAAATCTTCAAAGCCTTATTGAAGGACTATCTCCTCCTTCTCCGTCTAAGCTCACCTTTCCTCTTTTCCCTCTCCCTTCTGCGTCGCCCAGACTTGCTCCCTTTCTCCATCCCCCTTCCGAACCCCACACTGCTTATGTCCAGATCTGTCATTTATTGATTTCTATTTATGTCTGTCTCCCCGTCTAGACTATAAGTTCACTGTGGGCAGGGAATGCGTCTGTCTTATTGTTCTATTGTACTCATTCATTCATTAAATCGAATTTATTAAACGCTCACTGTGCACAGAGCACTGTACTAAGCGCTTGGGAAAGTACAATACAGCAATAAAGAGTGATAATCCCTGCCCACAGTGAGCTCACAGTCTAGAGCGGGGGAGACAGACATCAGTACAAATAAACAGACATCAATATAAATAAGTAAAATGACAGATATCAATCAATCAATCAATTGTATTTATTGAGCACTTACTGTGTGCAGAGCACTGTACTAAGTGCTTGGGAAGTACAAGTTGGCAACATATAGAGACAGTCCCTACCCAACAGTGGGCTCCCAGTCTAAAAGGGGGAGACATATAATAATGAGAGACATATAATAATGAGAATAATGTTGGTATTTGTTAAGCGCTTCCTATGTGCCAAGCACTGTTCTAAGCGCTGGGGAGGTTACAAGGTGATCAGGTTGTCCCACGGGGGGGCTCACAGTCTTCATCCCCATTTTCCAGATGGGGTCACTGAGGCCCAGAGAAGTCCAAAGTCACACAGCTGACAAGTGGTGGAGCCAGGATTTGAACCCATGACCTCTGACTCCAAAACCTGGGCTCTTTCCACTGAGCCACGCTGAAGTGCTGTGGGGCGGGGAGCGAGTCAGAGTGATGCAGAAGGGAGTGGGAAATGAGGAAAAGTGGGGCTTAGTCTGTACTTCCCAAGCGCTTAGTACAGTGCTCTACACATAGTAAGCGCTCAATAAATACGATTGATGATGATGATGATGATGGAAAGGCCTCTGGGAGGAGATGGGCCTTCAGTGAGGCTTTGAAGGGGGAGAGAGTCACTGTGTGTGGGATTTGAGAAGGGAGGGCTTTCCAGGCCAGAGGCAGGACGGGGGCCAGGGGTTGGCAATGAGATAGGCGATCTGGAGGCCCAGTGAGGAGGTTAGCGGTGGCAGAGGAGCGGAATGTGCCAACTTGTACTTCCCAAGCGCTTAGTACAGTGCTCTGCACACAGTAAGTGCTCAATAAATACAATTGGTGATGATGAGAAGGAGAGAAGGGAGATGAGGTAGGAGGGGGCGAGGGGATGGACAGCCTGGAAGCCGTGAGTGAGGAGTTTTTGTTTGATACGGAGGTCGATAGGCAACCACTGGAGATTTTTGAGGAGGGGGGTGACATGTGCTGAACATTTCTGTAGAAAGATATTCCAATCAATCAATCAATCGTATTTATTGAGCGCTTACTATATGCAGAGCACTGTACTAAGCGCTTGGGAAGTACAAATTGGCAACACATAGAGACAGTCCCTACCCAACAGTGGGCTCACAGTCTAAAAGGGGGAGACAGAGAACAAAACCAAACATACCAACAAAATAAAATAAATAGGATAGAAATGTACAAGTAAAATAAATAAATAAATAAATAGAGTAATAAATATGTGCAACCATATATACATATATACAGGTGCTGTGGGGAAGGGAAGGAGGTAAGATGGGGGGATGAAGAGGGGGACGAGGGGGAGAGGAAGGAAGGGGCTCAGTCTGGGAAGGCCTCCTGGAGGAGGTGAGCTCTCAGCAGGGCCAGGCAGTGGAGTGAAAAATGGACTGAAGTGGGGAGAGACGGGAGGATGGGAGGTCAGCAAGGAGGCTGATGCAGTCATCCCGATGGGAGAGGATGATTGTATTAATGTGGTAACAGTTTGGATGGAGAGGAGAGGGAGGATTTAGCGATGTTGTGAAGGTGGTGACGGATTGGTTGTGTGGGTTGAATGACAGTACGGAATCAAGGATAACGCCAAGGTTACGGGCTTGTGAGACGGGAAGGATGGTGGTGCCGTCTACAGTGACGGGAATGTCCCGGAGAGGACAGGGTTTGGGTGGGACGATAAGGAGCTCTGTTTTGGACATGTGAAGTTTGAGGTGACCCGAGGCAAGTACTCTCCCAAGCCCTTACTACAGTGCTCTGCACATAGTAAGCGCTTAATAAATACAATTGTCTAAGTACGCCCAAGGGTCCATAGGACCCGTCCCCGGCCTATAGGTCCCGGCCCCTCCAGAAAGCAGATTTTTGGGTTGGGTCCTTCCTTGGCAGCCCTCCCCTGCCGCCCCCCACCCCACAACCGAGACTCCCTCACACTTCTCTGACCCAGTCCTCCCACCGCCCGACCCTGCAGCCCCGCACCCCTTAGGGAGGGGAGAGGAGGCCAAAGCTCCCGGCTGCCAACCCGCTCCATCCCGCTATCCCTGCTCCCCTCTCTTCCTCCCCTGTACCCTCTTCTTTGCTTCCTCTGGCTCCCCACTTCCCTCTATTTCCTTCCACCCCCCCCGCTCTCTCCTGCTCTCCCCCACTCCCCACAACCCTCTACTTCCTCCCACTCCTCACCCCCTCCCACTTTCCCTGCTCCCCCACTCCCCACGTCCCTCTACTTCCTCCCACTCCTCACCCCCTCCCACATTCCCTGCACCCCACTTCCTCCCCCTCCCCCCCCACTTGCTTCCCCTCCCCCCACTTGCTTCCCCTCCCCTCCACTTCCTTCCACTCCCCTCCACTTCCTTCTACTCCCCACTTCCTCCCACTCCCCCTGCTTCCCCTCCTCACCACTTCCTTCTACTCCTCACTTCCTCCCCCTCCCCTGCTCACCACTTCCTCCCCCTCCACTTCCTCCCACTCCCTTTGCTTCCCCTGTTCCCTTCACTTTTTCCCATTCCCCCTGCTTCCCCTCCTCACCACTTCCTTCTACTCCTCACTTCTTCCCCCTCCCCCTCCCCTGCTCACCACTTCCTCCCCCTCCACTTCCTCCCACTCCCTTTGCTTCCCCTGTTCCCTTCACTTTTTACCATTCCCCCTGCTTCCCCTCCTCACCACTTCCTTCTACTCCTCACTTCCTCCCCCTCCACTTCCCCTGCTCACCACTTCCTCCCCCTCCACTTCCTCCCACTCCCTTTGCTTCCCCTGCTCCCTTCACTTTTTCCCATTCCCCCTGCTTCCCCTGCTCACCACTTCCTTCCACTCCCTACTTCCTCCACCCTCCACATCCTTCCACTGCCCCTTGCTTTCCCTGCTCACCACTTCCTTCCACCTGCTTTTCACTCCTCCCACTTGCCCCTATTCATTCAATCGTATTTATTGAGCGCTTACTGTGTGCAGAGCACTGGACTAAGCGTTTGGGAAGTACAAGTTGGCAACATATAGAGACGGTCCCTACCCAACAGTGGGCTCACAGTCTAGAAGGGGGAGACAGAGAACAAATCAAAACATATTACTCCTCCTGCTTTCCCTGCTGTCCACTCCCTCCCACTTCCCCCCTGCTCCCCGATTCCTTCCCACTCCTCCCAGGTCCCCCATTCCCTCCTGCTCCCCCATTTTCTCCCACTCACACCCTGCCCCTCATTCCCTCCTGCTCTTCCCCCAATCCCCCCTGCTCCCCCATTCCCTCCCACTCCCCCACTCCCCCATTCCCTCCCACTCCCCCACTCCCTCCTGCTCCCCTCATTCCCTCTGGCTCCCCCACAACTCCCTCCCACTTCCCCCCAACTCCTTCCCACTTCCCCTGCTCTCCCCTTCCCCCCTGCTCCCCCATTTTCAGAGCCCGGGCTTGGGAGTCAGAGGTCATGGGTTCTAATCCCACCTCTGCCACTTGTCAGCTGTGTGACCTTAACTTTCCTGTGTCTCAGTTCCCTCATCTGGAAAATGGGGATGAAGACTATGAGCCCCACATGGGACAACCTGATCACCTTGTATCTCCCCCAGGGCTTAGAACAGTGCTTGGCACATAGTAAGCGCTTAACAAATACCAACATTATTATTATTATTCTCTCCCCCTTCCTTCTGCCCCCTCAATCCCCTCCTGCTCTCCCATTTTCCTTGCTCCCCAAATCCCAGAGGAAGAGGAGCCGCAGCACCCGGGCCCGGTGTCTTTAGGGAAGCAGCCACTGGAGTGGGAGGAAGACCTGCAGCTCTACTCCATGTTCCTGGACCGGAAGGTGAAGGGGATGGGGCCAGTCCAGGTCAATCAGAAAACGGGAGGAAGGAGGGCGCATGCAGATGAACAGGAAGAAGGCGTGGTCCTAATAATAATAATAATAATAATAATAATAATGATAATAATAATAACACTTGTTAAGTCCTTACTATGTGCCAAGCACTGTTCTAAGCGCTGGGGGGGATACAAGGTCATCAGGTTGTCCCATCTGGGGCTCCTAGTCTTCATCCCCATTTTCCAGATGATGTCACTGAGGCCTAGAGAAATGAAGTGATTTGCCCAAAGTCACCCAGCTGACAAGTGGAAGCAGCGTGGCTCAGTGGAAAGAGCCCGGGCTTTGGAGTCAGAGGTTCAAATCCTGGCTCCGCCACTTGTCAGCTGTGTGACTTTGGGCAAGTCACTTAGCTTCTCTGTGCCTCAGCTCCCTCATCTGTAAAATGGGGATGAAGACTGTGAGCCCCCCGTGGGACAACCTGATCATCTTGTAACCTCCCCAGCGCTTAGAACAGTGCTTTGCACATAGTAAGCGCTTAACAAATGCTATCATTATAAGTGGCAGAGGCGGGATTAGAACCCATGACTCCCAAGCTTGGACTCTTTCCACTAAGCCATGCTGCTTCTCTGCTAAGGAGGGAAAGGCCTGGTGATGTAAAGGAGGAGGACAGGGGGTCAGATTATACTAACAAATCGGGGCAGGGGGAGAGGCATGAAAATTAGGGAAGAACCGCAGTGGGATCACGGGAAGCAGCATGGCTCAGTGGAAAGAGCCCGGGCTTTGGAGTCAAAGGTCATGGGTTCAAATCCCGACTCCGCCACTTGTCAGCTGGGTGACATCTGGCAAGTCACTTCACTTCTCTGGGCCTCGGTGACCTCATCTGTAAAAAATGGGGATGAAGACTGTGAGCCCCATGTGGGGCAACCTGACTACTTTGGATCTACCCCAGCGCTTATAAAAGTGCTTGGCACAGAGTAAGCGTTTAACAAATTCCATAATTATTATTTCTTCACTCCCCCCTCTCAGCCCCACAGCCCTTATGACCACATCTGTCATTTCTTTCTTTCTATTCATGTCCGCCTCCCTCTCTAGACTGTACACTCATTGTGGGCAGGGAATCATCATCATCAATCGTATTTATTGAGCGCTTACTGTGTGCAGAGCACTGTACTACGTGCTTGGGAAGTACAAATTGGCAACATATAGAGACAGTCCCTACCCAACAGTAGGCTCACAGTCTAAAAGGGGGAGATAGAGAACAAAACCAAACATACTAACAAAATAAAATAAATAAAATAGATATGTACAAGTAAAATAAATAAATAAATAAATAGAGTAATAAATATGTACAAGCATATATACATATATACAGGTGCTGTGGGGAAGGGAAGGAGGTAAGATGGAGAGGAAGGAAGGAAGGAAGGGAATGTGTCTGCTTATTGTTGTATAGTACTCTCTCATGCACTTAGTACAGTGCTCGGCACACAGTAAGCGCTCAATAAATATGGTGGAATGAATTCTTGGAAGAGATGGGCCTTTAATATGGCTTTAAGGTCAATTTGGAGATTTAATCTTAATTCAGGCCCCGGACTGCCGTCTGGCCTGACCCCAAACTTGCCCCTTCCACCCTCCTCGGCCCAGAGCCGCCGGTCCATCCTGGGGGTGACCCCAAGACCAGAGTGTCCGGGGGTCTGGGGCCCTTCTGAGGCCTTCCAAACCGAGATTCGTTCATTCATATGTATTATTAATAATAATAATGATGGTATTTCTTAAGTGCTTACTATGTTCATTCATTCATTCATTCAATCGTATTTATTGAGCGCTTACTGTGTGCAGGGCACTGTACTAAGCACTTGGGAAGTACAAGTTGGCAACATCTAGAGACGGTCCCTACCCAACAGCGGGCTCACAGGCTAGAAGGGGGAGACAGAGAACAAAATAAAACATATTAACAACATAAAATAGATAGAATAAATATGTACAACTAAAATAAATAGAGTAATAAATACGTACAAACATCTATACATAAATACAGGTGCTGTGGGGAGAGGAAGGAGGTAAGGCAGGGGGGATGGGGAGGGGGAGGAGGGGGAGAGAGGAAGGAAGGGATGTGCCAAGCACGGGATGCTGAGGTAGATACAGGGTAATCAGGTTGTCCCATGTGGGGGCTAACACTTTAAGTCCCCATTTTCCAGATGAGATAACTGAGGCACAGTGAAGTTAAGTGACTTGCCTAAGGTCACACAGCAGACAAACGGCAGAGTCGGGATTAGAACCCACGTCCTCTGACTCCCGAGCCTGTGCTCTTTCCACTAAGCCATGCTGTGAGCTCTTTCTGTGTGCAGAGCACTGTACTAAGCGCTTGGAAGCATCTAGTACAGCAGTAAACAGGCACATTCCTACCCTCCTCCCTGCCACAGTCTGGTGACGGGGAGGAGGGGACAGACCTTTATAAAGAAATAAATTACAGAAGCAGCGTGGCTCAGTGGAAAGCGCACGGGCTTGGGAGGCAAAGGTTATGGGTTCTAATCCTGGCTCCGCCACTTGTCAGCTGTGTGACTTTGGGCAAGTCACTTAACTTCTCTGGGCCTCAGTTCCCTCGTCTGTCAAATGGGGATTAAGACTGTGAGGCCCCCGTGGGACAACCTTGATTACCGTGTATCCCCCGACAAATGCTTAGAACAGTCCTTAGCCTACTGAGAGCTCACCTCCTCCAGGAGGCCTTCCCAGACTGAGCCCCTTCCTTCCTCTCCCCCTTGTCACCCTCTCCATCCCCCCATCTTACCTCCTTCCCTTCCCCACAGCACCTGTATATATGTATATATGTTTGTACATATTTATTACTCTATTTATTTATTTTACTTGTACATATCTATTCTATTTATTTTATTTTGTTAGTGTGCTTGGTTTTGTTCTCTGTCTCCCCCTTTTAGACTGTGAGCCCACTGTTGGGTAGGGACTGTCTCTATATGTTGCCAACTTGGACTTCCCAAGCACTTAGTACAGTGCTCTGCACACAGTAAGCACTCAGTAAATACGATTGATTGATTAAGAAATACCATCATCATTATTATTATTAAATGGTATTTGCTAAGTGCTTACTGTGTGCCAGACACTGTACTAAGTGCTGGGGTGGTTACAAGCAAATCAAGTTGACAGGTAGGGAACACCTCCTCACCCCAAGTCCATCCAGGAGGTGACCCCATGCCCGGAGTGTCCAGGAATTGGGTTGTCCAAACTGATATTTATTCAATGATTCATTCATTCAAACGTATTTATTGAGTGCTTCTGTGTGCAGAGCACTGTACTAAGTGCTTAGGAGAGTTCAACACAACAGTATACAGATGCGTTACCTGCCCACGACAAGCTAACAGCCTAGAGTCAGGGATATGGACATTGATATAAAGAAATAAATGACAGATATGTCCATATAATAATAATAACGGTATTTGTTAAGCGCTCACTAAATGCCAAGTACTATTCTAAATGCTGGGGTAAATACAAGGTTAGCGGATTGCCACGTGGGGCTCACAGTCTTCATCCCCATTTTCCAGATGAGGTCACCGAGGCACAGAGAAGTGAAGTGGCTAGCCCCAGGTCACACAGCAAACAATAATAATAATCATAATAATAATAATGTCATTTATTAAGCACTTATGTGCAAAGCACTGTTCTAAGCGCTGGGGAGGTTACAAAGTGATCAGGTTGTCCTACGGAGGGCTCACAGTCTTAATCCCCATTTTACAGATGAGGTAACTGAGGCCCAGAGAAGTTAATCAGTCAATCAATCAATCAATCATATTTATTGAGCGCTTACTGTGTGCAGAGCACTGTTCTAAGCCCTTTGGAAGTACAAGTTGGCAACATCTAGAGACAGTCCCTACCCAACAGTGGGCTCACAGTCTAGAAAGGGGAGACAGAGAACAAAACCAAACATATTAACAAAGTAAAATAAACAGAATAGATATGTACAAGTAAAATAAGGGGCAGAGCAGGAATTTGAACCCATGACTTCTGACTCCAAAGCCCGGACTTGCCCAAAGTCACACAGCTGAAAATTGGCAGAGCTGGGATTTGGAATCAATCAATCGTATTTATTGAGCGCTTACTGTGTGCAGAGCACTGTACTAAGCGCTTGGGAAGTACAGGTTGGCAACATATAGAGATGGTCCCTACCCAACAGTGGGCTCACAGTCTAGAAGGATGTGACCTCCGACTGCAAAGCCCATGCTCTTTCCACTGAGCTACGCTGCCTCTCTAACAAGTGGCAGAGCCGGAATTAGAACCCACGTCCTTTGACTCCCAAGCCCGGGCTCTTTCCACTAAGCCACGTATCTGCTAAGTGCTTTCTAATCATCATCATCATCATCATCATCATCATCATCATCATCAATCGTATTTATTGAGTGCTTACTGTGTGCAGAGCACTGTACTAAGCGCTTGGGAAGTACAAGTTGGCAACATATAGAGACAGTCCCTACCCAACAGTGGGCTCACAGTCTAAAAGGAGGAGACAGAGAACAAAACCAAACATACTAACAAAATAAAATAAATAGAATAGATATGTACAAGTAAAATAAATAGAGTAATAAATATATACAAACATATGTACATATATACAGGCATTTATTGCATTGCAATAATGGCATTTATTAAGTGCTTGCTATATGCAAAGCACTGTTCTAAGCGCTGGGGAGGTTACAAGGTGATCAGGTTGTCCCACGGGGGGCTCCCAGTCTTAATCCCCATTTTACACATGAGGGAACTGAGGCCCGGAGAAGTGAAGTGACTTGCCCGAAGTCACCCAGCTGACAGTTGGCGGAGCCGGGATGTGAACCCGTGACCTCTGACCCCAAAGCCCGGGCTCTTTCCACGGAGCCACGCTGCTTCGCCGGGCACTGTACTAAGCGTTGGGGGGGGGGGGGGGTTCAAGGAAATCGGGCCGACAGGCCGGCCCGTCCAGGGGGTGACCCCGAGGCCCGGGGCACCCCCGAGGCCTTCCGAACGGAGACGGGGGGCTGACCGGTGGCTTTCTCCCGCCATCCCAGGAGGAGCTGGAGGCAGGCCATGCCACCTACCTACGGCGGCACCCGGAAATCCAGGCCCTGCTGTCCGACTTCCTGCTCTACCTGTTGCTCCACCAGCCCTCGGACGTGGCCACCTTTGCCGCCCAGTTCTTCGGACCCTTCGCCCGAGATGTCCCCCAGCCGCCCGCCTTCCACTCCTCCCTCCAGCCCGGGCCCTTCCGCCCCCCGGTCCCAACTCTGGCCCTGACTTGGGGTCCGGGGGCCGAGAGGCCCAGCCGGGCAGGGAATCAGGAAGGAAAAGCGGCAGGAGGGGCGGGCAGGAGGATGGAGTAAGCCGAGAGGGAGGGGAGGGGGGTGTGGAGGGGCATCCGGGTCCCCAGGAATGAAGGGGGCATCCTGGGGGTTGGGAAAAGGGAGCTTCTCCCGCTCCCCCGTGACACCCACATCAGCACCTGGAGTGTAAATAAATGGCATCTCCCCTAAATCCATCAGTCGTCTTGACTGAGCACCTATTATATGCAGAGAGCACTAATAATAATTTTGGTATTTGTTAAGTGCTCACTACTACGACGGTGTGAGCCCACTGTTGGGTAGGGACCGTCTCTATGTGTTGCCAACTTGGACTTCCCAAGCGCTTAGTATTCAGTGCTCTGCGCACAGTAAGCGCTCAATGAATACGATTGATTGATTATTAAACGCTTGCTATGTGCAAAGCGCTGGGGAGGCTACAGAGTGATCAGTTGGTCCCATGGAGGGCTCACGGTCAATCCCCATTTTACAGATGAGGCCCAGAGAAGTGAAGTGGCTTGCCCAAAGTCACACAGCTGACAATTGGCGGAGCCGGGATTTGAACCCATGAAAGCTGACTCCAAAGCCCATGCACATTCCACTGAGCCACACTGCTTCTCAGTAATAATGGTGGCATTTATTAAGCGCTTACTATGTGCCAAGCACTGTTCTAAGTGCTAGGGGGATTACAAGGTGATCAGGTTGTCCCACGGGGGGCTCACAGTCTTAATCCCCATTTTACAGATGAGGTAACTGAGGCCCAGAGAAGTTAAGTGACTTGCCCAAAGCCACCCAGCTGACAATTGGCGGAGCCGGGATTTGAACCCATGACCTCTGACTCCAAAGCCCGGGCTCTTTCCACTGAGCAACGCTGCTTGTCACTTCTTTACTATGTGCAAAGCACTGTTGTAAGCGCTGGGGAGGATAGAAGGTGATCAGGTTGTCCCATGTGGGGCTCACGGTCTTCATCCCCATTTTAAAGATGAGGTCACTGAGGCCCAGAGAAGTTGTGACCTGCCCAAAGTCACACAGCTGACAATTGTGGAGCCGGAATTAGAACCCATGACCTCTGACTCCCAAGCCTGGGCTCTTTCCACTGAGCCACACTGCTTCTCAGCGCTTACTATGGGCCAGGCACTGTTCTAAGCGCTGGGGGAGGTACAAGATAATCAGGTTGGACACAGTCCCTGTCCCACATGGGGCTCACAGTCTTCTGAGGCACAATAACTGAGGCACAGAGAAGTGAAGTGACTTGCCCAAAGTCACACAGCAGACAAATGGCGGAGCTGGGATCAGAGAAGCAGCATGGCTCAGTGGAAAGAACACGGGCTTTGGAGTTAGGGGTCATGGGTTTGAATCCCGGCTCCGCCAATTGTCAGCTGTGTGACTTTGGGCAAGTCACTTCACTTCTCTGTGCCCCAGTTCCCTCATCTGTAAAATGGGGATTAAGACTGTGAGCCCCCCGTGGGCCAACCTGATCTCCTTGTAACCTCCCCAGCGCTTAGAACAGTGCTTTGCACATAGTAAGCGCTTAATAAATGCCATTATTATTATTATTATAAGCCATGATCTTCTAGCAGCGTGGCTCAGTGGAAGGAGCCTGGGCTTGGGAGTCAGAGGTCATGGGTTTGAATCCCGGCTCTGCCACTTCATTCATTCAATCGTATTTATTGAGAGCTTACTGTGTGCAGAGCGCTGTACTAAGCGCTTGGGAAGTACAAGTTGGCAACATATAGAGATGGTCCCTACCCGACAATGGGCTCACAGTCTAGAAGGGGGAGACAGACAAAGCAAAACATATTAACAAAATAAAATAAATAGAATAGTAAATGTGTACAAGTAAAATAAATAGACTAATAAATCTGTACAAACATATATACAGGTGCTGTGGGGAGGGGAAGGAGGTAGGGTGGGGGGGATGGGGAGGGGAAGAGGAAGGAGGGGGCTCTGTCTGGGGGCACTTGTCTGCTGTGTGACCTTGGACAAGTCACTTCACGTCTCTGGGCCTCGGTTACCTCATCTGTAAAATGGGGATGAAGACTGTGAGCCCCACGTGGGACAACCTGATCACCTTCTATCCCCCCCAAGTGCTTAGAACAGTGCTTTGCACATAGTAAGTGCTTAACAAAATGCCATCATTTATTTATTTTTTTTTTTTCGGACTCCCAAGTCAGAAAAATAGTGGGCTCTATCCACTAGGCCATGCTGCTTCTCGCTTAAGACAGGATAAGAGAGTAAGTGCTACCAAGGAGCACTCAAAGTGTCTGCTTTGAGCAGAGCACTGTATTAAGCACGTGGGAGCAGAGAGTAGCGTTAGTGGTTAGGAACCCTGCCCTCACAGAGGTCACAGTCCACTTTGTGCAGAGCACTGTACTGAGCAATTGAGAGAGGACATTAGAGTTAGCATGCGATTCCGGCCATCAAGGAGTTGACAATCCAGTCAGAGGAAAGAGACGCTAAAATAAATTACAGACAGGAGAAAGTTTAAAGCTATCCAGCCTCGTTAATCCGAGCGTTTATCCTGGAAGCCCTGCCTCCTGTCTCCCCCCTCTTCATTTTGTACTTCACTCTACTGCCCAGATTCATTCATTCAATCGTATTTATTGAGCGCTGGCTGACTGTGTGCGGGGCACCGTTCTAAGCGCTTGGGAAGTCCAAGTTGGCAATGTATATCATCATCAATCGTATTTATTGAGCGCTTACTATGTGCAGAGCACTGTACTAAGAGCTTGGGAAGTACAAATTGGCAACATATAGAGACAGTCCCTACCCAACAGTGGGCTCACAGTCTAAAAGGGGGAGACGGAGAACAAAACCAAACATACTAACAAAATAAAATAAATAGAATAGATATGTACAAGTAAAATAAATAAATAAATAGAGTAATAAATATGTACAAACATATATGCATATATACAGGTGCTGTGGGGAAGGGAAGGAGGTAAGAACAGGGGGATGGAGAGGGGGACGAGGGGGAGAGGAAGGAAGGGGCTCAGTCTGGGAAGGCCTCCTGGAGGAGGTGAGCTCTCAGTAGGGCCTTGAAGGGAGGAAGAGAGCTAGCTTGGCGGATGGGCAGAGGGAGGGCATTCCAGGCCTGGGGGATGATGTGGGCCGGGGGTCGACGGCGGGACAGGCGAGAACGAGGTACGGTGAGGAGATTAGCGGCGGAGGAGCAGAGGGTGCAGGCTGGGCTGGAGAAGGAGAGAAGGGAGGTGAGGTAGGAGGGGGCGAGGGGATGGACAGCCTTGAAGCCCAGGGACGGTCCCTACCCAATAGTGGGCTCACAGTTTAGAACAAAACAAAACATATTTACAAAATAAAATAAATAGAATAAATATGTACAAATAAAATAAATAAATAAATAATAGAGTAATAAATCCGTACAAACATATATACATATATACAGGCGTTGTGGGGAGGGGAAGGAGGTAAGGCCGGGGGGATGGGGAGGAGGGGGGATCATATTTCTAAAAAAACCCATTCAGTCCACGTCACTCCTCAATCCTGGACCCCTTCCAATGTGGCTTCCACTCCCTTCACTCTACAGGAACCGCCCTCTCAAAGGTCACCAATGTTCTCCTTCTTGCCAATTCCAACGGCTCCTCCTCCGTCCTAATCCTCCTCGACCTCTCAGCTGCCTTAGACACCGTGGACCATCCCCTTCTCCTCGATATATTATCCCATCTTCACGGACTCTGTCCTCTCCTGCCTCTCCTCTTATCTCTCTAGCAGTTCATTCCCAGTTTCCTCCTCTCACTCCCATCTCCTAATTGTGGGGGTCCTTCAAGGGTCAGTTCTGGGTCCCCTTCTATTCTCCATCTATACTCATTCCCTTGGAGAACTCATTAGCTCCCATGGCTTCAACTACCAGCACTATGAGAAGCAGCGTGGCTCAGTGGAAAGAGCCCGGGCTTTGGAGTCAGAGGTCATGGGTTCAAATCCCGGCTCCGCCACTTGTCAGCTGGGTGACTTTGGGCAAGCCACTTAACTTCTCTGTGCCTCAGTTCCCTCATCTGGAAAATGGGGATGAAGATGGTGAGCCCCACATGGGACAACCTGATCACCTTGTAACCTCCCCAGCACTTAGAACAGTGCTTTGCACATAGCAAGTGCTTAATAAATGCCATCATTATTATTATTATTATTATGAGGATGATACCCAAATCTCCATCTCCTCCCCTGATCTCTCTCCCTCTCTTCAGGCTCGCATCTCCTCCTGCCTTCAAGACATCTCTACTTGGACGTCCTCCCAACACCTCACACTTAACGTGTCCAAAATAGAACTCCTTATCTTCCCACCCAAACCCCCATCCTCTCCCTGACTTTGCCGTCACTGTAGATGGCACCATTCATTCATTCATTCAATCGTATTTATTGAGCGCTTACTGTATGCAGAGCACTGTACTAAGCGCTTGGGAAGTACAAGTTGGTAACATATAGAGATGGTCCCTACCCAACAGTGGGCTCACAGTCTAGAAGGGGGAGACAGAGAACAAAACAAAACATATTAACAAAATAAAATAAATAGAATAAATATGTACAAGTAAAATAAATAGAGTAATAAATATGTACAAACATATATACAGGGATCACACAGCAGACAGCCTTTCCTTTCCCTTCAAGGCCCTACTGAGAGCTCACCTCCTCCAGGAGGCCTTCCCAGACTGAACCCCTTCCTTCCTCTCCCCCTCGTCCCCCTCTCCATCCCCCATCTTACCTCCTCCCCTTCCCCACATCACCTGTATATATGTATATATGTTTGTACACATTTGTTACTCTATTTATTTATTTATTTTACTGGTACATATCTATTCTATTTATTTTATTTTGTTAGTATGTTTGGTTTTGTTCTCTGTCTCCCCCTTTTAGACTGTGAGCCCACTGTTGGGTAGGGACTGTCTCTAGATGTTGCCAACTTGTACTTCCCAAGCGCGTAGTACAGTGCTCTGCACACAGTAAGCGCTCAATAAATACGATTGATGATGATGATGATGACGGGTGGCAGAGCAGGGATTAGAACCCACATCCTCTGATTCCCAGGCCTGCCACTCTTTCCATTAGGCTGGGCTTCTTCTCTATAAGATAATAAGATCGGATGAAGTTCCTGTCCCGTATGGGGCTCCGAGTCTTAACCCCCATTTTACAAGTGAGGTAACTGAGGCACCAAGAAGTGAACTGACTTACCCAAGGTCACACAGCCAACATGTGACAGAAGAGGAAACTGTTCGTAAGCTGGGGAGAGTTT
This sequence comes from Tachyglossus aculeatus, assembly GCF_015852505.1. Lineage (NCBI taxonomy): Eukaryota > Metazoa > Chordata > Mammalia > Monotremata > Tachyglossidae > Tachyglossus > Tachyglossus aculeatus. The sequence continues at coordinate 10,211,325 of NC_052066.1, read as the reverse complement.
CTAGATGACATTTTACAGAGTGACTCACGTTGCTAACCCCATGCCCCAGGGGTCCGTGATCTATTTTAGCCTTGGAATTACTTCCTGCCCCAGAGGCCCGTTGGCCAGCTCAGCCTGAGACCTGCTCCTGCCCCAGGGGCCTGGGGGCCATTTATTCATTCACTGAATCGTATTTATTGAGCACTCACTGTGTGCAGAGCACTGTACTATCATCATCAATCGTATTTATTGAGCGCTTACTGTGTGCAGAGCACTGGACTAAGCGCTTGGGAAGTCCAAGTTGGCAACATATAGAGACGGCCCCTACCCAACAGTGGGCTCACGGTCTAAAAGGGGGAGACAGAGAACAAAACCAAACATACTAACAAAATAAAATAAATAGAATAGATATGTACAAGTAAAATAAATAAATAGAGTAACAAATATGTACAAACATATATACATATATACAGGTGCTGTGGGGAAGGGAAGGAGGTAAGATGGGGGGGGATGGAGAGGGGGACGAAAATTGTTCTCCAGGAATCCTTCCATGATTCATTTAATAATAATGTTGGTATTTGTTAAGCACTTACTATGTGCAAAGCACTGTTCTAAGCGCTGGGGTAGGTACAAGTTGATCAGGTTGTCCCACGTGAGGCTCACAGTCTTAATCCCCATTTTACAGATAGGGTAACTGAGGCACAGACAAGTTAAGTGACTTGCCCAAAGTCACACAGCTGACAATTGGCAGAGCCGGGGTTTGAACCCATGACCTCTGACTCCAAAGCCCGTGCTCTTTCCACTGAGCCACGCTGCTTCTCTTAACACTCCACTTCCATTTCCACTGCTTCCATTGCCACTTCTTGCCTTTTCAATTTAACAGCTCTAGCACTTATCAGTCAATTCAATTTGTTAAACACTTTGTGTGCAGAGCCCTGTACTAATCACTTTGGAGATTACAGTATAATAGAGTAGGTAGAAATTTTCCCTGCTCACAAGTTTACATATTAATTGACCAACACCACTATTTTATTCCATTTTATTTTATTTTATGCCCTCCCTCTGCCCATCCGCCAAGCTAGCTCTCTTCCTCCCTTCAAGGCCCTTGGGTAGTACAAGTTGGCAACGTGTAGAGACGGTCCCTACTCAACGACAGGCTCACAGTCTAGAAGGGGAGACAGACAACAAAACATGTAGGCAGGTGTCAAAGTCGTCAGAAAAAATAGAATTAAAGCTAGATGCACATCATTAACAGAATAAATAGAATAGTAAATATTTACAAGTAAAATAGAGTGATAAATCTGTACAATCTGTGTAAATCTGCTGTGGGGAAGGGAAGGAGGTAGGGCAGGGGGGATGGGGAGGAGGAGAGGAAAAAGGGGGCTCAATCTGGGAAGGCCTCCTGGAGGAGGTGAGCTCTCAGTAGGGCTTTGAAGGGAGGAAGAGAGCTACCTTGGCGGATGTGTGGAGGGACAAAATTCCAGGCCCTGGGAAGGATGTGGGCTGGGGGTCGATAGTGAAGGAGATGAGCCTTCAATAAGAAAAATAACAATGGTCTATGTTAAGCGCTTACTATGTGCCAGGCACTGTACTAAGCGCTGGGGTGGATACAAGCAAATCTTGTTGGACACAGTCTCTGTCCCATGTGGGGCTCTCAGTTTCAATCCCCATTTCATAAATGAGGGACTTGAGGTACAGAGAAGTGATGTTGCCGACTTGTCCTTCCCAAGCGCTTAGTCCAGTGCTCTGCACACAGTAAGCGCTCAATAAATACGATTGAATGAATGAATCAAGTGACTGACCCAAGGTCACACAGCAGACAAGGCTTTGAAGAGGAGGAGAGTCACGGCCTCTTTGGATATGAGGTGGTAGGACGTTCCAGGCCAGTGGCAGGATGTGGGTAATTGTGTGGGTGGATCGTGCACTCGGTAAGTGCTCAATAAATATGATTGAGTGAATGAATGAATGAACGAATGAATGAAAGTTGGGGTTCAGTGGAGGAAGAATCATTCTCCCCTGAAGTTAGGGGAACAGGAGACAGAGAAATGTGGGGTATCATGTGGTAATGCAGAACTCTAGACTGTCAGCTCATTGTGGGCAGGGAATATGTCTGTTTATTGTTCTATTGTGCTCTCCCAAGCACTTAGTACAGTGCTCTGCGCACAGTAAGTGCTCAATAAGTAGGATTGAATGGATGAACGAATGAATGAATAAACAAAGGAATGAACTCAGAATTCAGGGCCCTCCAGATCCAAGGGTCCTGGTTGGAGTTCTAGATTCTAAGCTCATTGTGGGCAGGGAATGTGTCCGTTTACTGATGCATTGTCCTCCCCTGAGCGCTTAGTACAGTGCTCTGCACACAGTAAGCACTCAGTAAATACGATGCTTTGATGCTACTGATGCCTGTTTACTTGTTCTGTTTGGCTGTCTGTCTCCCCCTTCTAGACTGTGAGCCCGTTGTTGGGTAGGGATTGTCTCTATCTGTTGCCCAGTTGTAATAATGATGGCATTAATGAAGCACTTACTATGTGCAAAGCACTGTTCTAAGCTTTCTCTCTGACCCTGGTCTCAGCTCCATTAATTAATTAATAATAATAATAATAATAATAATAATAATGGCATTTATTAAGCACTTACTATGTGCAAAGCACTGTTCTAAATGCTGGGGAGGTTGCAAGGTGATCAGGTTGTCCCACGGGGGGCTCACAGTCTTCATCCCCATTTGACAGATGAGGGAACTGAGACACAGGGAAGTTAAGTGACTTGCCCAAAGTCACCCAGCTGACAGTTGGGAGAGCCGGGATTTGAACCCGTGACCTCTGACTCCAAAGCCCGGGCTCCTTCCATTGAGCCACGCTGCTTCTCGTGGCTTGCACTTTCCAAACGCTTAGTACGGCACTTAGTAAGCGCTCAATAAATACGACTGAATGTATTGGCTCAGTGGAAAGAGCCCAGGCTTTGGAGTCAGAGGTCATGGGTTCAAATCCCAGATCTGCCAATTGTCAGCTGTGTGACTTTGGGCAAGTCACTTCACTTGTCTGTGCCTCAGTTATGTCATCTGTGAAATGGGGATGAAGACTGTGAGCCCCCCGTGGGCCAACCTGATCACCTTGTAACCTCCCCAGCATTTAGAACAGTGCTTTGCACATAGTAAGCGCTTAATAAATGCCATTCTTCTTCTTATTATTATTATTAATTAATTAATGGATCTGAGACCGGGGTCAGAGAGATGACATCAATCAATCAATCAATCAATCGTATTTATTGAGCGCTTACTGTGTGCAGAGCACTGGACTAAGCGCTTGGGAAGTACAAGTTGGCAACATATAGGGACAGTCCCTACCCAACAGTGGGCTTACAGTCTAAAAGGGGGAGACATGGTCAGCTTTGTCTCTGTTTGGCACCTGGGTTGAGAAGTTTGGGTGACTAAGATGGCAGGAAGTGTCCTGGGTGGGGGGAGAGGAGGGGACGATGGTGGGGGGCAGGCAGGAAGCCACCCGCTTCCGGCAGGGACAAGTCACTTCTCCCTTGGTCTGGGATTTTGAAATCGTGATGATGAGGAGACCCAGGCCAGGGGCCTGGGGAAAGGAAAGGGTGGGTCCCCTGAGGAGCCCCAGGACATCCTCCCGGGCCCCTCCCCTTTTCAGATCACTCTCAGTCACCACATCTCGCACCCAGAACCCGGGACAGGACCCACCGGCTGGTAGCATGGAGGGTGAGTGGATCCTACCCTAACCTGGAGGGGTCTGAACTTCAGGGAGGCCGGACCCCAGAGGATGATGATTGTTTTATTTTGTTGGTATGTTTGGTTTTGTTCTCTGTCTCCCCCTTTTAGACTGTGAGCCCACTGTTGGGTAGGGACTGTCTCTAGATGTTGCCAATTTGTACTTCCCAAGCGCTTAGTACAGTGCTCTGCACATAGTAAGCACTCAATAAATATGATTGATGATGATGATGATGATGATTTCCCCCTTTGAGACTGTGAGCCCACTTTTGGGTAGGGACTGTCTCTATATGTTGCCAATTTGGACTTCCCAAGCGCTTAGTACAGTGCTCTGCACACAGTAAGCGCTCAATAAATACGATTGATTGATTGATTGATTGATGATGATGGTATTTGTTAAGCGCTTACTATGTGCCTGGCAGTGTTCTAAGCACGGGGTGGGGGAATACAAGGTCATCAGGTTGTCCCATGTGTAGCTCACAGTCTTCATCCCTTAATCCTAATGAGGGAAATGAGGCTCAAAGAAGAAGAATTGTGGTATCTGTAAGGCGCTTACTGTGTGCGAGGCACTGTCCTAAGCGCTGGGGTGGGATACAAGCAGGTCAGGTTGGAAGCAGTCCCTGTCCCACGTGGGGCTTACGGTCCTCGTCCCCACGAGGATCTCATCAGATAAGTGCTTAGTACAGTGTTCTGCACACAGTAAGCGCTCAATAAATACTATTGAATGAATGATAATAATAATAATAATAATAATAATGTTGGTTAAGCACTTACTATGTGCAAAGCACTGTTCTAAGCTTTGGGGGTGATACAAAGTGATCAGGTTGTCCCACGTGGGGCTCACAGTCTTAATCCCCATTTTACAGATGAGGTCACTGAGGCTCAGAGAAGTGAAGTGACTTGCCCAGGGTCACACAGCAGACATGCGGTGGAGCCGGGATTCGAACCCCTGACCTCTGACTCCAAAGCCCGGGCTCTTTCCACTGAGCCACGCTGAATCCCAGAAGACCCGGGGTGGGGTTCTCCAGGTGGGCAGACTGGGAGGGGAGAAGGGGCCTCCTTTGGAACTCAACTCTTCTTTTCATTAATTAATTAATTAATCAATTAATCAATTAATTAATTCATTAATTCATTCGTTCGTTCATTCATTCATTCGTTCGTTCATTCATTCATTCATTCATTCGTATTGACTGAGTGTTTTCCGTGTGCAGAGCACTGGACTGAGCACTTGGGAGAGGACTATAGAACAACAGCCATGTTCCGCGCCCACAGTGAGCTGTTTATTATTCTACTGGACTCTCCCAAGCGCTCAGTACAGTGCTCTGCACACCGTAAGCACTCGATAGATATGATGGACTGATTCCTCTCTGCTCTCGGGGGCCGGTTGGACTTGGGGGATACAGCCTTCCTGTGGGGAGCGGGGGTCCTCAGGAGGATGGCACATCATCATCATCAATTGTATTTATTGAGCGCTTACTGTGTGCAGAGCACTGGACTAAGCGCTTGGGAAGTACAAGTTGGCAACATATAGAGACAGTCCCTACCCAACAGTGGGCTCACGGTCTAAAGGATGAGAATGAAGCAGTCGGTCACTCAGTCCACCGTATTTATTGAGTGCCTACTATATGCTGAGCACTGTACTAAGCGCTTGGGAAGCAGTGTGGCTCAGTGGAGAAGCAGCGTGGCTCGGTGGAAAGAGCACAGGCTCTGGAGTCAGAGGTCGTGGGTTCAAATCCCAGTTCCGCCAGTTGTCAGCTGGGTGATTTTGGACAAGAAACTTCACTTCTCTGGGCCTCAGTTACCTCTTCTGTAAAATGGGGATTAAGACTGTGAGCCACCTGTGGGACAACCTGATCCCCAGCGCTTAGAACAGTGCTTTGCACATAGTAAGCGCTTAATCAGTCATATTTACTGAGCGCTTACTGCGTGCAGAGCGCTGTACTAAGCGCTTAACAAATGCCATCATTATTATTGTTACAATAGGACAATAAAATGGATACGTTCCCTGCCCGTAGCGAGCTTACAGTCTAGAGTTGTATATATGTTTGTACATATTTATTACTCTATTTATTTACTTATTTATTTTACTTGTACATATCTATTCTATTTATTTTATTTTGTTAGTATGTTTGGTTTTGTTCTCCGTCTCCCCCTTTTAGAGTGTGAGCCCACTGTTGGGTAGGGACCGTCTCTAGATGTTGCCCACTCGGACTTCCCAAGCGCTTAGTCCAGTGCTCTGCACACAGTAAGCGCTCAATAAATACGATTGATTGATTGACTGATTCCCACGTGGTGAAGCCAGTCTGGCCAAGGGGGGCTGACAAGAACCCCCTGAGAGCTGGGGGTGGGGGGCACCGGTCGGGTGGACTGAGGGGACCACCCACGGCCCGTAGTTCGCGGGGGCTCAGGCGGAGATGGACCACAGCCCCTGGGGCAGGGCGGTGGAGAGGACAAGAGGGGGTTCTCCTGGGGGTCTTGACAGGAGCGAGGGTCTCGCCGAAGCCGAGCGGAGCCAGCCTCGCCTCCCCGGCACCCCCGGAAACTCCGGGACCCCCAACCCAGCCTCAGAAGCCAACCTACTTGGAGGACAAAGTCCAGATCCCTGACGCAGATGGGGTGAGTCCTGGGAGAGGCCTACAGGCCGGGCGGGACCTGGTGGGATCCGTAGAATGGAAGCTCGTTGTGGGCAGGGATCGTGTCTACCAACTCTGTTGGGTTGGACTCTCCCGTGCTCTGCACACAGGGAGAGCTCAGTAAGTATGATGGACTGACTGCAAAGGGCCTGAGGTGAGGAGGAGGATGATAACCTACGCATCAGGCAAAAACTCCTCACCCTGGGCTTCAAGGCTGTCCATCCATCCCCTGGCCCCCTCCTACCTCACCTCCCTTCTGTCCTTCTCCAGCCCAGCCCGCACCCTTCGCTCCTCCGCCGCTCACCTCCTCACTGTTAGGCCTCGTTCTCGCCCGTCCCGCCATCGACCCCCGGCCTACGTCCTCCCCCTGGCCTGGAATGCCCTCCCTCCCAACATCCGCCAAGCCAGCTCTCTTCCTCCCTTCAAAGCCCTACTGAGAGCTCACCTCCTCCAGGAGGCCTTCCCAGACTGAACCCCCTCCTTCCTCTCCCCCTCCCCATCCCCCCCCGCCCTACCTCCTTCCCCTCCCCACAGCCCCTGTATATATGTATGCATGCTTGTTCGTATCTCCCCCTTTTAGACTGTGAGCCCACTATTGGGTAGGGACTGTCTCTATATGTTGCCAACTTGGACTTCCCAAGCACTTAGTACAGTGCTCTGCACACAGTAAATGCTCAATAAATATGATTGATGATGATGATGATTTATTACTCTATTTATTTTATTTGTACATATTTATTCTATTTATTTTATTTTGTTAGTATGTTTGGTTTTGATCTCTGTCTCGCCCTTCTAGACTGTGAGCCCACTGTTGGGTGGGGACCCTCTCTAGATGTTGCCAACTTGTACTTCCCAAGCGCTTAGTCCAGTGCTCTGCACACAGTATGCGCTCAATAAATACAATGGAATGAATGAATGATAATGATGATGATGACGAGAGGCAGTGTGGCCCAGTGGAAAGAAGGACGGTCCTGGGAGTCAGGGGACCTGGGTTCTAATCCCAGGCCTGCCATTTGTCTGCTGTGTGACCTTGGGTGAGTCCCTTAACTTCTCCGCACCTCAGTTACCTCGTCTGCAAAATAAGGATTCAATCCCAGTTCTCCCTCCTACTTTCATTCATTCAATCGTGTTTATTGAGTGCTTACTGTGTGCCGAGCACTGTACTAAGCGCTTGGGAAGTACAAGCTGGCAACATATAGAGACGGTCCTTACCCAACAGTGGGCTCACAGTCTAGAAGGGGGAGACAGAGAATAAAACAAAACATATTAACAAAATAAAATAAATAGAATAAAATAAATAAATATATAAATAGAGTAATAAATACCTACAAACATATATACGTATATACAGTCTACTTAGACTGTGAGCCCCATGTGGGAAATTATTAACCTGTATCTGCCCCAGCACTTAGTATAGTTCTTCACACATAATAAGTGCTGAACAAATACCACAATTATTATTATTATCATCATCAATTATTATTATTACTACTACTATCATATTTATTATTATGGCCAAGGGGAGGTGACCGACTATTCTACTATTTCCCCGCTCTTTAATCTATTTTATTGTCCGTCTCCTCCTTGAAACTATACGTTCCTGGAAGACAGAGATTGGGTTTATCAATTCTGAGGAACTGTATTTTCCCAAGCAATCTGTACAGTGTTCTGCGCGTATATTATAATAATGATAATAATAATAATAATAATAATAATAATAATAATAATAATAATGGTATTTGTTAAGTGCTTACTATGTGCCACACACTGCTCTAAGTGCTAGGGGAGATACAAGGTGATCAGGTTGTCCCACGTGGGGCTCACAGTCTTAATCCCCATTTTACAGATGAAGTAACTGGGGCACAAAGAAGTGAAGTGACTTGCCCAAAGTCACACAGCTGACAAGCGGCGGAGCCGGGATTTGAACCCACGACCTCTGACTCCCAAGCCCGGGCTCTTTCCATTAAGCCACGCTGCCGTAAATATCGTTGATTGATTAATTAATTGATGGACGTGGGTAGAACGGTCATTAATTGATCGATGGTATTTATTGAGCGCTTAGTGTGTCCAGAGCACTATACTAAGCTTTCGGGAGAGAACAATACAGGCTGATCGATATGTTCCCTTCCCACAGTGAGCTCACAGTAGTCAGGGAAAGCTTCCTGGAGGAGGTTTCAATCAATCAATCGTATTTATTGAGCACTTACTGTGTGCAGAGCACTGTACTAAGCGCTTGGGAAGTACAAGTTGGCAACATATAGAGACAGTCCCTACCCACCAGTGGGCTCACAGGTTTCATTGGGTAGGGAGAGGTGTCCTCTGGACGGTAAACGCAGCAAAAGTGTCAGTTGTATTGTTATATCGTCCTCTCCTAAGCGCTTAGTACAGTGCTCTGCAGACGGTAAGCGCTCAATAAATACGATTGAATGAAAAAATGAATAAATTATTGGGAGAGGGGACGGAGAGGGCCTTGAAGAAGGCGAGGCCCGGGATCAGAGAAAGAGTGAGAGGACGGGGCCGGGCCAGACTGGAAAACGACCCGAGAGGATGTTGGGAGTGGACATCAGCACCTGTATATATGTATATATGTTTGTACATATTTTTTACTCTATTTATTTATTTATTTTATTTGTACATATCTATTCTATTTATTTTATTTTGTTAGTATGTTTGGTTTTGTTCTCCGTCTCCCCCTTTTAGACTGTGAGCCCACTGTTGGGTAGGGACTGTCTCTATATGTTGCCAACTTGTACTTCCCAAGCGCTTAGTACAGTGCTCTGCACATAGTAAGCGCTTAATAAATACGATTGATGATGATGATTGATGACATGGATCGGAGATGATCCACTGAGTCACGGATGATGTGCCAAGTCATGGCAAACCTGCTGACTCACAGCAAATCTGTTGAATTCACATATTATTTTGTTAATATGTTTTGTTTTGTTCTCTATCTTCCCCTTCTAGACTGTAAGCCCACTGTTGGGTAGGGACCGTCTCTATATGTTGCCTACTTGTACTTCCCAAGCGCTTAGTCCAGTGCTCTGCACACAGTAATCTATCAATCAATCAATCGTATTTATTGAGCGCTTACTATGTGCAGAGCACTGGACTAAGCGCTTGGGAAGTACAAGTAGGCAACATATAGAGACGGTAAGCGCTCAATAAATACGATTGATGATGATGATGATGATGATCAGAGAAAGAGTGAGAGGATGGGGCTGGGCCAGAATGGAAAATGACCTGAGAGGATGTTGGGAGTGGACATGGATTGGAGATGATCCACTGAGTCACCGATGATGTGCCAAGTCATGGCAAATCTGCTGACTCACAGCAAATCTGTTGAATCACATATTATTTTGTTAATATGTTTTATTTTGTTCTCCATCTCCCCCTTCTAGACTGTAAGCCCACTGTTGGGTAGGGACCGTCTCTATATGTTGCCAACTTGTACTTCCCAAGCGCTTAGTCCAGTGCTCTGCACACAGTAAGCGCTCAATAAATACGATTGAATGAATGAATGAGTGAGTGCCTGAAGGGGAAGCTGGAGGTGGGGCTCAGTATAGCCTCCCCCTACCCCCTCCTCCAGGAAGCCATCCAGTCCGCCCTTGGCCGGAGGGCCTCCCCCTCCTCAATGGCCCCAAAACTGGCCAGGTGTTTCAGACCCCAAGAAATCCCCCCACCTATTCCCTCAATCGACTAATAATATTTATTAAAAATTGTGGTAATAATAATGATGGTATTTGTTAAGCGCCTACTTGGGGTCAAGCCCCATTCTAAGCGCTGGGGTAGACGGTGAGCTTGTCATGGGCAGGGATTGTCACTCTGTATTGCTGCATTGTAATAATAATTATTATTACGGTATTTGTTAAGCATTCAGTCATTCATTCATTCAATCGTATTTATTGAGCGCTTACTATGTGCAGAGCACTTACTATATGCCAAACACTGTTCTGAGCGCTAGGGTAGAGACACGTTAATAATAGTGTGGCTCAGCGGAAAGAGCCCGGGCTTTGGAGTCAGGGGTTGTGGGTTCAAATCCCACGTCCACCACTTGTCAGCTGTGTGATTTGGGGGAAGTCACTTCTCTGGGCCTCAATGACCTCATCTGTAAAATGGGGATGAAGACTGTGAGCCCCCCGTGGGACAACCTGATCACCTTGTAACCTCCCCAGCGCTTAGAACAGTGCGTAGCACATAGTAAGTGCTTAATAAGTGCCATTATTATTATTATTATTATTATTACTATACAAGGTTATCAGATTGTCTCACATCATCATCATCAATCGTATTTATTGAGTGCTTACTATGTGCAGAGCACTGTACTAAGCGCTTGGGAAGTACAAATTGGCAACATATAGAGACAGTCCCTACCCAACAGTGGGCTCACAGTCTAAAAGACTCACATAGTAAACACTTAATAAATACCAAGGTTACTAGTATAATTATGCTCTGCACACAGTAAGTGCTCAATAAATACCATTGAATGAATTATTATTATCTGGTTTATTTCTCTCTCTGTCCCTCTTTCTCTTTATCCCTTTCTTTCTTCTTCTTTCCGTTTCTCTCTCTCCCTTTCTTTCTCCTTCTTCTCTCTTTCTCTTCCTGTCTTCCTTCAAGAGAGAGAAGTAGAGAGAATAATAATAATTGTGGTATTTGTGAGGCACTCAATACTCTCCCAAGCACTTAGTACAGCGTTCTGCGTGCACTAAGCACTCCATAAATGTCCTTGATTGATTACTAGATTAAGTGATAGGCCAATTTGCTTGTAATTTAGTTATCAATCCCCATTTTACAAATGAGGTAACTGAAGTGCAAAGAAATGGGGGAAAATGGTATTTGTTTAGCACTTATTATGTGCCAAGCACTGCTGTAAGTGCTGGGGTAGATACAAGGTTATCAGATTGTCCCACGTGGGGCTCACAGTCTTCATCCCCATTTTACAGGTGAGGTAACTGAGGCACAGAGAGGTGAAGTGAGCCCCATTGTGAGCCCCATGTGGCTCACATGGAGAAGCAGCGTGGCTCAGTGGAAAGAGCCCAGGCTTTGGAGTCAGAGGTTATGGGTTCAAATCCCAGCTCCGCCAATTGTCAGCTGTGTGACTTTGGGCAAGTCACTTAATCAATCAATCAATCAATCAATCGTATTTATTGAGCGCTTACTATGTGCAGAGCACTGTACTAAGCGCTTGGGAAGTACAAATTGGCATCACATAGAGACAGTCCCTACCCAACAGTGGGCTCACAGTCTAAAAGGGGGAGACAGAGAACAGAACCAAACATACCAACAAAATAAAATAAGTAGGATAGAAATGTACAAGTAAAATAAATAAATAAATAAATAAATAGAGTAATAAATATGTACAACCATATATACATATATACAGGTGCTGTGGGGAAGGGAAGGAGGTAAGACGGGGGGATGGAGAGGGGGGACGAGGGGAGAGGAAAGAAGGGGCTCAGTCTGGGAAGGCCTCCTGGAGGAGGTGAGCTCTCAGCAGGGCCTTGAAGGGAGGAAGAGAGCTAGCTTGGCGGATGGGCAGAGGGAGGGCATTCCAGGCCCGGGGGATGACGTGGGCCGGGGGTCGATGGCGGGACAGGCGAGAGCGAGGTACAGTGAGGAGATTAGTGGTGGAGGAGCGGAGGGTGCGGGCTGGGCAGTAGAAGGAGAGAAGGGAGGTGAGGTAGGAGGGGGGCGAGGTGATGGACAGCCTTGAAGCCCAGGGTGAGGAGTCTCTGCCTGATGCGCAGATTGATCGGTAGCCATTGGAGGTTTTTGAGGAGGGGAGTGATATGTCCAGAGCGTTTTCTGGACAAAGATAATCCGGGCAGCAGCATGAAGTATGGATTGAAGTGGAGAGAGACACGAGGATGGGAGATCAGAGAGAAGGCTAGTGCAGTAGTCCAGACGGGATAGGATGAGAGCTTGAATTAGCAGGGTAGCGGTTTGGATGGAGAGGAAAGGGGCGGATCTTGGCAATGTTGCGGAGCTGAGACCGGCAGGTTTTGGTGACGGCTTGGATGTGAGGGGTGAATGAGAGAGCGGAGTCGAGGATGACACCAAGGTTGCGGGCTTGTGAGACGGGAAGGATGGTAGTGCCGTCAACAGAGATGGGAAAGTCAGGGAGAGGACAAGGTTTGGGAGGGAAGACAAGGAGCTCAGTCTTCGACATGTTGAGCTTTAGGTGGCGGGCGGACATCCAGATGGAGATGTCCTGAAGGCAGGAGGAGATGCGAGCCTGGAGGGAGGGGGAGAGAGCAGGGGCAGAGATGGAGATCTGGGTGTCATCAGCGTAGAGGTGATAGTTGAAGCCGTGGGAGCGAATGAGGTCACCAAGGGAGTGAGTGTAGATTGAGAACAGAAGGGGACCAAGCACTGAACCTTGGGGAACCCCCACAGTAAGAGGATGGGAGGGGGAGGAGGAGCGTGCAAAAGAGACTGAGAAAGAATGACCGGAGAGATAAGAGGAGAACCAGGAGAGGACGGAGTCAGTGAAGCCAAGGTCAGATAACGTGTTGAGGAGAAGGGGGTGGGCCACAGTGTCAAAGGCAGCTGAGAGGTCGAGGAGGATTAGGACAGAGTATGAGCCGTTGGATTTGGCAAGCAGGAGGTCATTGGTGACCTTTGAGAGGGCAGTTTCCGTGGAATGTAGGGGACGGAAGCCAGACTGGAGGGGGGTCGAGGAGAGAGTTGTTGTTGAGGAATTCTAGGCAGCGCGTGTAGACAACTCGTTCAAGGAGTTTGGAAAGGAATGGTAGGAGGGATATGGGACGATAACTAGAAGGTGAGGTGGGGTCAAGAGAGGGTTTTTTTAGGATGGGAGAGACATGGGCATGTTTGAAGGCAGAGGGGAAGGAACCAGTGGAGAGTGAGCGGTTGAAGATGGAAGTTAAGGAGGGGAGAAGGGATGGAGCGAGAGATTTCATAAGATGAGAGGGCCTCTGGGCCTCAGTTCCCTCATCTGTAAAATGGGGATTAAGACTGTGAGCCCCCCGTGGGACAACCTGATCGCCTTGTAACCTCTCCAGAGCTTAGAACAGTGCTTTGCACATAGTAAGTGCTTAATAAATGCCATTATTATTATTATTATTATTATTAAGTGACCTACCCAAAGTCACACAGCTGACAAGTGGCGAAGCTGGGATTAGAACCCGCAACCTCCGACTCCCAAGCCCGTGTTCTTTCCACTAAGCCACGCTGCTTCCTGTGCCACTTTCCCCAGCACTTAGTACAGCGAGTGCTCTGCACACAGTAAGCGCTTAATAAATAACAACTGAACGAATGAACGAATCAGGTTGGACGCAGTCCCTGTCCCCCGTGGGGCTCACAGTCTTCATCCCCATTTTACAGATGAGGCCACTGAGGCCCAGAGAAGCGAAGTGACTTGTCCACGGTCGCACAACAGACGAGTGGCAGAGTCAGGATTAGAATCCAGGTCCTTTGGACTCCCAGCCCCGTGCTCTGTTCCCTAAACCATGCTGCTTCTCAGAGATTTTTGTTAAGCAATTACTAAGTGTCGCACACTCTTCTAAGCACTGGGAAAGATGATGGTATTTATTAATAGTTGGGATATTTGTTAAGCGCTTACTACTTGACAAGCAGTATTCTAAATGTCAGGGAAGATACAGAATAATCACCTCGGATGGTATTTATTTATAATGGAAGTATTAAGATCTTACTAAGTATCAAGCACTCTTCTAAATTCTGGGGAAGATACAGGATTATCAGATAATAATAATAATTATGGTATTTGTTCAGCACTTACTAACACTGTTCTAAGCCCTGGGGGAGTTACAAGGAGATCAGTTTGCCCCACGGGGGGCTCACAGTCTTCATCCCCATTTGACAGGTGAGGTAACTGAGGCCCAGAGAAGTGAAATGGCTTGCCCAAGGTCTTGCAGCAAGCACGTGGCGGAGCCGGGATTCGAACCCACGGCCTCTGACTCCCGGGCCCGGGCTCTATCCATGAGGTCATGCAGAGCACTGTCACTGAACTAAGCATTTGGGAGAGTAATAATAATAATGGCATTTGTTAAGTGCTTACTATGTGCAAAGCACTGTTCTAAGTGCTGGGGGGGGATACAAGGTGATCAGGTTGTCCCACCGGGGGCTCACAGTCTTAATCCCCATTTTACAGATGAGGGAACTGAGGCTCAGAGAAGTTAAATGACTTGCCCAAGGTCACACAACAGACATGTGGCAGAGCTGGGATTAGAACCCATGACCTCTGACTCCCAAGCCCGGGCTCTTTCCACTGAGCCAACTTGTACTTCCCAAGTGCTTAGTACAGTGCTCTGCACACAGTAAGTGCTCAATAAATATGATTGATTGATTGATTGATTGAGCCATGCTGCTTCTCTACAATAATAATAATAATAATTATGGTATTTGTTAAGCATTTTGGATACAAGCAAATCGTGTTGGACACAGTCCCTGTTCCATATGCGTGGCTCATTGGAAAGAGCCCGGGCTTTGGAGTCAGAGGTCATGGGTTCAAATCCCGGCTCCGCCAATTGTCAGCTGTGTGACTTTGGACAAGTCACTTAACTTCCCTGGGCCTCAGTTCCTTCATCTGTAAAATGGGGATGAAGACTGTGAGCCCCCGTGGGACAACCTGATCACCTTGTAACCTCTCCCGCGCTTAGAACAGTGCTTTGCACACAGTAAGCGCTTAATAAATACCATTATTATTATTATTATTGTTATGAGAAGCAGCATGGCTCAGCGGAAAGAGCCCGGGCTTTGGAGTCAGAGGTCATGGGTTCAAATCCCGGCTCCGCCAATTGTCAGCTGTGTGACTTTGGGCAAGTCACTTCACTTCTCTGGGCCTCAGTTACCTCATCTGTAAAATGGGGATTAAGACTGTGAGCCCCCGTGGGACAACCTGATCACCTTGTAACCTCTCCCGCGCTTAGAACAGTGCTTTGCACACAATAAGCGCTTAATAAATACCATTATTATTATTATTATTATGAGAAGCAGCATGGCTCAGTGGAAAGAGCCCGGGCTTTGGAGTCAGAGGTCATTGGGTCAAATCCTCGCTCTGCCAATTATCAGCTGTGTGACTTTGGGCAAGTCACTTCACTTCTCTGGGCCTCAGTTCCCTCATCTGGAAAATGGAGATGAAGACTGTGAGCCCCAAGTGAGACAACCTGATCACCTTGAATCCTCCCGAGCACTTAGAACAGTGCTTTGCACATAGTAAGCGCTTAACTAATGCCATTATTATTATTATGTGGGGCTCACAGTCTCAACCCCAATTTTACAGATGAGGTAACTGAGGCTCAGAGAAGTGAAGTGACTTACCCAAGGTCACCCAGCAGATGTTTTCTACAAAAACATTCAGGATAGGTTTCCCCACTTCTCAAGAACCTCCAGTGGTTGCCCACCCGCCTCTGTATCAAACAAAAACTTTTCCCCATCGGTTTTAAAGTCCCCCATCCCCTCGCCCCCCTCTTACCTCACCTCACTCCTCTCGTACTGCAAGCCGGCCCCCACACTCCGCTCCTCGAATTCCAACTTCCTCAATGGCCCTCGATGTCTCCTGTCCCCCCACCAACCCCTGGCCCACGTCCTGCCTCTGGCCTGGAATGCCCTCCCTCCTCATATCCGACGACGGACAATGACTCTCCCCACCTTCAAAGCCTTTGTGAAGGCCCATCTCCTCCAAGAGGCCTTCCCTGATTAAGCCCTCCTTCCCTCATCTCCCACTCCCTTCTGCGTCGACTGGACTTGCTCCCTTTCTTCCTTCCCCCTCCCAGCCCCGTAGCACTTGATGATGATAATGGCATTTATTAAGCGCTTACTCTGTGCAAAGCACTGTTCTAAGCGCTGGGGAAGTTACAAGGTGGTCAGGTTGTCCCACGGGGGCTCACAGTCTTCATCCCCATTTTACAGATGAGGTAACTGAGGCACAGAGAGGTTAAGTGACTTGCCCAAAGTCACACAGCTGACAATTGGTGGAGCTGGGATTTGAACCCATGACCTCTGACTCCAAAGCCCGGGCTCTTTTCCACTGAGCCACGCTGCTTCTCTAATTCCACTTACGTCCTTCTCTGTCACTTCTTTATTTCTATTAATGTCTGTTTTCCCCCTCTAGACTGTAAGCTCGTTGTGGGCACGGAATGTGTCTGTTCCGTTGTTCTATTGGACTCTCCCAAGCGCTTAGTGCAGTGCTCTGCACACAGTAAGCGCTCAATAAATACTATTGAATGAATGAATTGTAAGTTTGTCCCTCTAGCCTATAATCTCGTCCCTCTAGGCTGTAAGCTTGTAGTGGGAAGGGAATATGTCTGTTTATCAATCAATCAATCAATCGTATTTATTGAGCGCTTACTGTGTGCAGAGCACTGTACTAAGCACTTGGGGAGTACAAATTGTCAACATATAGAGACAGTCCCTACCCAACAGTGGGCTCACAGTCTAAAAGTTTACTGTAAGCATAGTAGCGCTTAACAAATACCATCATTATCATTATTATTATTATTATTTGTTCATCGTTCTCTATGCATCAGGCACTGTACTAAGTGCAGTAGTGGATAATAATAACAGATAATGATAGCATTTATTAAGCACTTACTATGTGCAAAGCACTGTTCTAAGCGCTGAGGAGGTTACATGGTGATCAGGTTGTCCCATGGGGGGCTCACAGTCTTAATCCCCATTTTACAGATGAGGGAACTGAGGCCCAGAGAAGTGAAGTGACTTGCCCAAAGTCACGCAGCTGGCCATTGGCAGAGCTGGGATTTGAACCCGTGACCTCTGACTCCAAAGCCCGGGCTCTTTCCACTGAGCCACGCTGCTTCTCTACAATCGGGATACAATCGGGTTGAACACAGTCCCTGTCCCACGTGGGGCTCACAGTCTCAATCCCCATTTTACAGATAAGGGAACTGAGGCCCAGAGAAGTGAAGTGACTTCCCCAAGGTAACACAGCAGACGAGTGGCAGAGAGGAGATTAGAACCCATGATCTTCTGACTCTCAGGGCCGGGCTCCGGCCGCTACGCCATGCTGCTTCTCTAGAACTGTGCTTCGCACATAGTAAGCGCTTAAGAAATACCATCATTATTTATTATTTATTATTACTCTCCCCAATGCTTAGTACAGTGCTCTGCATACAGTATGCACTTGATAAATACGATTTATTCATTTCACTTGTACATATCTATTCTATTTATTTTATTTTGGTAGTATGTTTGGTTTTGTTCTCTGTCTCCCTCTTTTAGACTGTGAGCCCACTGTTGGGTAGGGACTGTCTCTATATGTTGCCAACTTGTACTTCCCAAGCGCTTAGTACAGTGCTCTGCACACAGTAAGCGCTCAATAAATACGATTGATTGGTTGATTGATTGAATGACTAGCCTGTATGGACCCCACAGTGGCCCACGACCCACAGATCGCTGCTGGCGGAAATCTAGATACCAGGCCGATTTCGTCCACTTCAGATTTATCCTTAACTGCTTTAACTCTGCCCTCTCCTCTGCCCGGCAAAACTATTTCTCCACTTTTATTGACACCCGTGCCCATTGCCCTCACCAGTTGTTCCCGACATTTAACTCCCTCCTCAGCCCCCCCACTTTCCCCATCCCTTTCCCTCAATGACCTGACCGCTATCCCAAGCGCTTAGTACAGTGCTATGCACACAGTAAGCGCTCAATAAATATGATTGATTGATTATTTCATCGACAAAATTGGCACTCTCGGGTGCGATCTCCCGAAAATCTCCCCTGCCCCTCTCCAGGCCCTCCCCTCTCCCATCAGTATCTCCAGAGGAAATCTCCTGCCTTCTCTCAAAAGCCGTAAGCTCACTGTGGGCACAGGATGTGTCTGTTCCATTGCTCTATTGGACTCTCCCAAACGCTTAGTACAGTGCTCTGCACACAGTAAGCGCTCAATAAATACGATTGAATGAATGAATAGTAAGTTGGTCCCTCTAGCCTGTAATCTCCTCCCTCTAGGATGTAAGCTCGTAGTGGGAAGGGAATATGTCTGTTTATTGTAAGCATAGTAGCACTTAACAAATACCATCATTATCATTATTATTTGTTCATCATTCTCTATGTGTCAGGCACTGTACTAAGCGCAGTAGTGGATAATAATAATAGATAATGATAGCATTTACTGAGCACTTACTATGTGCAAACCACTGTTCTAAGCGCTGAGGAGGTTTCATGCTGATCAGGCTGTCCCATGGGGGGCTCACAGTCTTAATCCCCATTTTCCAGATGAGGGAACTGAGGCCCAGAGAAGTGAAGTGACTTGCCCAAAGTCACACAGCTGACAATTGGCAGAGCCGGGATTTGAACCCGTGACCTCTGACTCCAAAGCCCGGGCTCTTTCCACTGAGCCACGCTGCTTCTCTACAATCAGGATAGAATCAGGTTGAACACAGTCCCTGTCCCACGTGGGGCTCACAGTCTCAATCCCCATTTTACAGATAAGGGAACTGAGGCCCAGAGAAGTGAAGTGACTTCCCCAAGGTAACACAGCAGATGAGTGGCAGAGAGGAGATTAGAACCCATGATCTTCTGACTCTCCTGCCTTCTCTCAAAATCCACCCCCTCCTCCTTTGCACCTCATCAAAACACTTGCCCCCTCCTTTCTTCCCTCCCTAACTGCCATCTTCAAAGAGAAGCACTGTGGCTCAGTGGAAAGAGCCCGGGCTTTGGAGTCAGAGGTCATGGGTTCAAATCCCAGCTCCGCCGATTGTCAGCTGTGGGACTTTGGGCAAGTCACTTCACTTCTCCGGGCCTCAGTTACCTCATCTGTAAAATGGGGATTAAGACTGTGAGCCCCCCGTGGGGCAACCTGATCACCTTGTAACCTCCTCAGCGCTTAGAACAGTGCTTGGCACATAGTAAGTGCTTAATAAATGCCATTTAAAAAAAAAACCAAACTGTTCACTCTCCATTGGCTTCTGCCCCACTGCTTTTAAATATGCCCGTGTCTTCCTTATCCTAAAAAACCCTCCCTTAACCCCACGGCTCCCTCCGGTTATCGCCCCATCCCACTCCCACCATTCCTCTCCAAAATCCTCGAGCGAGTCATCTACACCTGCTGTCTCATATTCCTCTCTTCCCATTCTCCCCTGGACCCCCTCCAATCTGGCTTCCGTCCCCTTCACTCCACAGAAACCTCCCTCTCCAAGGTCACCGACGAGCTCCTTCTCGGCAAATCCAACGGCCTCTACTCCATCCTAATTCTCCTCGACCTCTCAGCTGCCTTCGACACTTTTAGACTTTTAGACTGTGAGCCCACTGTTGGGTAGGGACTGTCTCTATGTGTTGCCAATTTGTACTTCCCAAGCGCTTAGTACAGTGCTCTGCACATAGTAAGTGCTCAATAAATGCGATTGATTGATTGATTGATTGATTGACACTGAGAACCACCCCCTTCTCCCGGAAATGTTATCCAACCTTGGCTTCACGGACTCCATCCTCTCCTGGTTCTCCTCCCACGTTTCTGGCCTCTCATTCTCAGTCTCTTTCACGGGCCAAGTACAAGTTGTTGCCAACTTGTACTTCCCAAGTGCTTAGTACAGTGCTCTGCACACAGTAAGCACTCAATAAATATGATTGATGATGATGATGATGATGATGGGCCCCTCCTCTGCCTCCCATCCCCTAACTCTGGGAGTCCCTCAAGGTTCAGTTCTGGGTCCCCTTCTATTCTCCGTCTACACCCACACCCTTGGAGAACTCATTCACTCCCATGGCTTCAAATCACACCTCTATGCTGATGACACCCAAATCTCCCCCTCCAGCCCTGATCTCTCTTCTTTTTTGCAGACTCACATCTCCTCCTGCCTTCAAAACATCTCTACTTGGCTGTCCTCCCATCCCCTCAAACTTAATATGGCTAAAACTGAACTTCTTATCTTCCCACCCAAACTCTGTCCTCCCTCTCACTTTCCCATCACTGTTGATGGCATCACCACCCTTCCTGTCTCCCAAGTCTGAAACCTTGCTCTTTTAGACTGTGAGCCCACTGTTGGGTAGGGACTGTCTCTATATGTTGCCAACTTGTACTTCCCAAGCGCTTAGTACAGTGCTCTGCACACAGTAAGCACTCAATAAATACGATTGATGATGATGATGATCCTTAGTAATAATAATAATTATGGCATTCGTTAAGCTCTTAATATGTGCAAAGCACTATTCTAAGCTCTGGGTTTGATACAAGGTGATCAGGTTGCCCCACGTGGGGCTTACAGTTTTAATCCTTATTTTACAGATGAGGTAACTGAGGCCCAGAGAAGTTAAGTGACTTGCCCAAAGTCACACAGCTGATAAGCGGTGGAGCCGGGATTAGAACCCACTACCTCTGACTCCCAGCCCGTGCTCTTTCCGCTGAGCCACGCTGCTTCTCTAATCCTTGAATCCTCTCTCATTCTCTCATTATGTTGCCACCTCCTTAGTAATAATAATAATTATGGCATTCGTTAAGCTCTTAATATGTGCAAAGCACTATTCTAAACTCTGGGTTTGATACAAGGTGATCAGGTTGTCCCACATGGGGCTTACAGTTTTAATCCCCATTTTACATATGAGGTAACTGAGGCCCAGAGAAGTTAAGTGACGTGCCCAAAGTTACAAAGCTGATAAGTGGTGAAGCCGGGATTAGAACCCACGACCTCTGACTCCAAAGCCCGTGCTCTTTCCACTGAGCCACGTTGCTTCTCTGATCCTTGAATAATAATAATAATGACATTTATTAAGCCTTACTATGTGCAAAGCACTGTTCTAAGCGCTGGGGAGGTTACAAGGTGATCAGGTTGTCCCACGGGGGGCTCACAGTCTTAATCCCCATTTTACAGATGAGGTAACTGGGGCACAGAGAAGTTAAGTGACTTGCCCAGAGTCACACAGCTGTGAATTGGCAGTCGGGATTTGAACCCATGACCTCTGACTCCAAAGCCCGGGCTCTTTCCATTGAGCCATGCTCCTCTCTCATTCCACCCACCTATTCAAGCCTTCACTAAATCGTGTCAGTTCTACCTTCGCATCACCCAAATCCTCCCTTCCTCTCCATCCAAACTGCCACCACATAAATGCAAGCCCTTATCCTGTCCCACCTTGATTATTGTATCAGCCTCCTCGCTGACCTCCCTGCCTCCTGTCTCTCCCCACTCCAGTCCCTACTCCATTCTGCTGCCCGAATCATTTTCCGTCAAAAACGTTCAGCCCGTGTTTCCCCCCTCCTCAATAATAATAATAATAATAATAATGGCATTTGTTAAGCGCTTACTATGTGCAGAGCACTGTTCTAAGCGCTGGGGGGTTACAAGGTGGTCAAGTTGTCCCACGTGGGGCTCACAGTCTTCATCCCCATTTTCCAGACGAGGTAACTGAGGCTCAGAGAAGTTAAGCGACTTGCCCAAGGTCACACAGCAGACATGTGGGGGAGGCGGAATTCGAACCCATGACCTCTGACTCCAAAGCCCGGGCTCTTTCCACTGAGCCACGCTGCTCCTCAAGAAACTCCAGTGGTTGCCCATCCACCTCCTCATCAGAAAAAATCTCCACACCATTGGCTTTAAAGCCGTCCATCCCCTCGCCCCCTCCTATCTCACCTCACTACTTTCCTGCTCCGCACAGGCTCACACACTTCGCACTTCGCACTTCATTCATTCAATTCATTCAATCATATTTATTGAGCGCTTACTGTGTGCAGAGCACTGTACTAAGTGCTTGGTAAGTACAAGTTACCAAGTACAAGCACTATTATGCTTAATAATAGTACATAATAGTACATAATATTAGTACATAATACTAGTACATAATACATAATTAGTACATAATATTAGTACATAATACTAGTACATAATACATAATTAGTACATAATATTAGTACATAATAGTGCATAATAGTACATAATATTAGTACATAATAGTGCATAATAGTACAAGTAAGCACAAGTTGAGAAGCAGCGTGGCTCAGTGGAAAGAGCCCGGCCTTTGGAGTCAGAGGTCATGGGTTCGTATCCCGGCTCCGCCACATGTCTGCTGTGTGACCTTGGGCGAGTCACTTAGCTTCTCTGAGCCTCGGCTCCCTCATCTGTAAAATGGGGATTAAGCCTGTGAGCCCCGCGTGGGACAACCTGATCACCTTGTATCCCCCCAGCGCTTAGAACAGTGCTTTGCACATAGTAAGCGCTTAACAAATGCCATCATTACCACTGTTACAAGTTGGCAACATATAAAGACGGTCCCTACCCAACGGTGGGCTCACTTCTAATGCCAACCTTCTCAACGGGCCTCCATCTTATCTATCTCGTCTCCATCCTCTCACCCACATCCTTCCTCTGGCCTGGAACGCCCTCCCTCCTCCTATCAGACAGATAATCGCTCTCCCCCACTTCAAAGCCTTACTGAAGGCCCACCTCCTCCAAGAAGCCTTCCCTGACTTAGCCCTCTTCTTCTCTTCTCCCACTCCCTTCTGCACCACTCTTGCACCTTCCTCCCAACCCCACTGCACATATGTATTTATTTATCCATTTATTTATATTAATAATAATAACGATGGCATTTGTTAAGCGCTTACTATGTGCAAAGCACTGTTCTAAGCGCTGGGGAGATTACAAGGTGATCGGGTTGTCCCACGGGGGGCTCACAGTCTTCATTCCCATTTTCCAGATGAGGGAACTGAGGCCCAGAGAAGTGAAGTGACTTGCCCAAAGTCACCCAGCTGACAGTTGGCAGAGCCAGGATTTGAACGCATGACCTCTGACTTCAAAGCCCGGGCTCTTTCCATTGAGCCATGCTGTCTGCTTCCCCCTCTAATAGTATTATAGTATACTATACTATATATACTATAGTATATAGTATAGTATATATACTATGTATACTATATATATAATACTATACTATATACTATATATATATAATACTATATACTATAATAGTATAGTATACTATTATATTAGTATTAATATAATACTAATTATGGTACCTGGTAAGCACTTACTGCGTTCCAGGCACTGGTCTAAGCGCTGGGGTAGATACAAGGTAATCAAGATGGACACAGTCCCTGTCCCATATTGGGCTCACACTCTCTATCCCCATTACTTACAGATGAGGTAACTGAGGCCCAGAGAAGTGAAATGAGTTGCCAAAGGTCACACAGCGGACATGTGTTGGAGCAGCACCGTGGCTCAGTGGAAAGAGCCCAGGCTTTGGAGTCAGAAGTCAGGGGTTCAAATCCCGGCTCCACCACTTGTCAGCTGTGTGACTTTGGGCAAGTCACTTAACTCCTCTGGGCCTCAGTTACCGCATCTGGAAAATGGGGATTAAGGCTGTGAGCCCCCCGTGGGACAACCTGATCACCTTGTATCCCCCCAGTGCTTAGAACAGTGCTTTGCACATAGTAAGCGCTTAATAAATGCCATTATTATTATTATTATTATTATTATTATTATTATTATTATGTGACAGAGCCAAGATTAGAACCCATGACCTTCAGAGTCCCAAGCCCGGGCTCTAGCCACTGAGCCATGCTGCTTCCGCCAAGGAAGACTGTCCTGTACTGACCACCCCTGTCCTGGCTGTGTCCTATCCCGAAATTGGTCTTTGGAAAGTCAGGGAGGAAGAGCAGGGAGCTTTCATTCATTCATTCATTCATTCATTCATTCATTCATTCATTCATCCATCCATCCATCCAACCGTATTTAATCAATCAATCGTATTTATTGAGCGCTTACTGTGTGCAGAGCACTGTACTAAGAGCTTGGGAAGTACAAGTTGGCAACATATATATAGATATAGATATAGGGAGAGAGAGAGAGACGGTCCCTATCCAACAGTGGGCTCACTGTCTAGAAGGGATTATTATTATTATTATTTCAGTCAATCGTATTAATTGAGCGCTTACTGTGTGCAGAGCACTGCATTATCATATTATTATATTAGAATATTATTATATTATGTAATACTAATGATAATTAGTATTAAAGAAGTCCCGGAATAATGATAATTATTATTATTATTTTCCTGTCCCGCGGCGCTTAGAGCAGGGTTGGGCCCGTGGGAAGCGCTTATCAAGTAGCACAGTTGTGCCAAGAGGAGGGGGAGGAGGGGGAGGAGGGGGAGCAGGCACCTGATGTGGCTACTCCGCTGGGCTCCGCTGGGCTTGGCTGGGCTTGGACTGTGCGCTGTGCGCTCTATTTATTGAGCGCTTACTGTAAGTAGAGTACTGTATTCATTCATTCATTCATTCAATCGTATTTATTGAGCGCTTACTGTGTGCAGAGCACTGGACTAAGCGCTTGGGAAGTCCACGTTGGCAACGTATAGAGACGGTCTCTACCCAACAGTGGGCTCACAGTCTAGAGTGAGCACTTGGGCGAGTACTACACAACAGTAGACTGTAAGCTCGTTGTGGGCAGGGAATCTCCCCCTCTAGACTGTGAGCTCGCTGTGGAAAGGCATGTGTCTGTCTGTTGTTATATTGTCCTCTCCCAACCGTTTAGTAAAGTGCTCTGCACACTGTAAGCTGTATATATGTATATATAAATATATATGTATATATACATATATGTATATATGTGTATATGTTTGTACATATTTATTACTCTATTTATTTATTTATTTTACTTGTACATATCTATTCTATTTATTTTATTTTGTTAGTATGTTTGGTTTTGTTCTCTGTCTCCCCCTTTTAGACTGTGAGCCCACTGTTGGGTAGGGACTGTCTCTAGATGTTGCCAATTTGTACTTCCCAAGCGCTTAGTACAGTGCTCTGCACATAGTAAGTGCTCAATAAATATGATGATGATGGCATTTATTAAGCGCTTACTATGTGCAAAGCACTGTTCCAAGCGCTGGGGAGGTTACAAGGTGATCAGGTCATCCCACGGGGGGCTCACAGTCTTAATCCCCATTTTACAGATGAGGTAACTGAGGCACAGAGAATTGAAGTGACTTGCCCAAAGTCACACAGCTGGCGGAGCTGGGATTTGAACCCATGACCTCTGACTCCAAAGCCCGGGCTCTTTTCCACTGAGCCACGCTGCTTCTCAATCAATCAATATAATTGATTGATTGATTGATTGATTGTAAGCGCTCAATAAATACGATCAAATGAATGAATGTATGCATCTGTTTATGGTTATATCGTACTCTCCCAAGCGCTTAGTACAGGGGTAGGGGTTGTCTCTGTTTGTTGCCAATTTGTACTTTCCAAGCGCTTAGTACAGTACAGAGAAGTAGCGTGGCTCAGTGGAAAGAGGCCGGGCTTGGGAGTCAGAGGTCGTGGGTTCTAATCCCGGCTCTGCTACTTGTCAGCTGTGTGACTTTGCGCAAGTCACTTCACTTCTCTAGGCCTCAGTGACCTCATCTGGAAAAGGGGGATGAAGACTGTGAGCCCCCCCATGGGACAACCTGATCACCTTATACTCTCCCCAGAGCTTAGAACTGTGCTTAGCACATAGTAAGCGCCTAACAAATGTCATCATTATCATTATTACATTGCTCTGCACACAGTGAGCGCTCAATAAATATGATTGAATGAATGAATGCTCTGCACGCAGTAAGTTCTCAATAAATACGATTGAATGAATGAATGTATGAATCTGTTTGTTTATTGTTATATCGTACTCTCCCAAGCGCTTAGTACAGGGGTAGGGGTTGTCTCTATTTGTTGCCAAATTGTACTTTACAAGCGCTTAGTACAGTACAGAGAAGTAGCATGGATCAGTGGAAAGAGCCCGGGCTTGGGAATCAGAGGTCGTGGGTTCTAATCCCGACTCTGCCGCTTATCAGCTGGGTAATAATAATGACAATAATAATAATGGCATTTATTAAGCACTTACTATGTGCAAAGCACTGTTCTAAGTGCTGGGGGGGGGTACACGGTGACCAAGTTGCCCCACGGGGGGCTCACAGTCAATCCCCATTTTACAGATGAAGTAACTGAGGCCCAGAGAAGTTAAGTGACTTGCCCAAGGTCACACAGCTGACAATTGGCGGAGCCGGGATTTGAACCCATGACCACCGACTCCAAAGCCACACTGGGTGACTTTGGGCAAGTCACTTCACTTCTCTGGGCCTCAGTTCCCTCATCTGGGAAATGGGGATGAAGACTGTGAGCCCTTTTAGACTGTGAGCCCACTGTTGGGTAGGGACTGTCTCTATATGTTGCCGACTTGTACTTCCCAAGCGCTTAGTACAGTGCTCTGCACACAGTAAGCGCTCAATAAATACGATCGATTGATTGATTGATTGATTGATGACCTGATCACCTTATACTCTCCCCAGCGCTTAGAACTGTGCTTTGCACATAGTAAGCGCTTAACAACTGCCATCATTATTATTATTACAGTGCTCTGCACACAGTGAGTGCTCAATAAATACAATTGAATGAATGAATGCTCTGCACGCGGTAAGTTCTCAACAAATCTGACAGAAGGAATGGACGAATGAACATACAAACATATGTATATATGTTTGTACATATTTATTACTGTATTTATTTATTTATTTATTTTACTGGTACATATCTATTCTGTTTATTTTATTTCATTAGTATGTTTGGTTTTGTTCTCTGTCTCCCCCTTTTAGACTGTGAGCCCACTGTTGGGTAGGGACTGTCTCTATATGTTGCCAACTTGGACTTCCCAAGCGCTTAGTACAGTGCTCTGCACATAGTAAGCGCTCAATAAATGCAATTGATGATGATGATGGTGACGAATGAACGATAAATAGACACATTCCCTGCCCACAAGGAGCTTACAGTCTAGAGGAGAAGACGGACGTCACTCTCTGCCCTCATGCCCTCCCGGATCCTCTTCCCCTCCAGGTTCGGTTCAGCTTCCGGAAGCTGTGGGCATTCACGGGCCCGGGTTTCCTCATGAGCATTGCCTTCCTGGATCCCGGGAATATCGAGTCGGACCTGCAGGCCGGAGCCGTGGCCGGATTCCAAGTGAGTAGGGGCCCTGGACCCGGAGGATGGGGTCCACTACAGAGGCCTAGAGCCCTCCAACCTCCCCTCCCAGCCGTGCCCCCCATCCAGAAAACGGCCCACCCCTTCCATCATCTCAGGGCGGCAATGACCCCCTGAACGTGGACCTCTGTGGCTGGGGGACTGAGTTCGAGTTCGCCACCCACCCTCCAGCCGGTTCCCACCTACAGGGCGACCGGGAAGAAGAAAATGCCAGTGGCGGAGGCAGAAAGCGGAGCAGATTGTCTAGCGCAGGCTACGTCCGGGGAAAGATGGAGACCGGGGTTTCTGGAGGGGTTCAGGGGACCAGGGAATCAATCAATCAATCAATCAATCGTATTTATTGAGCGCTTACTGTGTGCAGGGCATTGTAGTAAGCGCTTGGAAAGTCCAAGTTGGCAACATATAGAGACATCCCTACCTAACAGTGGGCTCACAGTCTACAGATGAGGTCACTGAGGCCCAGAGAATAATAATGACGGCATTTGTTAAGCGCTTACTATGTGCCAGGCACTGTACTAAGCTCTGGGGTAGATACAAGGTGATCAGGTTGTCCCAAGTGGGGCTCACAGTCTCCATCCCCATTTTACTAAGCGCTTGGGAAGTACAAGTTGGCAACATATAGAGACAGTCCCTACCCAACAGTGGGCTCACAGTCTAGAAGGGGGAGACAGAGAACAAAACCAAACATATTAACAAAATAAAATAAATAGAATAGATATGTACAAGTAAAATAAATAAATAGAGTAATAAATGTGTACAAACATATATACATATATACAGGTGCTGTGGGGAGGGGAAGGAGGTAAGACGGGGGGATGGAGAGGGGGACGAGGGGGAGAGGAAGGAGGGGGCTCAATCTGGGAAGGCCTCCTGGAGGAGGTGAGCTCTCAGTGGGACCTTGAAGGGAGGAAGAGAGCTTGCTTGGCAGATGGGCAGAGGGAGGGCATTCCAGGCCAGGCGGAGGACGTGGGCCGGGGGTCGACAGCGGGACAGGCGAGAACAAGGCCTAACGGTGAGGAGATTAGCGGCAGAGGAGCTGAGGGTGCGGGCTGGGCTGGAGAAGGACAGAAGGGAGGTGAAGTAGGAGGGGGTGAGGTGATGGACAGCCGGGAAGACTTCCTAGAGGAAGTGGATTTGAGGAGAATTTGGGCAGAGGGTGGGGACATCTGGGGTGGCAAGGGAGTGGGAGAATAATAATAAAAATGATGGCATTTATTAAGCACTTACTATGTGCAAAGCACTTTTCTAAGCACTGGAGTGGTTACAAAGTGATCCAGTTGTCCCACGGGGGGGCTCACAGTCTTCATCCCCATTTTACAGCTGAGGGAACTGAGGCCCCGAGAAGTGAAGTGACTCACCCAAAGTCACACAGCTGACAAGTGGCAGAGCTGGGATTAGAACCCCTGACCTCTGACTCCAGAGCCTGCGCTCTTTCCACCGAGCCACGCTGCTTCTCAAGAGTCTTCTAGACTGTGAGCCCACTGTTAGGTAGGGACTGTCTCAATATGTTGCCAACTTGTACTTCCCAAGCGCTTAGTCCAGTGCTCTGCACACAGTAAGCGCTCAATAAATACGACTGATTGATTGACCCGGGCAACCCAGGAAGGTGGCTCGTTGTTGCCTGCTCCAGGAGGAGGGAGGGGCTCTGGACCCCCGCCCCCAGCATGGGCTTTGGAGGCAGAGGTCATGAGTTCAAATCCCAGCTCTGCCACCTGTCTGCTGTGTGATTTTGGGCAAGTCACTTCACTTCTCTGTGCCCCAGTTCCCTCATCTGGAAAATGGGGATGAAGACTGTGAGCCCCCAGTGGGACCGCCTGATCACCTTGTAACCTCCCCGGCGCTTAGAACAGTGCTTTGCACATAGTAAGCGCTTAATAAATGCCATTATTATTATTATTTTGCACATAGTAAGTGATTAATAAATGCCATTATTATTATTATTATTATTATTATTATTATTATTATTATTATTATTATTATCCCCATCCCCTCTCCCCACAGCTGCTATGGGTGCTTCTTTGGGCCACCATCCTGGGCCTGTGGTATCAGAGGCTGGCAGCCCGCTTGGGAGTGGTGACCGGCAAGGACCTGGGCGAGGTTTGCCACATTTACTACGCCAAGGTGAGCCCGCTCCGGGGGGCCCAGGGACCGGAGAGGGGCACTGCCCATCTTGGGGGGCTTCCAGGAGGTGGGGGGCGACCAAGAATGAAGGTAGGGGGGAGACCAGAGCCAGCCAATCCACCACCAGACTCTGCCTTCCACCTTAGGTGTCTTTGGGCCCACCTCATTTAGGAATTTTCTTGTGGCATTTATTATTCATTCAATCGTATTTATTGAGCGCTTACTGCGTCCAGAGCACTGGACTAAGCGCTTGGAAAGTACAATTCAGCAATAAAGAGAGACAAACCCCGCCCACACCGGGCTCACGGTCTAGAAGGGGGGAGACAGGCATCAAAACAAGGAAACAGGCATCAATTAACCACTTATTCATTCATTCATTCAATCGTATTTATTGAGCGCTTACTGTGTGCCGAGCACTGGACTAAGCGCTTGGGAAGTACAAGTTGGCAACATCTAGAGACGGTCCCTACCCAACAACGGGCTCACAGTCTAGAAGGGGGAGACAGACAACAAAACAAAACATGGGGAGAGGTGTCAAGTCATCAGAATAAATAGAAGTAAAGCTAGATGCACAGCATTAACAAAATAAAAAGAATAGTGAATATGCACAAGTAAAATAAATAGAGTAATAAATCCATACAAACATATATACAGGTGCTGTGGGGAGAGGAAGGAGGTAGGGCGGGGGGGATCAATCAATCAATTAATCAATCAATTGTATTTATTGAGTGCTTACTGTGTGCAGAGCACTGTACTAAGCGCTTGGGAAGTCCAAGTTGGCAACATATAGAGACGGTCCCTACCCAACAGTGGGCTCACAGTCTAGAAGGGGGAATGGGGAGGAGGAGAGGAAAAAGGGGGGTTCAATCAATCAATCAATCAATCAATCAATCAATCGTATTTATTGAGCACTTACTGTGTGCAGAGCACTGTACTAAGCGCTTGGGAAGTCCAAGTTGGCAACATCTAGAGACGGTCCCTACCCAACAGTGGGCTCACAGTCTAGAAGGGGGAATGGGGAGGAGGAGAGGAAAAAGGGGGATTCAATCAGTCAATCAATCAATCAATCGTATTTATTGAGCACTTACTGTATGCAGAGCACTGTACTAAGCGCTTGGGAAGTCCAAGTTGGCAACATCTAGAGATGGTCCCTACCCAACAGTGGGCTCACAGTCTAGAAGGGGGAATGGGGAGGAGGAGAGGAAAAAGGGGGGTTCAATCTGGGCACTTACCATGTGCCAATCACTGTGCTAAGTGCTGGAGTGAAGAATCAGACTGGACGCGGTCCCTTTCCCTCAAGGGACTCCCAGTCTAAGTGGGACAGAAAAGGAATGCTGTCCCCGTTTTTCAGATGAGGAAACTGAGGCTCGGAGGGAAGTTAGGTGGTTTGTCAAGGTTGTACAGCGGACCAGTGGCACAGCCGGGGCTTGGATTGAGTTCCTTCAGGCCTGTGCTCTTTCCACTGGGACACAATCAATCAATCAATCAATCAATCAATCAATCAATCGTATTTATTGAGCGCTTACTGTGTGCAGAGCACTGTACTAAGCACTTGGGAAGTATAAGTGCCTCTCTGGGGCCGAGGGTCCATCTGTATGGCTATTGGAGGGGCTCATGGTGCCAGCCCAGCCTAGGACCCCTAGAAGCCTCATCGGACTCAGTCTCTCTCTCTTTCTCTTTTTTTTTCATGGTATTTGTTAAGAGCT
This sequence comes from Tachyglossus aculeatus, assembly GCF_015852505.1. Classification (NCBI taxonomy): domain Eukaryota; kingdom Metazoa; phylum Chordata; class Mammalia; order Monotremata; family Tachyglossidae; genus Tachyglossus; species Tachyglossus aculeatus. The sequence goes on along the minus strand of NC_052066.1, from coordinate 10,180,224 downwards.
TACTATGTGCCAGGTACTGTTCATTCATTCATTCATTCAATCGTATTTATCATCATCATCATCAATCGCATTTATTGAGCACTTACTATGTGCAGAGCACTGTACTAAGCGCTTGGGAAGTACAAATCGGCAACATATAGAGACAGTCCCTACCCAACAGTGGGCTCACAGTCTAAAAGAGGGGAGACAGAGAACAAAACCAAACATACTAACAAAATAAAATAAAATAAATAGAATAGATATGTACAAGTAAAATAAATAAATAAATAAATAAATGAATAGAGTAATAAATATGTACAAACATATATACATATATACTATGTGCAGAGCACTGTACTAAGCGCTTGGGAAGTATAAATTGGCAACATATAGAGACAGTCCCTACCCAACAGTGGGCTCACAGTCTAAAAGGGGGGAGACAGAGAACAAAACCAAACATACTAACAAAATAAAATAAAATAAATAGAATAGATATGTACAGGTAAAATAAATAAATAAATAAATAGAGTAATAAATATGTACAAACATATATACATAGATACAGGTGCACATATATATATTTATTGAGCGCTTGCTCAGTGCAGAGCACTGTACTAAGCGCTTGGGAAGAACAAATCGGCAACATGTAGAGATGGCCTGGACCCAACAACGGGCTCACAGTCTAGAAGGGGGAGACAAACAACAAAACAAAACATTTGTTAACTAGTTACTAGATGAAAGACAGTCAACCGTATTAGAGCTTACTGTGTGCACAGCACTGTACTAAGCGCTTGTGAAAGTACAATATAGCAATGAACAGACACACTGCCTGCCCGCAACTAGCTTACAGTCTAGAGGGAGAGAAGCATTTTAATAAGCGCTGCGGTAATAATAATGATAATAATAATAATAATAATAATAATAATAATGGCATTTGTTAAGCGCTTACTATGTGCAAAGCACTGTTCTAAGCGCTGGGGAGGATACGAGGTGATCAGGCTGTCCCAAGTGGGGCTCAGAGTCCTAAACGCTAGGGTAGATACAAGGTAATCCAGTTGGACTCAGTCCCTTTCCCACATGGGCTCACAGTCTTAATTCCTATTTTACAGATGAGGAAACTGAGGCCCAGATAAATTAAGCGACTTAACCCAGGTCAAACAGTGGATAAGTGGCGGCGTCGGGATCAGAACCCAGGTCCATCCCAACTCCCAGGCCCGTACTTTAACTATTAAGAATAGTTAACTTAATTAAGAATGAATTTAACTTAATTATTAATTTAGATTAATTGATCAATCTAATTAATTTAATTAATTATTAGAATTAATTTAACTTAATTAAGAATTAAGCTACGCTGCTTCTCTCCAAAGCAGATGGAGGGTCTCTGAGATAAGCTGAACCTTGGGGGCCGGGGAATCTCCAGACCAAACCATTGGAATAATAATAATAATGATGATGATGGTGTTTGTTAAGTGCTTACTATATAATAGCAATTAATAATTATGGTACTTGTTATGCACTTATTATGTGTCAAGCACTGTTCTAAGCGCTGGGGTACTTGTACTTCCCAAGCGCTTAGTACAGTGCTCTGCACACAGTAAGCGCTCAATAAATACGATTAAATGAATGAATGAATCATCATCATCAATCGTATTTATTGAGTGCTTACTATGTGCACAGCACTGTACTAAGCGCTTGGGAAGTACAAATTAGCAACATATAGAGACAGTCCCTACCCAACAGTGGGCTCACAGTCTAAAAGGGCTAGACAGAGAACAAAACCAAACATACTAACAAAATAAAATAAACAGAATAGATATGTACAAGTAAAATAAATAAATAAATAAATAGAGTAATAATAAATAAATAGAGTAATACATAATAGAGTACGTATACGTACGTATACGTATACGTAATAGAGTACGTAATAGAGTATATGTAATATAAGTATAGTAATAGAGTAATAAATAAATAGAGTAATTCACTACGATGAATATAATCAGATTGGACACAGTCCCCACCTCACATTGGGCTCACACTCTTAATCCCCATTTTAGACTGTGAGCCCACTGTTGGGTAGGGACTGTCTCTATATGTTGCCAATTTGTACTTCCCAAGCGCTTAGTACAGTGCTCTGCACATAGTAAGCGCTCAATAAATACGATTGATGATGATGATGATGATTTTACAGATGAGGTAACTGAGGCCCAGAGAAGCCAGGCACTGTACTAAGTGTAGAGTGGATACAAGCAAATCGGGTCGGACAGAGTCCCTGTCCCACATGGGGCTCACAGTCTCCAACCCCATTTGACAGATGAGGGAACTGAGGCCCAGAGAAGTGAAGTGACTTGCTCAAGTTCGCACAGCAGACAAGTGGCGGAGCCAGGATTAGAACTCGTGACCTTCCGACTCCAAGGCCCGGGCTCTATCCTTTCCCTGTTCCTGTTCAAGAGGATGAGGGGGTTACCAGGGAAGGGCCGCTTCCAGGCCTGCGTGGGGGTCCAGGGGTCCCAGCTCTCGCCCTGGGGAATTGGGGTGGGGGTGAGGAGAGGACTGGAAGCTCGTAGTTGCCAGGGAATATTTCTGTTTATTGTTGGATTGTCCTCTCCCAAGCGCTTAGTCCAGTGCTCTGCACACAGTAAGCGCTCAATAAATACGATCGAACGACTGAATGAATGAAAAACCAGAATCCAAGAGGGCAGCCAACCAGCCAGTGTGGGAGAGAACTCCCAATTCCGGGCTCTTTCCACTAAGACACGCTGCTTTTCCATAGGGGAACAGAGGATGGGAATTATACTAATGATAATGATAGTGATAATGATAATAATAATGATAATGGTATTTGTTGAGTGCTTACTATATGCCAGGCACTGTACTAAGCTCTGGGGTGGACACAAGCAAGTTGAGTTGGACACAGTCCCTGTCCCGGTGTGGGCAGGGATTGTCTCTCTTTATTGCTGAATTTTGCTTTCCGAGCACTTAGTACAGTGCTCTGCACACAGGAAGTGCTGAATAAATATGATTGAATGAATGAACGAATGTCCCACGTGGGGTTCATAGTCTCCATCCCCGTTTTATAGTTGAGGCAACTGAGGCCCGGAGAAGTGAAGTGACTGGACCAAAGTCACACAGCAGACAAGTGGCAGAACCGTGGCTCAGTGGAAAGAGCCCGGGCTTTGGAGTCAGAGGTCATCGGTTTATTTTATTTATTTATTTTATTTTATTTTATTTTATTTTATTTTGTTAGTATGTTTGGTTTTGTTCTCTGTCTCCCCCTTTTAGACTGTGAGCCCACTGTTGGGTAGGGACTGTCTCTAGATGTTGCCAATTTGTACTTCCCAAGTGCTTGGTACAGTGCTCTGCACATAGTAAGCGCTCAATAAATACGATTGATGATGATGATGATGATCGGTTCAAATCCCGGCTCCGCCTCTTGTCAGCTGTGTGACTTTGGGCAGGTCACTTACCTTCTCTGTGCCTCAGTTCCCTCATCTGTAAAATGGGGACTAAGACTGTGAGCCCCACATGGGACAACCTGATCACCTTCTAACCTCCCCAGCGCTTAGAACAGTGCTTTGCACATAGTAAGCGCTTAATAAATGCCATTATTATTATTATTATTAGAACCATGATTAGAACCCGTGACCTTCCGACGCCACTATGCCATGCATGAACGGAAGGGTTCATAGAGAAGCAGCATGACTTAGTGGATAGAGCCCAGACTTGGGAGTCAGAGGTTGTGGGTTCTAATCCAGGCTCTGCCACTTGGCAGCTCTGTGACTTTGGGCAAGTCGCTTCACGTCTCCGGGCCTCAGTTACCTCGTCTGTAAAATGGGGATGAAGACTGTGAGCCCCAAATGGGACAACCTGATGACCTTGTATCTATCCCCGTGCTTAGAACAGTGCTTGGCACATAGTAAGCGTTTAACAAATGCCATTATTTTATTATTATTATTAATCAATCGTATTTATTGAGCGCTTACTGTGTGCAGAGCACTGTACTAAGCGCTTGGGAAGTACAAGCTGGCAACATATAGAGACAGTCCCTACCCAACAGTGGGCTCACAGTCTAGAAGGGGGAGACAGAGAACAAAACCAAACATACTAAAAAAATAAAATAAATAGAATAGATATGTACAAGATAAATAAATAAGTAGAGTAATAACTATGTACAAACATATATACATATATACAGGTGCTGTGGGGAAGGGAAGGAGGTAAGATGGCAGGGATGGAGAGGGGGACGAGGGGGAGAGGAAGGAAGGGGCTCGGTCTGGGAAGGCCTCCTGGAGGAGGTGAGCTCTCAGTAGGGCCTCAGTAGGGAGGTTGGGAGGTAGTGGTCCAGCCACAGGTGCTGCCTCAGGGGATGACCAGCAGACTTGGGGGGAAGTGAGCCTGTTGTTGGGTTTGGACCGTCTCTATATGTTGCCAACTTGTACTTCCCAAGAGCTCAGCACAGTGCTCTGCACAGTAAGCGCTCAATAAATATGACTGAATGAATGGTCCAGCAGCAGGGAATGACCTACAGCTGTCTGGCCCTCAGTTTCCCCGGATCCTGCTGTGGCTGATGATGGAGGTGGCCATCGTGGGTTCAGACATGCAGGAGGTCATCGGCACGGCCATCGCCTTCAGCCTGCTCTCCGCCGGACGGTAATCCCCCCGTCCCTGTCTTCCCTCTGTCCCCTCAATAATAATAATAATAATAATGGCATTTATTAAGCGCTTACTATGTGCAAAGCACTGTTCTAAGCGCTGGGGAGGTTACAACCTCAACACCCCTCCTTCACCCTCCTCCCCAATCCGGCCTGCCAAGGGGTCTTGGAACACTGTCCCCCCATCCACCTCAAGTCAGTTGGTCAGTCAGTCATTCATTCAATCGTATTTTTTGAGCGCTTACTGTGTGCAGAGCACTGTATTAAGCGCTTGGGAAGTCCAAGTTGGCAACATAGAGAGACGGTCCCTACCCGACAACGGGCTCACAGTCTAGAAGGGGGAGACGGACAACAAAAACAAAACATGTGGACGGGTGTCAAGTCCTCAGAACAAGCGGAACCAAAGCCAAATGCACCTCATTAACAAAATAAATAGAATATCATCATCAACCGTATTTATTGAGCGCTTACTGTGTGCAGAGCACTGTACTAAGCGCTTGGGAAGTACAAGTTGGCAACATATAGAGACAGTCCCTACGCAACAGTGGGCTCACAGTCTAGAATAGTAAATACGTACAAGCAAAATAAATAGAGTAATAAATCTGTACAAACATAATAATAATAATGGCATTTATTAAGCGCTTACTATGTGCAGAGCACTGTTCTAAGCTCTGGGGAGGTTACAAGGAGATCAGGTTGTCCCAAGGGGGGGCTCACAGCCTATTTTACAGATGAGGTAACTGAGGCCCAGAGAAGTGAAGTGACTTGCCCGAAGTCACACAGCTGACAATTGGTGGAGCCGGGATTTGAACCCATGACCTCTGACTCCAAAGCCCGGGCTCTTTCCACTGAGCCACGCTGCTTCTCTGCACATATATACATGTGGCTACATACGTGGCTTCTCGACACATATATCCAGCTGCTGTGGGGAGGGGAAGGAGGTAGGGACGGGGGGATGGGAAGGAGGAGAGGAAAAAGGGGGCTCAGTCTGGGAAGGCCTCTTGGAGGAGGTGAGCTCTCAGTCATATTTGCTAAGTGCTTACTGGGTGCAGAGCACTGTAGTAGTAGTAATAATAATAATAATAATAATAATAATAATAATAATAATAATAATAATAATGGTATTTGTTAAGCGCTTAACAAATGTCATTATTATTATTGGTAAGTGCTTACCAATAATAATAATAATAATGACATTTGTTAAGTGCTTACTATGTGTGAAGCACTAATAATAATAATAATGATAGCATTTATTAAGTGCTTACTATGTGCAAAGCACTGTTCTAAGCGCTGGGGGGGGGGGATGCAAGGTGATCAGGTTGTCCCACGGGGGGCTCACAGTCTTCATCCCCATTTTCCAGATGAGGTAACTGAGGCCCAGAGAAGTGAAGTGACTTGCCCAATGTCACCCAGCTGAGAAGTGGCAGAGCTGGGATTAGAACCCATGACCTCTGACTCCCAAGCCTGGGCTCTTTCCACTAAGCCACGCTTATAATGGCAAGCTAAGCAGGTCGGACCGAGTCCCATGTCCCATGTGGGGGTCACAGTCTTCATCCCCATTTTCCGAATGAGGGAACTGAGGCACAGAGAAGTGAAATGAGTTGCCAGGGTCGCACAGCAGACAAGTGGCGGAGCCGGGACGAGAACCCAGGTCCTTCTGACCCCCGGGAAGCAGCGTGGCTTAGTGGAAAGAGCACGGACTCGGGAGTTTGAGGTCCTGGGTTCTAATCCCGCCTCTGACACTTGTCAGCTGTGTGACTTTGGGCAAGTCACTTCACTTCTCTGGGCCTCAGTTCCCTCATCTGTAAAATGGGGCTGAAGACCGTGAGCCCCCCGTGGGACAACCTGATCACCTTGTATCCACCCCAGTGCTTAGAACAGTGCTTGACACATAGAAAGCACTTAACAAATGCCATCATTATTATCATTATTATTCCCCGTACTAAGAGTCCAGTAGACAAATATAACAGACATATTCCTGCCCTCAAGGAGCTTACAGTCTACAAAGGGAGCGAAGCTGCTTGGCTCAGTGGAAAGAGCCCGGGCTTGGGAGTCAGAGGTCATGGGTTCAAATCCCGCCTCCGCCACTTGTCAGCTGTGTGACTTTGGGCAAGTCACTTCACTTCTCTGGGCCTCAGTTCCCTCCTTCCCTTCCCCACAGCACCTGTATATATGTGTGTACATATTTATTACTCTATTTATTTATTTATTTTACTTGTACATATCTACTCTATTTTATTTTGTTAGTATGTTTGGTTTTGTTCTCTCTCTCCCCCTATTAGACTGTGAGCCCACTGTGGGGTAGGGACCGTCTCTAGATGTTGCCAACTTGGACTTCCCAAGCGCTTAGTCCAGTGCTCTGCACACAGTAAGCGCTCAATAAATACAATTGATTGATTGATTGCTTTGCACATAGTAAGTGCTTAACAAATGGCATAATTATTGTTCTTATTAGTATTATTAATAGAAATAAATCCCTGCCAAGGCCGAGGTGGAGGAGGGGGTGGGGACGTGTGACTCCCCCAGGACTGACCCCGGCCCCCAACTCTCTTGCAGAATCCCCCTGTGGGGAGGGGTCCTGATCACCATCACAGATACGCTGCTCTTCCTCTTCTTGGATAAATACGGTAAGTTCTCCGGGACGGGCACAGACGTCAGTCTGTCCGGCCAAGCGTACTTATTGAGCGCTTACTGTGTGCAGAGCACTGGACTAAGCGCTTGGGAGAGTCCAAAAGAATAATATCACAGGCACAGTCCCTGCCCACAGTGAGCTTACAGTCTAGAGGTGGGGAGACAGACATGAGCAGAAATAAATAAATGAGGGCTGTGGACGTAAGTGGTGTGGGGCTGGGAGCTGGGGATGAAGAAAGGGAGCGAGTCAGGGCGACGCAGAAGGAAGTGGGAGAAGAGAAAAGCAGGGTTTAGTCAGGGAAGGCCTCTTGGAGGAGGTGGGCCTTCAGTAAGGCTTTATCTCTATCTGTTGCCCAATTGTACTTTCCAAGCGCTTAGTACAGTGGTCGGCAGACAGAGTAAGCGCTCAATAAATAGGGTTAAATGGGTTAAATAAATAGGGTTAGAGAAGCAGCACGGCTCAGTGGAAAGAGCCCGGGCTTTGGAGGTAGAGGTCATGGGTTCAAATCCCGCCTCCTCCAATTGTCAGCTGTGTGACTCTGGGCAAGTCACTTCACTTCTCTGGACCTCTTACCTCAGCTGTAAAATGGGGATTAAGGCTGTGAGCCCCGCCATGGGACAACCCGATCACCTTGTAACCTCCCCAGCACTTAGAACAGTGCTTTGCACATAGTAAGCGCTTAATAAATGCCAATATTATTATTATTATTAAATGAATGAATGAGGGGAGAGGAATTGTCTAGTGATGGCGACAAGCACTGAAAATTGTGCACCCACAATTCCTCCCTGTCGCCCCCTCCTCCCCGACCCCAGACATGGGGGCGGGGGGCGTCTCAGCCGGGGTCCGGCCGGCCCCGGGGAGGGCAGGTGGTGATTCTGTCAGTGCACCCTGCCTCCTCCCTGCACACCCCAATCTTTCTTTCATTCATTCATTCAATCCCATTTATTGAGCGCTTACTGTGTGCAGAGCACTGTACTAAGCGCTTGGAAAGTACAGTTGGGCAACAGATAGAGACGGTCCCTACCCAACAACGGGCTCACAGTCTAGATAGGGGGAGACAGACAACGAAACAAAACATGTGGACAGGTGTCATCAGAATAAATAGAAATAAAGCTAGATGCACATCATTGACAGAATAAATAGAATAGTAAATTCATTCATTCAGTGGTATTTACTGTGTGCAGAGCACTGTACTAAGCGCTTGGAAAGTACAACTCAGCAATTAAGAGAGACAATCCCTGCCCAAATCTCCCAGGCCTTCGCAAGCTGGAGGCTTTCTTCGGATTCCTCATCACCGTCATGGCTGGGACCTTCGGTTACGAGGTGAGACCACCCGGCCTCTCCTCAGCTCCCGCCCTACCTAAACCCTCCCCGGACCACCCCCCGGTCCCCGCCACCAAGCCCCCGTTCATTCATTCATTCATTCAATCGTATTTATTGAGCGCTTACTGTATGCAGAGCACTGGACTAAGCGCTTGCCCCCGCCCCAAGCCCGAGACACATCCCCTGGTCCCACAGGTGTGACCCTCATCTCGCCCCCCGACCCCGGCGAGCCGCTCAGGGATGGGGGGAGGCCTGTGGTGGACTGTCGTTGTCGCCCCGACAGTACGTGGTGGTGCACCCATCCCAGGCCCCATTGTTGAGGGGGCTGTTCCTGCCGTCCTGCCCGGGCTGCGGTCGAACCCAGCTGCTCCAGGCCGTGGGCATGGTGGGCGCCATCGTCATGCCACACAACATCTACCTGCACTCAGCCCTGGTCAAGGTTAGGCCTGGCGTGGGGTGGGCCAGGGCGGGGGGACCACTGAGGAACAGCCTGGGGAGCGGGGAGGGGGCGGACAGGGTGGGCCGGGGGGTTGGAGGGGGTGAACGACTTGACACCCGTCCACATCAATCAATCAATCAATCAGATTTATTGAGCGCTTACTGTGTGCAGAGCACTGGACTAAGCACTTGGGAAGTCCAAGTTGGCAACATCTAGAGACAGTCCCTACCCAACAGTGGGCTCCCAGTCTAAAAGGGGGAGACAGAGAACAAATCCAAACATACTAACAAAATAAAATAAATAGAATAGATATGTACAAGTAAAATAAATAGAGTAATAAATATGTACAAATATATATACATATATACAGGTGCTGTGGGGAAGGGAAGGAGGTAAGATGGGGAGGATGGAGAGGACGAGGGGGAGAGGAAGGAAGGGGCTCAGTGTGGGAAGGCCTACTGGAGGAGGTGAGCTCTCAGTAGGGCCTTGAAGGGAGGAAGAGAGCGAGCTTGGCGGATGGGCAGAGGGAGGGCATTCCGGGCCCGGGGGAGGACGTGTGCCGGGGGTCGATGGTGGGACGGGTGAGAACGAGGCCTAACGGTGAGGAGATTAGCGGCAGAGGAGTGGAGGGTGCGGGCTGGGCCGGAGAAGGAGAGAAGGGAGGTGAGGTAGGAAGGGGCGAGGTGATGGATGGACAGCCTTGAAGCCCAGGGTGAGGAGTTTCTGCCTGATGCGCAGATTGATTGGTAGCCACTGGAGATTATTGAGGAGGGGAGTGACATGCCCAGAGCGTTTCTGGACAAAGACAATCCGGGTAGCAGCATGAAGTATGGATTGAAGTGGGGAGAGACACGAGGATGGGAGATCAGAGAGAAGGCTGGTGCAGTAGTCCAGACGGGATAGGAGGAGAGCTTGAATGAGCAGGGTAGCGGTTGGGATGGAGAGGAAAGGGCGGATCTCGGCAATGTTGCGGAGCTGTGACCGGCAGGTTCTGGTGACGGCTTGGATGTGAGGGGTGAAGGAGAGAGCGGAGTCGAGGATGACACCGAGGTTGCGGGCTTGTGAGATGGGAAGGTTGGTAGTGCCGTCAACAGAGATGGGAAAGTCAGGGAGAGGGCAGGGTTTGGGTCCACAGGTTTAATTTTGTTGCCTGTGAAACTGTTGTTGGGTAGGGACCATCTCTAGATGTTGCCAACGTGTACTTCCCAAGCGCTTGAGAAGAAGCGTGGCTCAGTGGAAAGAGCCCGGGCTTTGGAGTTGGAGGTCATGGGTTCAAATCCCAGCTCCGCCACTTGTCAGCTATGTGACTTTGGGCAAGTCATTTAACTTCTCTGGGCCTCAGTTCCCTCATCTGGAAAATGGGGATTAAGTCTGTAAGCCCCACGTGGGACAACTTGATTTACCTTGTTTCTACCCCAGCGCTTAGAATGGTGCTTTGCACATAGTAAGCACTTAATAAATGCCATCATTATTATTATTATTTCAGTGCTCTGCACACAGTAAGCGCTCAATAAATATGAGTGAATGAATGAATGAACTGAATGAACCAGGGGAGAATAATAATAATAATGGCATGTATTAAGCGCTTAATATTTATTATTAGAAGCCACATGCCTTAGTAGTTAGCGTCCGGGCCTGTGAGTCAGAAGGTCCTGGGTTCTAATTCCAGCTCTGCCACATGTCTGCTGTGTAACCTTGGGCAATAGGGAGGTTACAAGGTGATCAGGTTGTCCCACAGGGGGCTCACAGTTTTAATCCCCATTTGACAGATGAGGGAACTGAGGCCCAGAGAAGTGAAGTGACTTGCCCAAAGTCACACAGCTGACAATTGGCAGAGCCAGGATTTGAACCCATGACCTCTGACTCCAAAGCCCGGGCTCTTTCCACTGAGCCACGCTGCTTCCAGACTAAGGGGTTGTGGGTGGTGGCTCAGGGAAGCAGCATGGCCTAGTGGCAAGAGCCCGGGTTTTGGAGTCAGAGGTCATGGGTTCAAATTCCGGCTCCGCCAATAGTTAGCTGTGTGACTTTGGGCAAGTCACTTCACTTCTCTGGGCCTCAGTGACCTCATCTGAAAAGTGGGGATTAAGACTGTGAGCCCCAACCTGGGACCACCTGATTACCTTATATCTACCCCAGTGCTCAGAACAGTGCTTGGCATATAGAAGCAGCATGGCTTAGTGGAAAGAGCCCGGGCTTTGGAGTGGGAGGTCATGGGTTCAAATCCCAGCTCTGCCAATTGTCGGCTGTGTGACTTTAGGCAAGTCACCTAACTTCTCTGGGCCTCAGTGACCTCATCTGTAAAATGGGGATTAAGACTGTGAGCCCCCTGTGGAACAACCTGATTCCCTTGTAACCTCCCCAGCGCTTAGAACAGTGCTTTGCACATAGTAAGCGCTTAATAAATGCCATTATTATTATATAGTAAGCACTGGGCCCCTTCCTTCCTCTCCCCCTCGTCCCCCTCTCCATCCCCCCCTTCTTACCTCCTTCCCTTCCCCACAGCACCTGTATAAATGTATATATGTTTGTAAATATTTATTACTCTATTTATTTAACTTGTACATATCTATTCTATTTATTTTATTTTGTTAGTATGTTTGGTTTTGTTCTCTGTCTTCCCCTTTTAGACTGTGAGCCCACTGTTGGGTAGGGACTGTCTCTATATGTTGCCAACTTGTACTTCCCAAGCGCTTAGTACAGTGCTCTGCACACAGTAAGCGCTCAATAAATACGATTGATGATGATATAGTAAGCACTTAACAAATAGCAGAATTATTATTATTATCAGGGGAGAATGGCCAGGGGGTGGGCCAGGGGAGAAAGCCTGGGGGCGGGGATGGGGAGAAGGGTCCAGGCTCCCTGGTCAAGCTGGGAGGAGGCAGCTGAAGGACAAAGCCCCCAACCCGATTTTCTCTCTCTCGCTCTCTCCCTTTAGCCCTGCTTTTTCTCTATTCATTCATTCAATCGTATTTATTGAGCGCTTACTGTGTGCAGAGCACTATACTAAGCGCTTGGGAAGTACAAGTTGGCAACATATAGAGACGGTCCCTACCCAACGACGGGCTCACAGTCTAGCCCCACACTCTCTACAGAGAAGCAGGGTGGCTCAGTGGAAAGAGCCCGGGCTTTGGAGTCAGAGGTCATGGGTTCAAATCCCGCTCTGCCCATTGTCAGTTGTGTGACTTTGGGCAAGTCACTTCACTTCTCTGTGTCTCAGTTCCCTCGTCTGTAAAATGGGGATTAAGACTGTGAGCCCCCTGTGGCACAACCTGATCACCTTGTAACCTCCCCAGCGCTTAGAACAGTGCTTTGCACATAGTAAGCGCTTAACAAATGCCATCATTATTATTTTTATTAGAAGCCGCATGGCTTAGTAGTTAGAGCCTGGGCCTGTGACACAGAAGGTCCTGGGTTTTAATCCCGGCTCCGCCACATGTCTGCTGTGTAACCTTGGGCAAGTCACTTCACTTAGCAGTTCCTTCATCTGTAAAGTGGGCCAAGTGAAAGAGTCCGGGCTTGGGAGTCAGAGGTCATGGGTTCGAATCCCGCTCCGCCTCTTCAATCAATCAATCAATCGTATTTATTGAGCGCTTACTGTGTGCAGAGCACTGTACTAAGCGCTTGGGAAGTACAAGTTGGCAACATATATATAGATAGATATAGATATATATATAGAGAGAGAGAGAGACGGTCCCTACCCAACAGTGGGCTCACAGTCTAGAAGGGATTATTATTATTATTATTTCAATCAATCATATTTATTGAGCGCTTACTGTGTGCAGAGCACTGTACTAAGCGCTTGGGAAGCACAAGTTGGCAACATATATATAGATAGAGAGAGAGAGAGAGAGAGAGAGAGAGAGAGAGACGGTCCCTACCCAACAATCAATCAATCAATCAATCAATCGTATTTATTGAGCGCTTACTATGTGCAGAGCACTGTACTAAGCGCTTGGGAAGTACAAATTGGCAACACATAGAGACAGTCCCTACCCAACAGTGGGCTCACAGTCTAAAAGGGGGAGACAGAGAACAGAACCAAACATACCAACAAAATAAAATAAATAGGATAGAAATGTACAAGTAAAATAAATAAATAAATAAATAAACAGAGTAATAAATATGTACAACCATATATACATATATACAGGTGCTGTGGGGAAGGGAAGGAGGTAAGATGGGGGGATGGAGAGGGGGACGAGGGGGAGAGGAGGGAAGGGGATCAGTGTGGGAAGGCCTCCTGGAGGAGGTGAGCTCTCAGCAGGGCCTTGAAGGGAGGAAGAGAGCTAGCTTGGTGGATGGGCAGAGGGATTGGGGGCATTCCAGGCCCGGGGGATGACGTGGGCCAGGGGTCGACGGCGGGACAGGCGAGAACGAGGTACAGTGAGGAGATTAGCGGTGGAGGAGCGGAGGGTGCGGGCTGGGCTGGAGAAGGAGAGAAGGGAGGTGAGGGAGGAGGGGGCCAGGGGATGGACAGCCTTGAAGCCCAGGGTGAGGAGTTTCTGCCTGATGCGCAGATTGATTGGTAGCCACTGGAGATTTTTGAGGAGGGGAGTAATATGTCCAGAGCGTTTCTGGACAAAGATAATCCGGGCAGCAGCATGAAGTATGGATTGAAGTGGGGAGAGACACGAGGATGGGAGATCAGAGAGAAGGCTGGTGCAGTAGTCCAGACGGGATAGGATGAGAGCTTGAATGAGCAGGGTAGCGGTTTGGATGGAGAGGAAAGGGCGGATCTTGGCAATGTTGCGGAGCTGAGACCGGCAGGTTTTGGTGACGGCTTGGATGTGAGGGGTGAATGAGAGAGCGGAGTCGAGGATGACACCAAGGTTGCGGGCTTGTGAGACGGGAAGGATGGTAGTGCCGTCAACAGAGATGGGAAAGTCAGGGAGAGGACAAGGTTTGGGAGGGAAGACAAGGAGCTCAGTCTTCGACATGTTGAGCTTTAGGTGGCGGGCGGACATCCAGATGGAGATGTCCTGAAGGCAGGAGGAGATGCGAGCCTGGAGGGAGGGGGAGAGAGCAGGGGCAGAGATGGAGATCTGGGTGTCATCAGCGTAGAGATGATAGTTGAAGCCGTGGGAGCGAATGAGGTCACCAAGGGAGTGCGTGTAGATCGAGAACAGAAGGGTACTGAGAACTGACCCTTGAGGAACCCCCACAGTAAGGGGATGGGAGGGGGAGGAGGAGCCCGCAAAAGAGACTGAGAAAGAACGACCGGAGAGATAAGAGGAGAACCGGGAGAGGACGGAGTCTGTGAAGCCAAGGTCAGATAGCGTGTAGAGGAGAAGGGGGTGGGCCACAGTGTCAAAGGCAGCTGAGAGATCGAGGAGGATTAGGACAGAATATGAGCCGTTGGATTTGGCAAGCAGGAGGTCATTGGTGACCTTTGAGAGGGCAGTTTCCATGGAATGAAGGGGACGGAAGCCAGACTGGAGGGGGTCGAGGAGAGAGTTGGTGTTGAGGAATTCTAGGCAGCGCGTGTAGACAACTCGTTCAAGGAGTTTGGAAAGGAATGGTAGGAGGGATATGGGACGATAACTAGAAGGTGAGGTGGGGTCAAGAGAGGGTTTTTTTAGGATGGGAGAGTGGGCTCACAGTCTAGAAGGGATTATTATTATTATTTCAATCAATCGTATTTATTGAGCGCTTACTGTGTGCAGAGCACTGTACTAAGTGCTTGGGAAGTACAAGTTGGCAACATATATATAGATAGATATAGATATACATATATAGAGAGAGAGAGACGGTCCCTACCCAACAGTGGGCTCACAGTCTAGAAGGGATTATTATTATTTTTATTATTATTATTTTAATCAATCGTATTTATTGAGCGCTTACAGTGTGCAGAGCACTGGACTAAGCGCTTGGGAAGTACAAGTTGGCAACATATATATATATAGATATAGATATATATATAGAGAGAGAGAGAGAGAGACGGTCCCTACCCAACAGTGGGCTCACAGTCTAAAAGGGATTATTATTACTATTATTATTTCAATCAATCGTATTTATTGAGCGCTTACTGTGTGCAGAGCACTGTATTATCATATCATCATAATATTATTATATTATATAATAATATGCATTATCATATTATTATATTAGAATATTATTGCCTCTTGTCAGCTGTGTGACCTTGGGCACGCCACTTCACTTCTCTGTACCTCAGTTACCTCATCTGTAAAATGAGGATTAAGACTGTGAGCCCCCCGGGGGACAACCTGATCACCTTGTATCCCCCCCAGCGCTTTGAACAGTGCTTCGCACATAGTAAGCGCTTAACAAATACCATTATTATTATTATTATTACATTGCCATGCACACGGTAAGCGCTCAATAAATATGACTGAATGAATGATGAAGACTGTGAGCCCCGTGTGAGACAGGAACTGTGTCCAACCTAATTTGAATCTACCCCAATGCTTAGAACAGTGTTGGCACATGGTAAGCACTTAAGAAATACCATAATTATTATTATTATTTCCCCCCCTCAACCCTCTCTCTAGCCCCACCCTCTCCAAGCTCCACCTGTGTGCGCCTGCTGGTTGACCTTGGGCAAGTCACATCACTTCTAGTGATGTCTAGTCTAGTGTCTAGACTAGTGTCTAGTGTCTAGTGATGTCACAGTCTAGTCTTCTAGCCTGTGAGCCTGCTGTTGGGTAGAGACCGTCTCTATATGTTGCCAGCTTGTACTTCCCAAGCGCTTACTACAGTGCTCTGCACACAGTAAGCGCTCAATAAATATGATTGAGTGAATGAATCACTTCTCTGGGCCTCAGTTCCTTCATCTGTCAAATGGGGATGAAGACTGGAAGCCCCACGTGGGGCAGGGACTGTGTCCAACCCCATTGTCTTGTATCTACCCTGGCGCTTAGAACAGCATCTGGCACATAGCGCTTAACAAATGCCACAACTATTATTGGCTCCGACTTCTCTCTGTAGCCTTGTCTACTCACTGTAGTGATAATAATGGTGTTTGTTAAGCGCTTACTATGTGCCAAGCACTGTACTAAACACTGGGGTGGATACAAGTGGGTTGGGCACAGTCTCTGGTCCACGTGGGGCTCACAATCCCAATCCCCATTCATTCATTCATTCATTCATTCATTCATTCAATCGTATTTATTGAGCGCTTACTGTGTGCTGAGCACATTTGACAGATGAGAGAACTGAGGCCCAGAGAAGTGAAGTGACTTGCCCAAGGACACACAGCAGACACGTGGTGGGGGCAGGATTAGAACCCATGACCTTCTGACTCCCAAGCCCAAGTTATATCGCCCCCGCCCTACCTCCTTCCCCTCCCCACAGCACCAGTATATATGTCTGTGCAGATTGATTACTCTATTTGACTTGCCCATATTTACTATTCTATTTATTTTGTTAAAATATTTATTTATTTTATAAACATTCTATTTATTTTGTTAATGATGTGCATTTAGTTTTAATTCTATTTGTCCTGACGACTTGACACCTGTCCACCTGTTTTGTTTTGTTGTCTGTCTCCCCCTTCGAGACTGGGAGCCCATTGTTGGGTAAGGACCGTCTCTATATGTTGCCAACTTGGACTTCCCAAGCGCTTAGTACAGTGCTCTGCACACAGTAAGCACTCAATAAATACGATTAAATGAATGAATGAATGAATATATCCTCTACACCATGTTCCTTCCCTAGCCCCGCCTGTCTCTCTCTCTCTAAAGCTCTGCCTTCTCCCGGCTTTGCCACTTCTCTGCTGTGAGACCTTGGACAAGTCACTTCACTTCTCTGGGTCTCAGTTCTCTCATCTGTAAAATGGGGATAGAGACTGTGAGCCCGGTGTGGGACAGGGACTACTGTGTCCAACCCTATTTCTTTGTATTTATCCCAGAGCTTAGAACAGTGCCTGGCACATAGGAAGCGCTTAACAAAATCGAGAACCACTGTGACTTAGTGGAAAGCCCTCGGGTTTGGGAGTCAGAGCACTTGGGTTCTCATCCCAGCCCTGCCACTTGTCAGCTGTATGACCTTGGGCAAGCCACTTAATTCCTCTGGGCCTCAGTGACCTCATCTGTTGAATAATAATGGCATTTATTAAGCGCTTACTATGTGCAAAGCACTGTTCTAAGCACTGGGGAGGTTACAAGGTGATCAGGTTGTCCCACGTGGGGCTCACAGTCTTAATCCCCTTTTCCCCTTTTTACAGATGAGGGAATTGAGGCCCAGAGAAGTGAAGTGACTTGCCCAAAGTCACCCAGCTGACAATTGGCGGAGCCGGGATTTGAACCCATGACCTCTGACTCCAGAGCCCGGGCTCTTTCCACTGAGCCACACTACTTCCCCGCTTACTATGTGCAAAGCACTGTTCTAAGCACTGGGGAGGTTACAAGGTGATCAGGTTGTCCCACAGGGGGCTCACAGTCTTCATTCCCATTTTCCAGATGAGGTCACTGAGGCACAGAGAAGTGAAGTGACTTGCCCAAAGTCACACAGCTGACAATTGGTGGAGGCAGGATTTGAACCCATGACCTCTGACTCCAAAGCTCGGGTTCTTTCCACTGGGCCACACTGCTTCTCTAATGAATGGGGATGAAGACTGTGAGGGGGCAACCTGATGACCTTGTATCCTCCCCAGTTTTTAGAACAGTGCTTGGCACATAGTAAATGCTTAACAAATACCACTATTAACCCTATAATTATTAATTAATGTTATTATTATTAACCCAACCCTCTCTCAATCAATCAATCAATCATATTTATTGAGCACTTACTGTGTGCAGAGCACTGTACTAAGCGCTTGGGAAGTCCAAGTTGGCAACATATAGAGACAGCCCCTACCCAACAGTGGGCTCACAGTCTAGAAGGGGGAGACAGAGAACAAAACCAAACATACTAACAAAATAAAATAAATAGAATAGATATGTATAAGTAAAATAAATAAATAAATAGAGTAATAAATATGTACAAACATATGCATATATACAGGACATATACATCTCACTTCTTTGCTCTGCCTTCTTTCTCTCTCTCTGAACCCACCCCAAGTCTCCTGGCTTTACCCCTCTCTCATTTCTCTCCTCCCTCCTTGGGCTGGGGGCCGGGACTCCAGTCATTCATTCAATTGTATTTATTGAGCACTTACTGTGTGCAGAGTAATAATAATGATCCCATTTATTAAGCGCTTACTACGTACAAAGCACTGTTCTAAGCGCTGAGGAGGTTACAAGGTGATCAGGTTGTCCCACGGGGGGCTCACAGTCTTCATCCTCATTTTACAGGTGAGGGAACTGAGGCACAGAGGAGTTAAGTGACTTGCCCAAAGTCACACAGCTGACAATTGGTGGAGCCGGGATTTGAACCCATGACCTCTGACTCCAAAGTCCGGGCTCTTTTCACTGAGCCATGCTGCTTCTCTGAGTAATAATAATAATAATAATAATAATAATAATAATAATAATAATAATAATTGCATTTATTAAGCGCTTACTGTGTGCAAAGCACTGTTCTAAGCGCTGGGGAGGTTACAAGGTGATCAGGTTGTCCCACGTGGGGATCACAGTCTTCATCCCCATTTTACAGATGAGGTCACTGAGGCATAGAGCAGTGAAGTGACTTGCCCAAAGTCACCCAGCTGACAATTGGTGGAGCCGGGATTTGAACCCATGACCTCTGACTCCAAAGTCCAGGCTCTTTTCACCGAGGCACGCTGCTTCTCTGAGTAATAATAATAATAATAATAATAATAATAATAATGGCATTTTTTAAGCGCTTATTATGTGCAAAGCACTGTTCTAAGCACTGGGGAGGTTCAAGGTGATCAGGTTGTCCCACGTGGGGCTCACAGTCTTAATCCCCACTTTACAGATGAGGGAACTGAGGCATAGAGAAGTGAAGTGACTTGCCCAAAGTCACCCAGCTGACAACTGGCAGAGCCGGGATTTGAACCCATGACCTCTGACTCCAAAGCCCAGGCTCTTTCCACCGAGCCACGCTGCTTCTCTGAGTACTGTACTGAGCGCTTGGAAAGTATAATTGGGCAACAGATAGAGACAATCCCTCCCCAACAACGGGCTCACAGTCTAGAAGGAGCGTGGCTCAGTGGAAAGAGCCAGAGGTCACAGGTTCCAATCCCGGCTCCACCAACTGTCAGCTGGGTGACTTTGGGCAAGTCACTTCACTTCTCTGGGCCTCAGTTCCCTTATCTGTCAAATGGAGATGAAGATGGCCAGCCCCCCGGGGGACAATCTGATCACCTTGTTACCTCCCCAGCATTTGGAACAGTGCTTTGCATATAGTAGTAATAAATGCCATCATTATTATTATAATCATTATATTATTATAATATACAATAATATATATCATCACAACTTACATAGTATATCATAATATAATATAGCATATAATATAATTACATTAATAACAATATATAATACAATATTATAATATTACAACATTGCATTATATTGATAATATATCGTATATTAATTATAATTAATGATAATTACATCATGACATAATAACATACTATACTATACTATAATATAATATAATAATATACTATAATATACTATAATATACTATAATATACTATAATATAATATAATATAATATAATATAATATAATATAATATAATATAATATAATATAACATATAATATAACATAACATAACATAATATAACATAATATAACATAATACAATTAATATAAAATATAATATAATATAACATAATATATAATATAATATAATAATAATAATATAATATAATATAATATAATATAATATAATATAATATAATATAATATAATATGATATAATACAATATAATATAATGTAACATAACATAATATAATATAATTAATATAAAATATACTATAATATAATATAATATAATATAATATAATATAATATAACATATAATATAACATAACATAACATAATATAACATAATATAATATAATTAATATAAAATATAATATAATATGATATAATATATAATATAATATAATATAATATATAATAGAATAGAATAGAATAGAATAGAATATAGCATATAATATAATGTAACATAACATAATATAATATAATTAATATAAAATATAATGTAATATAATATAATATAACATAACAATATAATATAATATAATATAATATAATATAACATAACATAATAATATAATATGATATAATATAATATGATATAATATGATATAATAATAATTATTATTATAGAAGGGGAGACAGACAACAAAACAAACCAAGTAGACAGGGGGCCTGGGGTCTTGGGGCCAGAGGCCCGTCCCCTGAGAGGTCCCCATCTTTGCAGTCCCGAAGGATTCAGCGCAGCCGACCAGCCGAAGTCCGAGAGGCCAATATGTACTTCCTGACCGAAGCCTCACTAGCCCTCTTCGTGTCCTTCCTCATCAACCTCTTCATCGTGGCAGTGTTCGCCCAGGCCTTCTACGGGCACACCAACCTCAGCGTGGTGAGTCCTCTAAACCAATAATTCATTAATAATGATAATGGCATTTATTAAGCACTGACTATGTACAAAGCACTGTTCTAAACACTGGGGAGATTACACGGTGATCAGGTTGTCCCACAGAGGGCTCACAGTCTTCATCCCCATTTTACCGATGAGGGAACTGAGGCCCAGAGAAGCAAAGTGACTCGCCCGAAGTCACCCAGCTGACAAGTGGAGGAGCCGGGATTTGAACCCATGACCTCTGACTCCAAAGCCCAGGCTCTTTCCACTGAGCCACGCTGCTTCGCAGCCACGCTGCTTCTCACTGTGGGTAGGGAATCAATCAATCATATTTATTGAGCGCTTACTGTGTGCAGAGGACTGTACTAAGCGCTTGGGAAGTACAAGTTGGCAACATATAGAGACAGTCATCATCATCATTCGTATTTATCGAGCGCTTACTGTGTGCAGAGCACTGTACTAAGCGCTTGGGAAGTACATGTTGGCAACATATAGAGACAGTCATCATCACCAATCGTATTTATTGAGCGCTTACTGTGTGCAGAGCACTGTACGAAGCGCTTGGGAAGTACAAGTTGGCAACATATAGAGACAGTCATCATCATCAATCGTATTTATCGAGCGCTTACTGTGTGCAGAGCACTGTACTAAGCGCTTGGGAAGTACAAGTTGGCAACATATTGAGACGGTCCCTACCCAACAGTGGGCTCACAGTCTAGAAGGGGGAGGATGTGTCTGTTCTACTGTTAGAGAGTCCTCTTACAGTGCTTTGCACACAGTGAGCGCTCAATAAATACAGTTGAGTGTTTGTACTTCCCAAGCGCTTAGTACAGTGCTCTGCACACAGTAAGCGCTCAATAAATAGGACTGAATGAATGAATGAATGAATTGATGTCTGTAGGCAGGGAATGTGTCTGTTATATTGTTGTATTGTACTCTCCCAAGCGCTTAGTGCAGTAAGTGCTCAAAAAATACGATTGAATGTATTGATGTCTGAGGGCAGGGAATTTGTACGTTTATTCATTCATTCATTCAATCGTATTTATTGAGCACTTACCGTGTGCAGAGCACTGTACTAAGCGCTTGGGAAGTACAAGTTGGCAACATATAGAGACGGTTCCCTACCCAACAGCGGGCTCACAGTCTAGAAATTGTATTTATTGAGCGCTTCCTGTGTGCAGAGCACTGTACTAAGCACTTAGGAAGTACAAGTTGGCAACATAGGTCCCTACCCAACAAGGGGCTCACAGTTTAGTGTTGTATTGTTCTCTCCCAAGTACTTAGTACAGTGCTTTGCACACGGTAAGCACTCAATTTGATTGAATGTATCAATGTCTGTCAATCCCCACTCTGGACTGTAAGTTCGTTGTGAGCAAGGAATGTGTCTGTTTAATGTTGAATTGTATTCTCCTCAGCGCTTAGTACAGTGCTCTGCACACAGTAAGTCTGTCAACCCCCACTCTAGACTGTAAGGTCGTTGTGAGCAAGGAATGTGTCTGTTTAATGTTGAATTGTATTCTCCTCAGCGCTTAGTACAGTGCTCTGCACACAGTAAGTCTGTCAACCCCCACTCTAGACTGTAAGGTCGTTGTGAGCAAGGAATGTGTCTGTTTAATGTTGAATTGTATTCTCCTCAGCGCTTAGTACAGTGCTCTGCACACAGTAAGTCTGTCAACCCCCACTCTAGACTGTAAGTTCGTTGTGAGCAAGGAATGTGTCTGTTTAATGTTGAATTGTATTCTCCTCAGCGCTTAGTACAGTGCTCTGCACACAGTAAGCGCTCAATAAATGCGATTGAATGAATGAATGAATGAATCTGGGGTCCGGGACCCCCACCATTCTCCCGTCAGTCCAGCCCAGATCCCCACCCCCCCAACCCCCCTTTCTCTGTGTCCGTCCCCCTCCCCCACCCAGAATAATAATAATAATAATAATAATAATAATAATAATAAATAATGGTGTATCCTCCCCAGCGCTTAGAACAGTGCTTTGCACATAGTGAGCGCTTAACAAATGCCAATTATTATTATTATTATTATTGTTAAGCGCTTACAGGGTGCAAAGCACTGTTCTGAGCGCTGTGAGGTGGGGGGGAGATACAAGATGATTAGGTTGTCCCACGAGGGGCTCACAATCTTAATCCCCATTTTACAGATGATGTAACTGAGGCACAGAGATGTTAAGTGACTTGCCCAAAGTCACACAGCAGACAAGGGGCGGAGCCGGGATTAGAACCCACGACCTCTGGCTCCCAAGCCTGGGCTCTTTCCACTGAGCCACACTGCTTCTCTTAATCCAGAACCACCGAGAAGCAGAGCATGTTGTAGTGGGTAGAGCCCAGGCCCGGAAGTCAGAAGGTCGTGGGTTCTAATTCCGCTCCACCGCTAATCTGCTATGTGACCTTGGGCAAATCACTTCATTTCTCTGGGCCTCAGTTCCCTCATCTGTAAAATGGGGATGAAGGTTGTGAGTCCCACGTGGGACAGGGACTGTGTTCAACCCAATTTGCTTGCATCCACCCCATTGCTTACTACAGTGCCCGGCACATAGTAAGCGCTTAACAAATACCACAACTGAACCCCCTTCTTCCTCTCCCCCTCCTCCCCCTCCCCTCCCCCCCCACCTTACCTCTTTCTTCTCCCCACAGCACCTATATATATGTATATATATATATGTTTGTACGGATTTATTACTCTATTTATTTTACTTGTACATATTTATTCTATTTATTTTATTTTGTTAATATGTTTGGTTTATGTTGTTGGTCTCCCCCTTCTAGACTGTGAGCCCACTGTTGGGTAGGGACCGTCTCTATATATTGCCAACTTGTACTTCCCAAGTGCTTAGTACAGTGCTCTGCACACAGTAAGCGCGCAATAAATATGATTGATGATGATGATGATGATGATAAATATGATTGAATGAATGAATGAATATTATTATTATTAACCCATCTCTCTGTGTCTCTCCCACCTGTCTCTCCATGTCTCTGTCTCCCACTCTGTGTATGCGTTGGGTGGCGGGAGGGCCTTGTCAGCTGTATGACTTTGGACAAGTCACTTAACTTCTCTGTGCCTCAGTTCCCTCATCTGTAAAATGGGGATGAAGACTGTGAGCCCCCCGTGGGACAACCTGATCACCTTGTAACCTCCCCAGGGTCAGAACGGTGCTCTGCACATAGTAAGCGCTTAATAAATGCCATTATTATTATTACTATTATTATTATTATTATTATTATTATTTTTAGAGAAGCAGCATGGCTCAGTGGAAGAGCCTGGGCTTGGGAGCCAGAGGTCATGGGTTCTAATCCCCGCTCCGCCACTTGTCAGCTGGGTGACTTTGGGCAAGTCACTTCACTTCTCTGGGCCTCATTTACCTCACCTGTAAAATGGGGGTTAAGACTGTGAGCCCCCCATGGGACAACCTGATCACCTTGTAACCTCTCCAGGATTAGAACAGTGCTCTGCACATAGTAAGTGCTTAATAAATGCCATTATTATTATTATTATTATTAGAGAAGCAGCGTGGCTCAGTGGAAGAGCCCGGGCTTGGGAGCCAGAGGTCATGGGTTCTAATCCCCGCTCCGCCACTTGTCAGCTGGGTGACTTTGGGCAAGCCACTTCACTTCTCTGGGCCTCATTCACCTCAGCTGTAAAATGGGGGTTAAGACCGTGAGCCCCCCATGGGACAACCTGATCACCTTTCATCCCCCCCAGGGCTTAGAACAGTGTTTCGCACATAGTAAGAGCTTACCAAATGCCATTATTATTATTATTATTATTATTATTATTATTATTATTATTCAGCATGAAGTCTGTGTCAACAGCAGCAGCTCCTACTCCAACATCTTCCCCAGGAATAACCTGACGGTGCAAGTGGACATTTACAAGGGGGTGCGTGCTTGGGAAGGGGAACAGTGAGGGATGGGAGGGAAAAGGGATGGGGGGGACGTTGTGGGGGGTGGGAAAAGCAGTGGGGGGTGGGAAAAGCAGGGAACAGTGGCTGCCGGAACTCACCATGGGCAGGGAATGTATCTGTTCATTGTTGGATTGTCCTCTCCCAAGCGCTTAGTCCAGTGCTCTGCACACAGTAAGCGCTCAATACATACCATGGATGGACTGATTTAAATTCCTGCCTGTCAGCCCCTCTAGACCGTAGACTCGTTATGGGTAGGGAATGGGTCTGTTCTACTGTGCTATAATAATAATAATAATAATAATGGCATTTATTAAGCGCTTACTATGTGCAAAGCACTGTTCTAAGCGCTGGGAAGTTACAAGGTGATCGGGTTGTCCCACATGGAGCTCACAGTCTTAATCCCCATTTTTACAGATGAGGGAACTGAGGCTCAGAGAAGTTAAGTGACTTGCCCAAGGTCACACGGCAGACTTGGGGTGGAGCGGGGATTCGAACCCATGACCTCTGACTCCAAAGCCCGGGCTCTTTCCACTGAGCCACGCTGCTTCTCTATTGTCCTCTCCCAAGCGCTTAGTCCAATGCTCTGCACACGGTGTGCGCTCAGTACATATACAGTTGTCAGCTGTGTGGCTTTGGGCAAGCCGCTTAACTTCTCTGTGCCTCAGTTACCTCATCTGTAAAATGGGGATGAAGACTGTGAGCCCCCATGGGACAACCTGATCGCCTTGTAACCTCCCCAGTGCTTAGAACAGTGCTTTGCACATAGTAAGCGCTTATTAAATGCCATCATTATTATTATTATTATACACAGTGAGTTCTCACAGCCTGGCTCAGTGGAAAGAGCACAGGCTTTGATTATTATTATTATTATTTAATTATTTAATATTATTGGTTATATTAATATCATAATACATTATATTAATATATTGATATTCTTAATAATATTTATTATTTGATTATTATAATTATTTAATTATCGATAATAATAATAAACACAGCGCGCTCTCACAGCATGGCTCAGTGGAAAAAGCATGGGCTTTGGAGTCAGAGGCCATGGGTTCAAATCCCGGCTCTGCCAATTGTCAGCTGTGTGACTTTGGGCAAGTCACTTCACTTCTCTGGGCCTCAGTACCTCATCTGTAAAATGGGGATTAAGACTGTGAGCCCCCCGTGGGACAACCTGATCACCTTGTCAGCACTTAGAACAGTGCTTGGCACGTAGTAAGCGCTTAAACAAATACCATCATTATTATTAATACAGATCATGGATGGACTGATTTAAATTAATGCATGTACAGCCTCGCTAGACTGTAGTGGGCAGGGAATGTGTCTCATTGTTGTATTGTCCTCTCCCAAGCGCTTAGTCCAGTGCTGTGCATACAGTAAGCGCTCAATACATACCACAAATGGACTGATTTATATTACTACCTGTCAGCCCCTCTAGACTGTAAGCTTTGTGTGGGCAGGGAATTTGTTTACTGTTCTATTGGACTCTTCCAAGCGCTTAGCCCAGTGCTCTGCACACAGTAAGCGCTCAATACATCTCATGGATGGACTGTTTAAAATTTCTGCATAATATAATAATAATAATGGCATTTGTTAAGCGCTTACTTTGTGCAAAGCACTGTTCTAAGCGCTGGGGGGATACAAGGTGATCAGGCTGTCCCACGTGGGGCTCACAGTCATCATCCCCATTTTAGAGATGAGGGAACTGAGGCTCCGAGAAGTGAAATGACTTGCCCAAGGTCACACAGCAGACACGTGGCGGAGGCAGGATTCGAACCCACGACCTCTGGCTCCAAAGCCCGTGCTCTTTCCACTGAGCCATGCTGCTTCTCAGCCCCTCTAGACTGTCAACTCATTGTGGGCAGGGAATGCCCGCGATATTGTTCTACTGGACCCTCCCAAGCGCTTAGTCCAGTGCTCTGCCCACAGACAGCGCTCAACAAATAGGATTGAATGGAAGCAGAGTGGTGGGCGGCAGGGGGTCGCATAGTGGGGTGTCCTTCCTCCTTCCCTCCCCCTTATTTGATTAATGATGTGGATAGATCAATAATTCTATTTATTTTGATGCTATTGACGCCCGTCTACTTGTTTTGTTGTCTGTCTCCCCCTTCTAGACTGTGAGCCCGTTGTTGGGTAGGGATTGGTAGCGCTCAGTCCAGTGCTCTGCGCACAGTAAGCGCTCAATAAATACGATTGAATGAATGATTGCCGGAGAAGCAGCGTGGCCCAGTGGAAAGAGCCCGGGCTTTGGAGACACAGGTCATGGATTCCAATCCCGGCTCGTGTGACTTTGGGCAAGTCACTTCACTTCTCTGGGCCTCAGTTCCCTCATCTGTAAAATGGGGGTGAAGACTGTGAGCCCCCCGTGGGGCAACCTGATCACCTTTTAACCCCTCCAGCGCTTCAAACAGTGCTTGGCACATAGTAAGCGCTTAATAAATGCCATTATTATTATTATTCTTGTCTCTATCTGTTGCCCATTGTACTTCCCAATCAATCAATCGTATTTATTGAGCGCTTACTGCGCGCGGAGCACTGTACTAAGCGCTTGGGAAGTGCAAGCTGGCAACAAGTGCTTAGTCCAGCGCTCTGCACACAGTAAGCGCTCAGTAAATATGATTGAATGAATGAATGAATGGTCCCCGGCCCCCCACCCCGGGCCTGTCCTTCCCTACAGGGAGTGGTGCTGGGCTGCTTCTTCGGGCCGGCGGCCCTCTACATCTGGGCCGTGGGCATCTTGGCAGCCGGGCACAGCTCCACGATGACGGGCACCTACGCCGGACAGTTCGTGATGGAGGTAGGTAGCCGTGGGGACGGGAGGCCGGATGGGGAAGGGAAGGTGGTGGACGGCGGGCGGCTTCCAGAGGACCGGGCAGGACCGGGCGGAGAGGACCAGGGGCGGGGGGTGGTCAGAGAGACCACCCTAGGACTGAGCCCACTGTTGGGTAGGGACTGTCTCTATATGTTGCCAATTTGTACTTCCCAAGCGCTTAGTACAGTGCTCTGCACATAGTAAGCGCTCAATAAATACAATTGATGATGATGATGAGGAGGACTGGACATGACTGGGCAGAGGCCTCAAGAGGACCAGATGGAGAGGTCACTGGAGGACTGGACAGGACAGGACAGAGAGGCCCTGAGAGGACTGGATATAATAATAATAATAATGATAATAATAATAATAATAATGGCATTTGCTAAGCGCTTACTATGTGCAGAGCACTGTTCTAAAAAAATTCCCCACAGACAAGGCTTTCGTCCTCATTAGATGTTGGCCTCAGCCTACTCATCTGGGACTGTTCTGTTAAATTGCCAGACTATCTTTAATCATCAATCATCAATCGTATTTATTGAGTGCTTAAGCGCTCAATAAATACGATTGATGATGATGATGATGATGATGATGGTGCAGAGCACTGTACTAAGCGCTTGGGAAGTACAAATTGGCAACATCTACAGACAGTCCCTACCCAACAGTGGGCTCACAGTCTAAAAGGGGGAGACAGAGAACAAAACCAAACATACTAACAAAATAAAATAAATAGAATAGATATGTACAAATAAAATCAATAAATAAGTAGAGTAATAAATATGTACAAACATATATACATGTATACAGGTGCTGTGGGGAAGGGAAGGAGGTAAGAAGGGGGGGATGGAGAGGGGGACGAGGGGGAGAGGAAGGAAGGGGCTCAGTCTGGGAAGGCCTCCTGGAGGAGGTGAGCTCTCAGCAGGGCCTTGAAGGGAGGAGAGATGGAGAGGTCCCTGGAGGACTGGACAGGACAGAGAGGCCCTGAGAGGACTGGATATAATAATAATAATAATAGTAATAATAATAATAATAATAATGGGATTTGCTAAGCGCTTACTATGTGCAGAGCACTGTTCTGAGCGCTGGGGGGGATACAAGGGGATCAAGTTGTCCCACGTGGGGCTCACAGTCGTCATCCCCATTTTACAGATGAGGGAACTGAGGCACAGAGAAGTTAAGTCTACACTCACTCCCTTGGTGACCTCATTTGCTCCCACGGCTTCAACTATCATCTCTACGCTGATGACACCCAGATCTACATCTCTGCCCCTGCTCTCTCCCCCTCCCTCCCTCCCATGAGGCAACTGAGGCTCAGAGAAGTGAAGTGACTTGCCCAAGGTCACCCAGCAGACACGTGGCGGAGCCGGGATTCGAACCCATGACCTCGGACTCCAAAGCCCGGGCTCCTTCCACCGAGCCACGCTGCTTCTCTGACCAGATATAACCAGACAGAGAGGACAAGACTGGGCAGAGAGGCCCCGAGAAGACCGGACGTGAACAGACGGAGAGGCCCTGAGGGGACCGGCTACACCGGACAGAGAGGACAAGACAAGCAGCGGGGCTCAGTGGAAAGAGCCCAGGCTTTGGAGTCAGAGGTCATGGGTTCGAATCCCGGCTCCTCCAATTGTCAGCTGGGTGACTTTGGGCAAGTCACTTCACTTCTCTGGGTCTCAGTTACCTCATCTTTAAAATGGGGATTAAGACTGTGAGCCCCCAATGGGACAACCTGATCACCTTGTAACCTCCCCAGTGCTTTGCACATAGTAAGCGCTTAATAAATGCCATTATTATTATTATTATTATTATAAGACTGGGCAGAGAGGTCCCCAGAAGACATGAACAGACAGAAACACCCAGATACAACTGGACAGAGAGGCCCCGAGGAGATTGGAGAGCACCATGGAGGACCGGACACGACCAGACAGGGAGGCCCTGAGAGGACCGAACATGACTAGAAAAAGAGTCCGGGACAGGACGAGACAAAGTCCCAACAGACCAGACAGGAGAAGCAGCATGGCTCAGTGGAAAGAGCATGGGCATTGGAGTCAGAGGTCATGGGTTCAAGTCCCGACTCCACCAATTGTCAGCTGGGCAAGTCACTTAACTTCTCTGTGCCTCAGTTACCTCATCTGTAAAATGGGGATTAAGACTGTGAGCCCCCGAGGGACAACCTGATCAACTTGTATCCTCCCCAGCGCCTAGAACAGTGCTTTGCAGTTAGTAAGCGCTTACTAAATGCCATTATTATTATTATGAGTGAACAGAGAGGCCCTGAGAGGACTGGACTCTCTCCCCCTCATCCCCCTCTCCATCCCCCCATCTTACCTCCTTCCCATCCCCACAGCACCAGTACATATGTATATATGGTTGTACATATTTATTACTCTATTTATTTATTTATTTATTTTACTTGTACATTTCTATCCTATTTATTTTATTTTGTTGGTATGTTTGGTTCTGTTCTCTGTCTCCCCCTTTTAGACTGTGAGCCCACTGTTGGGTAGGGACTGTCTCTATGTGTTGCCAATTTGTACTTCCCAAGCGCTTGGTACAGTGCTCTGCACATAGTAAGCGCTCAATAAATACGATTGATTGATTGATTGATTGATTGATTGGACAGGAGTGGACATGACCAGATAGAGGAGAAGCCCTGAGAGGACCAGACACAGCTGGACAGAGAGGTCCGGAGGGGTCCGGGGACGATTGGACATGACTGGACGGAGAGGCCCTAAGAGGACCAGACAGGACCGGACAGAGAGGACTTGGCAGGACTGGAGAGGACCAGAGAGGACCGGACACGACTGGGCCGTCCCGGCCCGGGCCCGGGGGACAGAAAAGGGGTGGGGGTCATTGGGGACGTTTGCTCGGCCCCAACATCGGGGAGCGTAGACTTCCAGGGGCCGGGCAGACCCCTACGGGTGGGTGGCACTGATGCTCAATCAATCAATCAATCAATCAATCATCATCATCAATCGTATTTATTGAGCGCTTACTGTGTGCAGGGCACTGTACTAAGCGCTTGGGAAGTCCAAGTTGGCAACATATAGAGACAGTCCCTACCCAACGGTGGGCTCAGTCTAAAAGGGGGAGACAGAGAACAAAACCAAACATACTAATAAAATAAAATAAATACAATAGATATGTACAAGTAAAATAAATAAATAGAGTACAAATATGTACAAACATATATACATATATACAGGTGCTGTGGGGAAGGGAAGGAGGTGAGATGGGGGGGTGGAGAGGGGGACGAGGGGGAGAGGAAGGAAGGGGCTCAGTCTGGGAAGGCCTCCTGGAGGAGGTGAGCTCTCAGTAGGGCCTTGAAGGGAGGAAGAGAGCTAGCTTGGCGGATGGGCAGAGGGATTGGGGGCATTCCAGGCCCGGGGGATGACGTGGGGGATGACAATCAATCAATTGTGTTTATTGAGCGCTTACTGTGTGCAGAGCACTGTACTAAGCGCTTGGGAAGTCCAAGTTGGCAACATATAGAGACGGTCCCTACCCAACAGCGGGCTCACAGTCTAGGAGGGGGAGACAGAGAACAAAACCAAACATACTAACAAAATAAAATAAATAGAATAGATATGTACAAGTAAAATCAATCAATAAATAGAGTAATAAATCCGTACAAACATATATACAGGTGCTTTGGAGAAGGGAAGGTGGTAAGATGGGGGAGATGGAAAGGGGGCGAGCGGAAGAATATCTATTCTATTTATTTTATTTTGTTAATGTGTTTGGTTTTGTTCTCTGTCTCCCCCTTCTAGACTGTGAGCCCACTGTTGGGTAGGGACTGTCTCTGTATGTTGCCAACTTGGACTTCCCAAGCGCTTAGTCCAGTGCTCTGCACACAGTAAGCGCTCAATAAATATGATTGATTGATTGATTGATTGAGGGGCAGGACCCGGGGATGATGAAGGGTCACCCCCCCTTGTCGTCCCCTGCCACCCCCCAGGGCTTCGTGCAGCTTGGCTGGTCCCGCTTCTCCCGCGTCCTGGCCACGCGCTCCTGTGCCCTCTTGCCCACCATCCTCGTCGCCCTCTTCAGAGACGTGGGGGACCTCACCGGCTTGAACGATCTGCTAAACGTGCTGCAGAGCCTGCTGGTGGGGGGTCTGAGGGACCTGGGGGGGAAGGGTTGAGGGGAGGAGGGGCTGGGCCTGCCCCTGACAACCTCCCTTGTCCTAACGTTGGGGTTGGAGGGATGGGGGGGATCCTCAGAAGAGGGGGTTCGTGCCCATCTGGGGTCCTTTCCACCGACCTCCCCCCACCATCCGTCCCCCGACTCGTCGCCAGCTGCCCTTCGCCCTGCTGCCCATCTTCACCTTCACCAGTCTGCCCTCGCTCATGAACGAGTTCGCCAACGGCCCGTGAGTCTCCTCCCCTGCCCCGACCACTGCCCCCCAAACACTGCTCCTTAATAATAATAATAATAATAATGTTGGTATTTGTTAAGCGCTTACTATGTACATATTTATTACTCTACTTATTTATTTTGCTTGTACATATCTATTCTATTTTATTTTGTTAGTATGTTTGGTTTTGTCTCCCCCTTTTAGACTGTGAGCCCACTGTTGGGTAGGGACTGTCTCTATATGTTGCCAATTTGTACTTCCCAAGCGCTTAGTACAGTGCTCTGCACACAGTAAGCGCTCAATAAATACGATTGATTGATTGATTACGTGCAAAGCACTGTTCTAAGCGCTGGGGGGAACACAAGGAGATGAGGTTGCCCCATGTGGGGCTCACAGTCTTAATCCCCATTTTACAGATGAGGGAACTGAGACACAGAGAAGTGAAGGGATTTGCCCAAGGTCACCCAGCAGACATGTGGGGGAGGCGGGATTCTTACCTCCTTCTTACCTCCTTCCCTTCCCCACAGCACCTGTATATATGTATATATGTTTGTACAGATTTATTACTCTATTTATTTATTTATTTATTTTAGCTGTACATATCTATTCTACTTATTTTATTTTGTTAGTATGTTTGGTTTTGTTCTCTGTCTCCCCCTTTTAGACTGTGAGCCCACTGTTGGGTAGGGACTGTCTCTATATGTTGCTAACTTGTACTTCCCAAGCGCTTAGTACAGTGCTCTGCACACAGTAAGCGCTCAATAAATACAATTGATTGATTGATTGATTGATTCGAACCCAGACCTCTGACTCCCAAGCCCACGCTCTTTCCACTGAGCCACGCTGCTTCCCCCCAACCCCACTTCCCTCAGAGAAGCATTCATTCCGTCGTACTTATTGAGCGCTTACCGTGTGCAGAGCACTGGACTCAGCGCTGGGGAGAGGACACTAGAATAAGCAGACCCGTTCCCTGTCCACAATAATAATAATAATAATGGTATTTGTTATGCACTTACTATTCATTCAATCGTATTTATTGAGCGCTTACTGTGTGCAGAGCACTGTACTAAGCGCTTGGGAAGTACAAGTCGGCAACATATAGAGACGGTCCCTACCCAACAACAGGCTCACGGTCTAGAGGGGGGAGACGGACAACAAAACAAAACGTGTAGACAGGTGTCAATCAATCAATCAATCAATCGTATTTATTGAGCGCTTACTGTGTGCAGAGCACTGTACTAAGCGCTTGGGAAGTACAAGTCGGCAACATATAGAGATGGTCCCTACCCAACAACGGGCTCACGGTCTAGAAGGGGGAGACGGACAACAAAACAAAACATGTAGACAGGTGTCAAGCGCTGTTCTTGAGCTCAAAGTCTAAGCCTAATGGATAGAGCCCGGGCCCGGACGTCCGAAGGACCTGGGTTCTAATCCAGCCTCCACCACCGCTTGTCTGCTGGACTTTGGACAAGGCACATCATTTCTCGGGGCCTCAGTTTCCTCATCTATAAAATGGGGACTAAGACTACGAGCCCCATGGGAGACAGGGACTGTGTTCATATGTGATTAGCCTGTATCTATCCCAGCACATAGTACAGTGCCTGGCACGTAGTCAGCGCTTAACGAATTCATTCATTCATTCAATCATATTTATTCATTCAATCGTATTTATTCATTCAATCGTATTTATTTTATTTTGTTAGTATGTTTGGTTTTGTTCTCTGTCTCCCCCTCTTAGACTGTGAGCCCACTGTTGGGTAGGGACTGTCTCTATATGTTGCCAATTTGTACTTCCCAAGCACTTAGTACAGTGCTCTGCACATAGTAAGCGCTCAATAAATACGATTGATGATTGATGATGATTCATTCAATCGTATTTATTCATTCAACCGTATTTATTCATTCAATCGTATTTATTGAGCGCTTACTGTGTGCACAGCACTGTACTAAGCACTTGGGAAGTCCAAGTTGGCAACATATAGAGACGGTCCCTACCCAACAACGGGCTCACAGTCTAGAAGGGGGAGATAGACAACAAAACAAAGCATATTAACAAAATAAAATAAATAGAATAGTATTTTTTAATTGTTTTTTTTTAAACAAATACCATCATTATTACAATACAACAGTAAACAGATGCATTCCCTACCCTCAACCTAAATCTTCTCCTTGACCCTTTCCCCGGTCAGTGAAGCAGCTAGGTGGGGGTCAGTATTATAATAATAATAATGGTATTTGTCGAGTACTTGCTAGATGCCAGTCACTGTATTAAGTGCTGGGACAGAGAAGACAAGGTAATTGGTTTGGATATAGCCCCCGTCCCTCATGGGGCTCTCAGTGTTCATCCCCATTTTACAGATGAGGTCACTGAGGCCCAGGGAAGTGAAGTGACTTGCTCAGGGTCACTCAGCAGATAAGCGTCAGAGCCGGGATTTGATCCCATCATCATCATCGTCATCATCAATCGTATTTATTGAGCGCTTACTGTGTGCAGAGCACTGTACTAAGTGCTTGGGAAGTACAAGTTGGCAACATATAGAGACAGTCCCTACCCAACAGTGGGCTCACAGTCTAGAAGGGGGAGACAGAGAACAAAACCAAACACACTAACAAAATAAAATAAATAGAATAGATATGTACAAGTAAAATAAATAAATAAATAGAGTAATAAATATGTACAAACATATATACAGGTGCTGTGGGGAAGGGAAGGAGGTAAGATGGGGGGGATGGAGAGGGGACAGGAACAGTCCCAGGAACAGTCACCCCTTCCCCGCCATTTCCCCAGCCCTGACCCCCCACCTCCATTCATTCATTCAATCGTATTTATTGAGCGCTTACTGTGTGCAGAGCACTGGACTAAGCGCTTGGGAAGTACAAGTAAGCCACATCTAGAGACGGTCCCTACCCAACAACGGGCTCACAGTCTAGAAGGGGGAGACAGACAACAAAACAAAACAAGTAAACAGGTGTCAATCCCATCCCAGACTGAACCTCCTCCTTCCTCTCCCGCCTTACCTCCTTCCCCTCCCCACCGCACCTGTATATATGTTTGTACGGATTTATTATTCTATTTATTTATTTTATTTGTACATAGCTATTCTATTGATTTTATTTTGTCAATATGTTTGGTTTTATTGTCTGTCTCCCCCTTCTAGCCTGTGAGCCCGCTGTTGGGTAGGGACCGTCTCTAGATGTTGCCAACTTGGACTTCCCAAGCGCTTAGTCCAGTGCTCTGCACACATTAAGCGCTCAATAAATACGATTGAATGAATGAATGAATCAGAATAAACAGAATTATAGCTTTGTACGCATCACTAATAAAATAGAGTAATAAATACGTACAAATATACACAAATGCAGTGGGGAGGGGAAAGGGGTAGGACAGAAGGAGGGGGCGATGGGGAGGGGAGGAAGAGGAGGAGAGGAAAAAGGGGGCTCAATGTGGGAAGGCCTCCTGGAGGAGGTGAGCTCTCAGTAGGGCTTTGAAGGGAGGAAGAGAGCTAGTTAGGCAGATGCCCCCCCCGGCTCCACCAATTGTCAGCTGTGTGACTCTGGGCAAGTCACTTAACTTCTCTGTGCCTCAGTTCCCTCATCTGTAAAATGGGGATTAAGACTGTGAGCCCCACATGGGACAACCTGATCACCTTGTAACCTCCCCAGCACTTAGAACAGTGCTTTGCACAGAGTAAAAGTGCTTAATAAATGCCATCATTATTATTATTATGCCTAACTAGTGTGGCAGCACTCTAGACTATGAACTCCTTGCAGGCAGGGAGTGTGTCTGTTCATTGCTATATTGTACTCTCCTAAGCACTTAGTACAGTGCTTCCCTTCTATCTACCCCAGCGCTTAGAACAGTGCTTGGCACATAGTAAGCGCTACCTTGTAACCTCCCCAGTGCTTAGAACAGTGCTTTGCACAGAGTAAGTGCTTAATAAATGCCATCATTATTATTATTATGCCTAACTAGTGTGGCAGCACTCTAGACTATGAACTCCTTGCAGGCAGGGAGTGTGTCTGTTCATTGCTATATTGTACTCTCCTAAGCACTTAGTACAGTGCTTCCCTTCTATCTACCCCAGCGCTTAGAACAGTGCTTGGCACATAGTAAGCGCTACCTTGTAACCTCCCCAGTGCTTAGAACAGTGCTTTGCACATAGTAAGCGCTTAATAAATACCATCATTATTATTATTATGCCTAACTAGTGTGGCAGCACTCTAGACTATGAACTCCTTGCGGGCAGGGAGTGTGTCTGTTCATTGCTATATTGTACTCTCCTAAGCACTTAGTACAGTGCTTCCCTTCTATCTACCCCAGCGCTTAGAACAGTGCTTGGCACATAGTAAGCGCTTAACAAATACCATCATCATCATCATTATTATTACAGCGCTCTGCACACAGTAACCGATCTTCCAACCTCCTGTCTCTTCCCCACTCCAGTCTATACTTCGGAGAAGCAGCGTGGCTTACTGGAAAGAGCCCGGGCTTTGGAGTCAGAGGTCATGGGTTCAAATCCCGGCTCTGCCAATTGTCAGCTGTGTGACTTTGGGCAAGGGCCTCAGTTCCCTCATCTGTAAAATGGGGATTAAGACTGTGAGCCCCCCATGGGACAACCTGATCACCTTGTAAACTCCCCGGCGCTTAGAACAGTGCTTTGCACATAGTAAGCGCTTAATAAATACCACTATTATTATTATTATTGTACTTCACTCTGCTGCCCGAATTATCTTTCTATAGAAATTCTCTCTGGACGTGTCACCCCCTTCTCAAAAATCTCCAATCAATCAATCAATCAATCAATCAATCGTATTTATTGAGCGCTTACTATGTGCAGAGCACTGTACTAAGCGCTTGGGAAGTACAAATTGGCATCACATAGAGACAGTCCCTACCCAACGGTGGGCTCACAGTCTAAAAGGGGGAGACAGAGAACAGAACCAAACATACCAACAAAATAAAATAAGTAGGATAGAAATGTACAAGTAAAATAAATAAATAAATAAATAGAGTAATAAATATGTACAACCATATATACATATATACAGGTGCTGTGGGGAAGGGAAGGAGGTAAGACGGGGGGATGGAGAGGGGGACGAGGGGGAGAGGAAAGAAGGGGCTCAGTCTGGGAAGGCCTCCTGGAGGTGGTAGCCCATCCACCTCTGTATCAAACAAAAACTCCTCACTATCCATCCCCTGGCCCCCTCCTCCATCACCTCCCTTCTGTCCTTCTCCAGCCCAGCCCGCACCCTCCGCTCCTCTGCCACCGCTCACCTCCTCCTTGGGCCTCGTTCTCGCCCATCCCGCCATCGACCCCCGGCCCACGTCCTCCCCCAGGCCCGGAATGCCCCCAATCCCTCTGCCCCTCCGCCAAGCTAGCTCTCTTCCTCCCTTCAAAGCCCTCCTGAGAGCTCACCTCCTCCAGGAAGCCTTCCCAGACTGAGCCCCCCTTTTCCTCTGCTCCTCCTCCCCTCCCCATCACCCTCACTCACTCACTCACTCAATCAATCGTATTTATTGAGTGCTTACTGGGTGCAGACCACTGTACTAAGTGCTTGGGGAGTACAAGTTGGCAACATATAGAGACGGTCCCTACCCAACAGTGGGCTCCCCCTCCCCGCCCCACATCACTCATGTATATATGTACCTATTTTTTATTTTATTAATGATAGGCATCTATCAGCGTGGCTCAGTGGAAAGAACCCGGGCTTGGGAGTCAGAGGTCATGGGTTCTAAACCCAGCTCCGCCACTTGTCTGCTGTGTGACCTTGGGCATGTCACTTCACTTCTCTGAACCTCAGTTACCTCATCTGTAAAATGGGGCTGAAGCCTGTGAGCCCCCCGTGGGACAACCAGATCACCTTGTAACCTCCCCAGCTCTTAGAACAGTGCTTTGCACATAGTAAGCGCTTAATAAATGCCATCATTATTATTATTATTCTCTGGGCCTCAGTTCCCTCATCTGGAAAATGGAGATGAAGACTGTGAGCCCCATGTGAGACAACTTGATTACCTTGTATCCCCCCCGTGCTTAGAACAGTGCTCTGCACATAGTAAGCGCTTAACAAATGCTATTACTATTCCCTGAGCCTCAGTTCCCTCATCTGCAAAATGGGGATTAAGACTGTGAGCCCCACGTGGGGCACCCTGATCACCTTGTATCCCCCCCCAGCGCTTAGAACAGTGCTTCGCACATAGCCCGCTGTTGGGTAGGGACCGTCTCTATATGTTGCCAACTTGTACTTCCCAAGTGCTTACTACAGTGCTCTGCACACAGGAAGCACTCAATAAATATGATTGAATGAATAAGCACTTAACAAATGTCATCCTCATTATTATTATTATCTATAATTCTATTTATCTATTTGGATGCTATTGACGCCTGTCTATTTGTTCTGTTTTGTTGCCCGTCTCCCCCCTTCTGGACTGTGAGCCCGTTGTTGGGAAGTGATTGTCCTTATGTTGTCGAATTGTACTTCCCAAGCGCTTAGTCCAGTGCTCTGCACACATGAAGCGCTCAATAAATACGATTGAATGAATGAGTAAGCACTTAACAAAGGTCCTCATCATTATTATTATTATCTATAATTCTATTTATCTATTTGGATGCTTATTGATGCCTGTCTACTTGTTCTGTTTTGTTGCCTGTCTCCCCCCTTCTAGACTGTGAGCCCGTTGTTGGGAAGGGATTGTCCTTAGGTTGCCGAATTGTACTTCCCAAGCGCTTAGTCCAGTGCTCTGCACACATGAAGCGCTCATCATTATTATTATTATCTATAATTTTATTTATCTATTTGGATGCTATTAACGCCTGTCTACTTGTTCTGTTTTGTTGCCCGTCTCCCCGCTTCTAGACTGTGAGCCCGTTGTTGGGAAGGGATTGTCCTTATGTTGCCAAATTGTACTTCCCAAGCGCTTAGTCCAGTGCTCTGCACACATGAAGCGCTCAATAAATACGATTGAATGAATGAGTAAGCGCTTATCAAATGTCATCATCATTATTATTATCTATAATTTTATTTATCTATTTGGATGCTATTGACGCCTGTCTACTTGTTCTGTTTTGTTGCCCGTCTCCCCACTTCTAGACTGTGAGCCCGTTGTTGGGAAGGGATTGTCCTTAGGTTGCCGAATTGTACTTCCCAAGTGCTTAGTCCAGTGCTCTGCACACAGGAAGCACTCAATAAATACGATTGAATGAATAAGCGCTTTACAAATATCATCATCATTATTATTATCTATAATTTTATTTATCTATTTTGATGCTATTGACGCCTGTCTACTTATTCTGTTTTGTTGCCCGTCTCCCCCCTTCTAGACTGTGAGCCTGTTGTTGGGAAGGGATTGTCTTTATGTTGCCGAATGGTACTTCCCAAGCGTTTAGTCCAGTGCTCTGCACACAGGAAGCGCTCAATAAATACGATTGAATGAATGAGTAAGCACTTAACAAAGGTCCTCATCATTATTATTATTATCTATAATTCTATTTATCTATTTGGATGCTATTGACGCCTGTCTACTTGTTCTGTTTTGTTGCCCGTCTCCCCCCTTCTAGACTGTGAGCCCGTTGTTGGGAAGGGACTGTCCTTATGTTCCCAAATTGTACTTCCCAAGCGCTTAGTCCAGTGCTCCGCACACAGGAAGCGCTCAATAAATACGATTGAATGAATGAGTAAGCACTTAACAAAGGTCCTCATCATTATTATTATTATCTATAATTCTATTTATTTGGATGCTATTGACGCCTGTCTACTTGTTCTGTTTTGTTGCCCGTCTCCCCCCTTCTAGACTGTGAGCCCGTTGTTGGGAAGGGATTGTCCTTATGTTGCCGAATGGTACTTCCCAAGCGTTTAGTCCAGTGCTCTGCACACAGGAAGCGCTCAGTAAATACGACTGAGTGAATGAAGTACAACTGACTGACCCCCTCTTCTTCTCAGGCCGAGCAAGCTGATCACCCTTCTGACTGTTGGGCTGGTCTGTGCCATCAACTGCTACTTCGTGCTCAGCTACCTGTCCGCCCTGCCTCACCCCGCTTACTACGCGCTCGTGGGGACCCTGGCCACCGTCTACCTGGGACTCCTCGCCTACTTGGTACCCCCCACCCCAGGATTTCACTCGTTCGTTCCATCGGATTTAGACTGTGAGCCCACTGTTGGGTAGGGACTGTCTCTATATGTTGCCAATTTCTACCTCCCAAGCGCTTAGTCCAGTGCTCTGCACACAGTAAGCGCTCAATAAATACGACTGACGATGATGATCGGATTTCTTGAGCGCTTACCGTGTGCAGAGCACTGGACTAAGCGCTCGGGAAAGTACAGCGCAACAATAAACCGTGACAGTCCCTGCCCACAACGAGTGCACAGTACGAGAAGCAGCGTGCCTCAGTGGCCAGAGCCCGGGCTCAGGGGTCAGAGGTCGTGGGTTCTAATTCCGGCTCAGCTGGGGGACTTTGGGCAAGTCACTTAATAATAATAATGATGGTGTTTTATTAAGCGCTTACTATGTGTAAAGCGCTGGGGAGGTTACAAGGTGATCAGGTTGTCCCACAGAGGGCTTACAGTCAATCCCCATTTGACAGATGAGGGATCTGAGGCCCAGAGAAGTGAAGTGACTGGCCCAAGGTCACACAGCTGACAAGTGGCGGAGCCGGGATTTGAACCCATGACCTCTGACTCGAAAGCCCATGCTCTTTCCACTGAGCCACGCTGCTTCTCTATAAGCCCTCCATGTGGGAGACTGTGTCCAACCTGATTAACTCGGGTCTACCCCAGCGCTTAGAACAGCGTTTGGCACATAGTGAGCACTTCACAAGTACCGTGATGATTATTAATACGATTGATGGATTCTCCCCTTCCCCTTCTTTTCAGGTCTGGACCTGCTGTATGGCCCACGGAGCCACGGCCCTGGTCCACGCTTCCCACCGCCACTTCCTATACGGACCCCCGCGTGGAGAGGAGGAAGAGGAGGAAGAGAAGGAAGAGAGGAGACCCTCACCACCCGGGCCTGCCACCCTCAAATAATAATAATAATAATAATAATAATAATAATAATAATGGCATTTGTTAAGCGCTTACTATATGCAGAGCACTGTTCTAAGCGCTGGGGGGGGGATACAAGGTGATCAAGTTGTCCCACATGGGGCTCACAGTCTTCATCCCCATTTTACAGATGAGGTAACTGAGGCTCAGAGAAGGGACTTGCCCAAGGTCACTCAGCAGACATGTGGCGGAGCCGGGATTCGAACCCATGACCTCTGACTCCAAAGCCCGGGCTCTTTCCACTGAGCCATGCTATCCCCTGCCCCTTCTTCCTTCTTCTTCCTTCCTTCAATCGTATTTATTGAGCGCTTCCTGCGTGCAGAGCACTGTACTAAGTGTTTGGGAAATGCAAGTTGGCAACATCTAGAGACGGTCCCTACCCGACAGCGGGCTCACAGTCTAGAAGGGGGAGACAGACGACAAAACAAAACATATTAACAAAATAAAATAAATATGTACAAGTAAAATAGAGTAATAAATATGTACAAACATATATGCATATAGCAATCAATCAATCGTATTTATTGAGCGCTTCCTGCGTGCAGAGCACTGTACTAAGCGCTTGGGAAATACAAGTTGGCAACATATAGAGACGGTCCCTACCCAACAGCGGGCTCACAGTCTAGAAGGGGGAGACAGACAACAAAACAAAACATATTAACAAAATAAAATAAATAGAAGAAATATGTACAAGTAAAATGGAGTAATAAATATGTACAAACATATATGCATATATCAATCAATCAATCGTATTTATTGAGCGCTTACTGTGTGCAGAGCACTGTACTAAGCGCTTGGGAAATACAAGTTGGCAACATATAGAGACGGTCCCTACCCAACAGTGGGCTCACGGTCTAAAAGGGGGAGACAGAGAACAAAACCAAACATACTAGCAAAATAAAATAAATAGAATAGATATGTACAGGTAAAATAAATAAATAAATAGAGTAATAAATCTGTACAAACATATATCCATATATACAGGTGCTGTGGGGAAGGGAAGGAGGTAAGATGGGGGGGATGGAGAGGGGGACGAGGGGGAGAGGAAGGCCTCCTCTGCCTCCTGCCCACAGACTCCATAAAAGTTCAACTCCCCCTCTGGCAGGGCAAGGGAAACTGAGGCCCGTGGAGGGGGGAGGGGCCCCTCGAGAAGCAGGGTGGCTTAACGGATAATAATAATAATAATAATAATGATGGCATTTATTAAGAGCTTACTATGTGCAAAGCACCGTTCTAAGCGCTGGGGAGGTTACAAGGTCATCAGGTTATCCCACGGGGGGCTCACAGTCTTAACCCCCATTTTACAGATGGAGGAACTGAGGCACAGAGACGTTAAGTGACTTGCCCAAGGTCACACAGCAGGGACGTGGCGGAGTCAGGATTTGAACCCGTGACCTCTGACTCCAAAGCCCGGGCTCTTTCCACTGAGCCACTAGAGCACGGGGCTGAGAGTCAGAAGGTCCTGGGTTCTAATCCCCATTTCGCCTCCGCTGTGTGACTTTGGGCAAGTCCCGTCACTTCTCTGGGCCTCAGTTCCCTCATCTGGAAAATGGGGATTAAGTCTGTGAGCCCCATGTGGAAGAGGGACTGCATCCAATGTGATTAACTTGTATCTACCCCAGCGCTTAGAACAGTGCTGGACACATAGTAACAATAATAATAATAATAATAATAATAACGGTATTTGTTAGGCGCTTACTATGTGCCAAGCACTGTTCTAAGCGCTGTAAGCGCTTAACAAATACCATCATTACTAGAAGCATAATGGCCTAGTGGCTAGAACCCGGGCCTGGGAATCAGAAGGCCATGGGTTCTAATTCTGACTCCGCCACCTGTCTGCTGTGTGACGTTGGGCAAGTCCCGTCACTTCTCCGGGCCACAGTTCCCTCATCTGGAAAATGGGGATGAAGACTGTGAGCCCCATGTGGAACTGCATCCAACGTAATTAATGTGGATCTCCCCCAGCGCCTAGAACAGTGCTGGGCACGTAGTAAGCGCTTAACAATTACCATAATTATTAGAAGCAACATGGCCTATTCATTCATTCATTCATTCATACAATCGTATTTATTGAGCACTTACTGTGTGCAGAGCACTGTACTAAGCGCTTGGGAAGGACAAGTTGGCAACGTATAGAGGGTCCCTACCCAACAGCGGGCTCACAGTCTAGAAGTGGGAGAGCCCAGGCCTGTAAATCAGAAGGCCATGGGTTCTAATCCCGGCTCTGCCACTTGTCTGCTGGTTGACCTTGGGCCAGTCCCTTCACTTCTCTGGGCCTCAGTTCCCTCATCCGTAAAATGGGGATGGAGATTGTG
Source organism: Tachyglossus aculeatus (assembly GCF_015852505.1). NCBI lineage: Eukaryota > Metazoa > Chordata > Mammalia > Monotremata > Tachyglossidae > Tachyglossus > Tachyglossus aculeatus. Next base: position 10,137,297 of record NC_052066.1, on the reverse strand, counting down.
AGCCCCACGTGGGACAGGGACTACGTCCAACTCGATTTTCTTGTATCCACCCCAGCGCTTAGTCCAGTGCCTGGCAAATAGGAAGTGTTTAACAAATAAGAAGCAGCGTGGCTCAGTGGAAAGAGCCCTAGCTTGGGAGTCAGAGGTTATGGGTTCAAATTCTGACTGCTGCTTGTCAGCTGTGGGACTTTGGGCCACTCACTTCACTTCTCTGGGCCTCAGTGACCTCATCTGTAAACTGGGGATGAAGACTGTGAGCCCTTGTGGGACAACCTGATGACCTTGTATCCTCCCCAGTGCTTAGAACAGTGTTTGGCACATAGTAAGAGCTTAACAAATGCCATCATTATTATTATTATCATCAATCATCAATCGTATTTATTGAGTGCTTACTATGTGCAGAGCACTGTACTAAGCGCTTAGTATTATTATTCTCTGGGCCTCAATTCCCTCATCTGTAAAATGGGGATTGACACTGTGAGCCCCACGTGGGACAACCTCATCACCTTGTATCCTCCCCAGCACTTAGAACAGTGCTTGGCACATAGTAAGCACTTAACAAATGCTATTTATTATTATTATTATTTTCATTCTCTGGGCCTCAGTTCCCTCACCTGTCAAATGGGGATGAAGACTGTGAGCCCCCCGTGGGACCACCTAATCACCTTGTAACCTCCCCAGCACTTAGAACAGTGCTTTGCACATAGTAAGCGCTTAATAAATGCCATCATTGTTATTGTTATTAGAGAAGCAGCGTGGCTCAGTGGAAAGAGCCCAGGCTTTGGAGTCAGAGGTCATGGGTTCGAATCCCGACTCCACCACATGTCTGCTGTGTGACCTCGGGCAAGTCACTTAACTTCTCTGCGCCTCAGTTACCTCATCTGTAAAATGGGGATTAAGACTGTGAGCCCCACGTGGGACAACTTGATCACCTTGTATCCCCCCAGCACTTAGAACAGTGCTCTGCACATAGTAAGCACCTAATAAATGCCATTATTCTTATTCTTATTCTTATTCTTCTTATTATTATTATATCAGTCGAGACGGTGGCCGGCGGTGGGGGGCATGCTGGGATGGATTAGGGTTAGACTCCCTAACACCTTAGAGAAGCAGCATGGCTCAGTGGAAAGAGCATGGGCTTTGGAGTTAGAGGTCATGGGTTCAAATCCCAGCTCTGCAAACTGTCAGCTGGGTGACTTTGGGCAAGTCACTTCATTTCTCTGGGCCTCAGTTCCCTCATCTGTCAAATGGGGATGAAGACTGTGAGCCCCCGGTGGGCCCACCTGATCACCTTGTAACCTCCCCAGCGCTTAGAACGGTGCTTTGCACATAGTAAGTGCTTAATAAATACCATTATTATTATTATTATTATTATTATTATGAGAAGCAGCATGGCTCAGTTGAAAGAGCCCGGGCTTTGGAGCCAGAGGTCATAGGTTCAAATCCCAGCTCCGCCAAATGTCAGCTGTGTGACTTTGGGCAAGTCACTTCACTTCCCTGGGCCTCAGTTCCCTCATCTGTCAAATGGGGATGAAGACTGTGAGCCCCCGGTGGGCCCACCTGATCACCTTGTAACCTCCCCAGCGCTTAGAACAGTGCTTTGCACATAGTAAGCGCTTAATAAATACCATCATTGTTATTATTATTATATCAGTCGAGACAGTGGAGGGGGGGAGGGCATGCTGGGATGGATTAGGGTTAGACTCCCTAACACCTTAGAGAAGCAGCATGGCTCAGTGGAAAGAGCCCGGGCTTTGGAGTCAGAGATCATGGGTTCAAATCCCGGCTCCACCAACTGTCAGCTGGGTGACTTGGGCAAGTCACTTCACTCCAACTTGTACTTCCCAAGCCCAACTTGTACTTCCCAAGCGCTTAGTCCAGTGCTCTGCACACAGTAAGCGCTCAATAAATACTATTGATTGATTGATTCTCTGGGCCTCAGTTCCCTCATCTGTCAAATGGGGATGAAGACTGTGAGCCCCCGGTGGGCCCACCTGATCACCTTGTAACCTCCCCCAGCGCTTAGAACAGTGCTTTGCACATAGTGAGCGCTTAATAAATGTCATTATTATTATTATTATTATTATTATTATATCAGTCGAGACGGTGTTGGTGGGGGGGGGGGGGCATGCTGGGATGGATTAGGGTTAGACTCCCTAACACCTTGGGCAGACAGGCCTCCCTCCATCCCTCCCTCCCGCCTGTTCGCCCCAACTGGGAGCATGTACTTTCTAGACGCTCCCCGGACGGTTTCAAGGCTCCCCGCAGCCCCCTCCCCCAACCCCGGGTCCGGTTGGTGGGGATGGGGGGGGGCGTCCACGATGAAGTTGGAGTTGTGGGAGACGCCCCCCTGAACCCCAATATTCCCGGGAAGCCCGGAATCCCGGCCTCCCAACTCCCACTGCCAGGGGCCTGTGGATGGGAGGAATGTCTGCCCCCTTAAACGGGCCAGGCCAGGGCCATTCATTCATTCAATCCTATTTATTGAGCGCTCCCTGTGTGCAGAGCACTGGACTAAGCGCCTGGGAAGTCCCAGTCGGCAACATCTAGAGACGCTCAATCAATCAATCAATCAATCAATCAATCGTATTTATTGAGCGCTTACTGTGTGCAGAGCACTGGACTGAGCTCTTGGGAAGGACTAGTTGGCAACATATAGAGACAGTCCCTACCCAACAGTGGGCTCACAGTCTAGAAGGGGGAGATGGAGAACAAAACCAAACATATTAACAAAATAAAATAAATAGAATAAATATGTACAAGTAAAATAAGTAAATAGATAGGGTAATAAATCCGTACAAACATATATACATATATACAGGTGCTGTGGGGAAGGGAAGGAGGTAAGGCGGAAGGGGGGGGAATGAAATGCCATCATTATTATTATTAATAAACTCATCAATCAATCGTATTTATTGAGCGCTTACTGTGTGCAGAGCACTGTACTAAGCGCTTGGGAAGTCCAAGTTGGCAACATCTAGAGACGGTCCCTACCCAACAGTGGGCTCACAGTCTAGAAGGGGGAGATGGAGAACAAAACCAAACATATTAACAAAATAAAATAAATAGAATAAATATTTTACAAGTAAAATAAGTAAATAAATAGGGTAATAAATCCGTGCAAACATATATACATATATACAGGTGCTGTGGGGAAGGGAAGGAGGTAAGGCGGGGGGGAATGAAATACCATCATTATTATTATTATTATTGTTAATAAACTCATCAATCAATCAATCATATTTATTGAGCGCTTACTGTGTGCAGAGCACTGTACTAAGCGCTTGGGAAGGACAAGTTGGCAACATCTAGAGACAGTCCCTACCCAATAGTGGGCTCACAGTCTGGAAGGGGGAGACGGAGAACAAAACCAAACATATTAACAAAATAAAATAAATAGAATAAATATTTTACAAGTAAAATAAGTAAATAAATAGGGTAATAAATCCGTACAAACATATATACATATATACAGGTGCTGTGGGGAAGGGAAGGAGGTAAGGCGGGGGGGAATGAAATACCATCATTATTATTATTATTATTGTTAATAAACTCATCAATCAATCAATCATATTTATTGAGCGCTTACTGTGTGCAGAGCACTGGACTAAGCGCTTGGGAAGTCCAAGTTGGCAACATATAGAGACGGTCCCTACCCAACAGTGGGCTCACAGTCTAGAAGGGGGAGACAGAGAACAAAATCAAACATATTAACAAAATAAAATAGATAGAATAAATATGTACAAGTAAAATAAGTAAATAAATAGGGTAATAAATCCGTACAAACATATATACATATATACAGGTGCTGTGGGGAAGGGAAGGAGGTAAGGCGGGGGGAGAATGAAATGCCATCATTATTATTATTAATAAACTCATCAATCAATCAATCGTATTTATTGAGCGCTTACTGTGTGCAGAGCACTGGACTAAGCGCTTGGGAAGTCCAAGTTGGCAACATATAGAGACGGTCCCTACCCAACAGTGGGCTCACAGTCTAGAAGGGGGAGACAGAGAACAAAATCAAACATATTAACAAAATAAAATAAATAGAATAAATATGTCCAAGTAAAATAAGTAAATAGGGTGATAAATCTGTACAAACATACATACATATATACAGGTGCTGTGGGGAAGGGAAGGAGGTAAGGCGGGGGGAATGAAATGCCATCATTATTATTATTATTAATAAACTCATCAATCAATCAGTCGTATTTATTGAGCTCTTACTGTGTGCAGAGCACTGTACTAAGCGCTTGGGAAGGACAAGTTGGCAACATATAGAGACGGGCCCTACCCAACAGCGGGCTCACAGGCTAGGAGGGGGAAGACAGACAACAAAACAAAACGCATTAACAAAATAAAATCAACAGAATAAATACGCTTCAACAGGAAAACGAGCAAAAGAGAATGAGACCCCATGGGTGGTGTTCTGTCTCCCCCTTTTAGACTGTGAGCCCACTGTTGGGTAGGGACTGTCTCTACATATTGCCAATTTGGACTTTCCAAGCGCTTAGTACAGTGCTCTGCATAGAGTAAGCACTCAATAAATACGATTGATTGATTGATTGATTGTTTATTATTATTCTTATTACTAAATGAATAGAATAAATATGCTTTGACAGGAAAATGAGCAAAAGAGAATGAGACCCCAGGGGTGGTGTTCCACATTTATTATTATTATTATTATTATTACTAGAGAAGCAGCGTGTCTCAGTGGAAAGAGCCCGGGCTTTGGAGTCAGAGGTCATGGGTTCAAATCCCGGCTCCGCCAACTGTCAGCTGGGTGACTTTGGGCAAGTCACTTCACTTCTCTGGGCCTCAGTGACCTCATCTGGAAAATGGGGAGGAAGACTGTGAGCCCAGAGGTCATGGGTTCAAATCCCAGCTCTGCAAACTGTCAGCTGGGTGACTTTGGGCAAGTCACTTCCGTTCTCTGGGCCTCAGTGACTTCATCCGGAAAATGTGGATAAAGACCGTGAGCCCAGAGGTAATGGGTTCAAATCCCGGCTCCGCCAACTGTCAGCTGGGTGACTTTGGGCAAGTCATTTCACTTCTCTGAGCCTCAGTGACCTCATCCGGAAAATGGGGATGAAGACCGTGAGCCCAGAGGTCGTGGGTTCAAATCCCGGCTCCGCCAACTGTCAGCTGGGTGACTTTGGGCAAGTCACTTCACTTCTCTGGGCCTCAGTGACCTCATCTGGAAAATGGGGATGAAGATGGTGAGCCCCCCGTGGGACAACCTCATCACCTTGTAACCTCCGCAGCGCTTAGAATGGTGCTTTGCCCATAGTAAGTGCTTAATAAATGCCATCATTAATTAAATGACTACTACTACTACTACTACTACTAATAATAATGATAATGAAATTTGTTGAGGGCTTTCTATATGTCACACACTGTTCTAAGCACTGGGGTAGATCCAAGCTAATCAGGTTGGACACGGTCCTTGCCCCCACTTGGGGCTCCCAGTCTTCATCCCCATTTTCCAGATGAGGGAACTGAGGCCCAGAGAAGTGAAGTGACTTGCCCGAGGCCACGCAACAGACAAGCGGCAGAGCCGGGACTAAAACCCAGGTCCTTTTGACTCCCAGGCTTGGGCTCTGTCTGGGAACTGTAAGCTCCCTGTGGGACAACCCGATCACCTTGTAACCTCCCCAGCGCTTAGAACAGTGCTTTGCACGTAGGGGGTGGGACACCAAAGGGGCCGGTGTGTGACCAAGGCCCCGAGGACGAGGCGAGGGGGCAGCCCCCGCCACCCACCCGCTTTCCAAAGCATTCATTCAATTGTATTTGTTGAGCGCTTACTGTGTGCTGAGCACTGGACTGGGCGCTCGGGAAGTACAGTTCAGCAACCGAGAGACCCAACAACAGGCTTGCAGTCTAGAAACGGGCTCACAGTCTGGAAGGGGGGGAGAAAGATATCAAAACAAGTAGACAGACATCAATAGCATCAATATAATAATAATAATAATGGCATTTATTAAGCGCTTACTATGTGCAAAGCACTGTTCTAAGCGCTGGGGAGGTTACAAGGTGATCAGGTTGTCCCACGGGGGGGCTCACAGTCTTAATCCCCATTTTACAGACGAGGTAACTGAGGCCCAGAGAAGTGAAGTGACTTGCCCAAAGCCACACAGCTGACAGTTGGTGGAGCGGGATTTGAACCCATGACCTCTGACTCCAAAGCCCGGGCTCTTTCCACTGAGCCACGCTGCTTCTAGAATAATAGATATATCCACATCATCAATAAAATCAATAGAATAATAAATATGTAGTATGTATGTGAGCATGTAATATAGAGAAGCAGTGTAGCTCAGTGGAAAGAGCACAGGCTTGGGTGTCAGAGGTCATGGGTTCTAATCCCGGCTCTGCCATGTGTCTGCTGTGTGACCTTGGGCAAGTCACTTAACTTCTCTTCTAGACTGTGAGCCCACTGTTGGGTAGGGACTGTCTCTATATGTTGCCAGCTTGTACTTCCCAATCGCTTAGTACAGTGCTCTGCACACAGTAAGCGCTCAATAAATACCATTGATTGATTCTCTGAGCCTCAGTTACCTCATCTGTAAAATGGGGATTAAGAAGGTAAGCCCTACATGGGACAACCTGATCACCTTGTATCCCCCAGCGCTTAGAACAGTGCTTTGCTCATAGTAAGCGCTTAACAAATGCTGTTATTATTATTATCATTATTATTATTATTATTATTATTGAAGCCCCCCCGGGCCTCTGGGCCTAGTGCAGCGCTTCGTACACTGTAAGCGCTCAGGAAAGCAAGTCACGTAATAATAATAATAATAATAATGGCACTTATTAAGCGCTTACTATGGGCAAAGCATCGTTCTAAGCGCTGGGGAGGTTACAAGGTGATCAGGTTGTCCTATGGGGGGCTCAAAGTCTTCATCCCCATTTTACAGAGGAAGTCACTGAGGCCCAGAGAAGTGAAGTGACTTGCCCAAAGTCACAGCTGACAATTGGCAGAGCCGGGTGCTGGGAGGCTACAAGGTGATCAGGTTGTCCCACATGGGACTCACAGCTTTAATAATAACAACAATAATGATGGTATTTATTAAGCACTTACTATGTGCCAAGCACTATTCTAAGCACTGAGGTGGTTACAAGGTGATCAGGTTGTCCCATGGGGGGCTCACAGTCTTCATCCCCATTTTACAGAGGAGGGAACTGAGGCCCAGAGAAGTGAAGTGACTTGCCCAAAGTCACACAGCTGACAACTGGCAGATCCAGGATTTGAACCCATAACCTCTGACTCCAAAGCCCGGGCTCTTTCCACTGAGCAACGCTGCTTCTCTAATTTAACTTCTCTGTGCCTCAGTTACCTCATCTGTAAAATGGGGATGAAGCCTGTGAGCCCCCTGTGGGACAACCTGATTACCTTGTAACCTCCCCAGCAGCGCTTAGAAGAGTGCTTTGCACATAGTAAACACTTAATAAATGCCATTATTATTATTATTATTATTAAATGGGATTGAATGAATGGGCCAACTTCCAAACCCCCATCCCAAGCTGACACTGTCATTAACCTGTCAGGCACTAAGCTTAGCACAGTGCTTTGCATACAGTAATAGCTTAGTAAATAATCATTCTTATTATTATGTTTTTGTTATTATTATTATTAATAATAATAATGGTGACATTTGTTAAGCGCTTACTATGCACCAAGCACTGTTCTAAGCATTGAGGGAGAAACAAGGTAATCAGGTTGTCCCATGTGGGGCTCATTAAATAATAAAATAATAATAATAATAATAATAATAGTGGCATTTGTTAAGCGCTTACTACAGGCCAAGCACTGTTCTAAGCACTGGGGGAGATACAAGTATATCAGGTTGTCCCATGTGGGGCTTATTTATCAATAATAATAATAATAATAGTGGCATTTGTTAAGCGCTTACTATGTGCCAAGCACTGTTCTAAGCACTGGGGGCATACAAGGTTATCAGGTTGTCCCACGTGGGGCTCACAGTCTTAGCCCCCATTTTATTGATTAGGGAACTGAGGCACAGAGAAGTGAAGTGACTTGCCCAAAGTCACCCAGCTGACAAGTGGCAGAGGCAGGACTCGAACGCATAACCTCTGACTACAAAGCCCGGAGTAAGTGGCCTAGTACAGCTTAAAACCAGAAGTTCACTCATTCATTCATTCAATCACATTTATTGAGCGCTTACTGTGTGCAGAGCATTGGACTAGGCGTTTGGGAAGTACAAATTGGCCAAATATAATAATAATAATAATGGCATTTATTAAGCACTTACTATGTGCAAAGCACTGTTCTAAGCACCGGGGAGGTTACAAGGTGATCAGGTTGTCCCACAGGGGGCTCACAGTCTTAATCCCCATTTTACAGATGAGGGAACTGAGGCCAGAGAAGTGAAATGACTTGCCCAAAGTCACCCAGCTGACAATTGGCGAAGCTGGAATTTGAACCCATGACTTCTGACTCCAAAGCCTGGGCTCTTTCCACTGAGCCTCGCTGCTTCTCTATACAAAGAAGCAGCACAGCAAAGTGGAAAAAACCTTTCGGACTGGGAGTCAGAAAGACCTGGGTTCTAATCCCAGCTCTGCCACTTGTCTGCTATGTGATCTTGGGCAAGTCACTTCACTTCTCTGGGCCTCAGTTACCTCACCTGTAAAATGGCTATTTCTACTGTGAGCGCTATTCATTCATTCATTCATTCAATCATATTTATTGAGTGCTTCCTGTGTGCAGAGCACTGTACTAAGCGCTTGGGCGAGTACAATAGTCATTCATTCAATCATATTTATTGAGCTCTTACGGTGTGCAGATCACTGGACTAAGTGTTTGGGAAAGTACAATACAACAATACAATACAAAACAATCCAACTATTACTCTATTTGTACATATTTATTCTATTTATTTTATTTTGTTAATATGCTTGGTTGGGTTGTCTGTCTCCCCCTGCTAGACTGTGAGCCCGCTGTTGGGTAGGGACCGTCTCTCTATGTTGCCAACTTGGACTTCCCAAGCGCTTAGTCCAGTGCTCTGCACACAGTAAGCGCTCAATAAATATGATTGAATGAATGAATGAATGAACAATAAACAGACACATTCCCTGTGCACAATAATAATAATAATAATTGGCATTTGTTAAGCGCTTACTATGTGCAAAGCACTTTTCTAAGCGCTGGGGAGGATACAGGGTGATCAGGTTGTCCCACATGGGGCTCACAGTCTTACTCCCCATTTTACAGATGAGGTAACTGAGTCCCAGAGAAGTGAAGTGACTTACCCAAGATCACACAGCAGACATGTGGCGGAGTCGGGATTCGAACCCATGACCTCTGACTCCAAAGCCCGGGCTCTTTCCACTGAGCCACGCTGCTTCTCTACGAGCTGACAGTCTAGAGAGGGGGAGGCGGACATCAATACACCTTAACAGACAGCAATATAAATAAATAAAATTACAGATATACACATAAGTGCTTGGGGACGGTAGTGGGGAGAAGAGTAAAGGGAGTGAATCAGTGTGGCGTGGAAGAGTCTTCTAGACTGTGAGCCCACTGTTGGGTAGGGACCGTCTCTATATGTTGCCATCTACTAAGTACAGTGCTCTGCACACAGTAAGCGCTCAATAAATACGATTGAATGAATGAATGAATGAAAGAGGGTGAGATAAGGAAGAGCGGGAAGTCAGGGAAGGCCTCTTGGAGGAGATGGGCCTTCAGTAAGGCTTTGAAGGAGGGGAGAGTCGTTGTCTGTGGGATTTGAGGAGGGAGGGCGTTCCGGGACAGAGGCAGGATTATGTGGGCCGGGGTCCGCCGCAGGACTGGCAAGATGCTCCTTGGCGATGGCAGAGGAGCGGAGGGCGCGGGCTGGGATGGAAAAGGAGAGAAGGGAGGGGAGGTCGGAGCGGGTGAGGTGGTGGACGACTTTAAATCAATCAATCAATCAATCAATCGTATTTATTGAGCGCTTACTATGTGCAGAGCATATGCTGTGATGAGCCCATGGTGATGAGTTTTTGTTTAATGTGGAGGTGGATGGGCAACCACTGGAGATTATTGAGGAGGAGAGCGACATGCCCTGAACGTTTCCATAGAAAGAAAATCCGGGCAGCAAAGTGAAGTCTGGACTGGAGTGGGGAGAGGCATCATCATCATCATCAATTGTATTTATTGAGCGCTTACTGTGTGCAGAGCACTGGACTAAGCGCTTGGGAAGTACAAGTTGGCAACATAAAGAGACAGTCCCCACCCAACAGTGGGCTCGCAGTCTAAAAGGGGGAGACAGAGAACAAAACCAAACATACTAACAAAATAAAATAAATAGAAGAGATATGTACAAGTAAAATAAATAAATAAATAAATGGAGTAATAAATATGTACAAACATATATACATGTATACAGGTGCTGTGGGGAAGGGAAGGAGGTAAGATGGGGGGGATGGAGAGGGGGACGAGGGGGAGAGGAAGGAAGGGGCTCAGTGTGGGAAGGCCTCCTGGAGGAGGTGAGCTCAATGGAGGGGGAGGAGGGGGATAAGTGTGGGAAGGCCTCCTGGAGGAGGTGAGCTCTCAGTAGGGCCTTGAAGGGGGGAAGAGAGCTAGCTTGGCGGGTGGGCAGAGGGAGGGCATTCCAGGCCCGGGGGATGACGTGGGCTGGGAGGCAGGAGGTTGGGACGTCAGAAAGGCGGCTGGGATAGGATAAATAATAATGGCATTTATTAAGCGCTTACTATGTGCAAAGCACTGTTCTAAGCACTGGGAAGGTTACAAAGTGATCAGGTTGTCCCATGGGGGGCTCACAGTCTTAATCCCCATTTTACAGACGAGGGAACTGAGGCCCAGAGAAGTTAAGTGACTTGCCCAAAGTCACCCAGCTGACAATTGGCGGAGCGGGGATTTGAACCCATGACCTCTGACTCCAAAGCCCGGGCTCTTTCCACTGAGCCACGCTGCTTCTCTAAGGATGAGTGATTTTACTCACGTGGTAGCGGATGGAGAGGAAAGGGTGGATTTTAGCGATGTTGTGAAGGTGGGACCGGCAGGATTTGGTGACGGATTGGATGTGAGGGGTGAACGAGAGAGCAGAGTCGAGGATGACACCGAGGTTGCGGGCTTGTGAGACGGGAAGGATGGTGGAGCCATCTACAGTGACGGGAAAGTCAAGGAGAGGACAAAGTTTGCGAGGGCTCCCTTCAGGGCCCTACTGAGAGCTCACCTCCTCTAGGAGGCCTTCCCAGACTGAGCCCCTTCCTTCCTCTCCCCCTCGTCCCCCTCTCCATCCCCCTCATCTTACCTCCTTCCCTTCCCCACAGCACCTGTATATATGTATATATGTTTGTACATATTTATTACTCTATTTTACTTGTACATATCTATTCTATTTATTTTATTTTGTTAGTGTATTTGGTTTTGTTCTCTGTCTCCCCCTTTTAGACTGTGAGCCCACAGTCTCTGTCTCTAGATGTTGCCAACTTGTACTTCCCAAGCGCTTAGTACAGTGCTCTGCACACAGTAAGCGCTCAGTAAATACGATTGATTGATTGACACTGGGTCCCCCCATCTTTCCTCCTTCCCTTCCCCACAGCACTTGTATATACGTATATATGTTTGTACATATTTATTACTCTATTTATTTATTTATTTTACTTCTACATATCTATTCTATTTTATTTTGTAGTATGTTTGGTTTTGTCTCCCCCTTTTAGACTGTGAGCCCACTGTTGGCTAGGGACTGTCTCTCTATGTTGCCAACTTGTACTTCCCAAGCGCTTAGTCCAGTGCTCTGCACACAGTAAGCACTCAATAAATACGATTGATTGATTGATTGATTGATTGATAAGGAGCTTCTGTTTTGAATATGTTAAGTTTGAGGTGACAGGAGGACGTCCAAGTAGAGATGTCTTGAAGGCGGGAGGAGATGCCAGCCTGGAGAGAGAGGGAGAGGGATCAGGGGAGGAGATGGAGATTTGGGTATCGTCTGCATAGAAATGGTTGTTGAAGCCGTGGGAGCGAATGAGTTCTCCATGGGAGTGAGTGTAGATGGAGAATAGAAGGGGACCAAAAACTGACCCTTGAAGGACCCCCACAGTTAGAGGATGGGGCTGGGGGAGGAGCCCGCGAAGGAGACTGAGAATGAACGGCCAGAGAGATAAGAAGAGAACCAGGAGAGGATGGAGTCCATGAAGCCAAGGTTGGATAACATGCTGAGGAGAAGGGAATCATCATCATCAATCATATTTATTGAGCGCTTACTGTGTGCAGAGCACTGTACTAAGCGCTTGGGAAGTACAAATTGGCAACATATAGAGACAGTCCCTACTTAGTACAGTGCTCTGCACACAGTAAGGGCTCAATAAATACGACTGAATGAATGAAAAGCTGCTGAGAGGTCGAGGAGGATCAGGATGGAGTAGGGCCCTTGGATTTGTCAAGAAGGTGGTGACCTTTGAGATGGCGGATTCCGTGGAGTGAAGTGGACGGAAGTCAGATTGGAGGGAGTCCAGGGGACACATTCCCTGCCCACAACGAGCTTACAGTCTAGAGGGCTTCCCTTCGGTGACCCTCCAGGACGTGAGTCCTGGAGGCAGCCCCCAGCAGAGAACGATGGAGGCGGGCTTCCGCAGGCATCCACTTTGTAATCTCTCAAGCGCTTAGTTCATCATCATCATCATCAATTGTATTTATTGAGCGCTTACTGTGTGCAGAGCACTGGACTAAGCGCTTGGGAAGTCCAAGTTGGCAACATCTAGAGACAGTCCCTACCCAACAGTGGGCTCACAGTCTAAAAGGGGGAGACAGAGAACAAAACCAAACATACTAACAAAATAAAATGAATAGAATAGATATGTACAAGTAAAATAAATAAATAAATAAATAGAGTAACGAATATGTACAAACATATATCCATATATACAGGTGCTGTGGGGAAGGGAAGGAGGTAAGATGGGGGGTGGAGAGGGGGACGAGGGGGAGAGGAAGGAAGGGGCTCTGTCTGGGAAGGCCTCCTGGAGGAGGTGAGCTCTCAGTAGTTCAATGCTCTGCACACAGTAAATGCTCAATAAATAATAATAATAATAATGATAATGCTGGCATTTGTTCATTCATTCAATCGTATTTATTGAGTGCTTACTGTTTGCAGAGCACTGTACTAAGCGCTTGGGAAGTACAAGTTAGCAACATATAGAGACGGTCCCTATCCAACAGCAGGCTCACAGTCTAAGTGCTTACTATGTGCAAAGCACTGTTCTAAGCGCTGGGGAGGTTACAAGGTGATCAGGTTGTCCCACGGGGGGCTCACAGGCTTCATCCCCATTTGACAGATGAGGGAACTGAGGCCCAGAGAAGTGAAGTGACTTGCCCAAAGTCCCACAGCTGACAGTTGGCGGAGCCAGGATTTGAACCCATGACCTCTGACTCCCAAGCCCGGGCTCTTTCCACTGAACCACGCTGCTTCTGAATGAATGAATAAATATGATTGAATGAACCATGACCGGGAACACTTCATCATCAATGAGCTGCGGGCTAAAAATAATAATTGTGATATTTGTTAAGCATTTTCTATGTGCCAGGCCCTATTCTATGAGCTGGTGAAAATACAAGATATTAGGGTTGGACACAGTCAATCAATCAATCAATCAATCCTATTTATTGAGCGCTAACTGTGTACAGAGCACTGTACTAAGCGCTTGGGAAGTACAAGTTGGCAACATATAGAGACAGTCCCTACCCTACAGTGGGCTCACAGTCTAAATCTCACATGGGGCTCACAGTCTTAATCCCCATTTTGCAGATGAGGGAATGGAGCTACAAAGTGAAATGGGTTGCCCAGGTTCACGCAGAAGGCAAGTAATAATCAGTCATTCATTCAATCATATTTATTTATTCATTCATTCATATTTATTTATTAATTCATTCATTCAATCGTATTTATTGAGCGCTTACTGTGTGCAGAACACTGGACTAAGTGCTTGGAAAGTACAATTGGGCAACAGATAGAGACAATCCCTACCCACCAACGGGCTCACAGTCTAGAATATTTATTTCATTTTGTTAATATGTTTTGTTTTGTCGTCTGTCTCCCCTTTCTAAACTGTGAGCCCGCTGTTGGGTAGGGACCGTCTCTCTATGTTGCCAACTTGGACTTCCCAAGCGCTTAGTACAGTGCCCTGCACACAGTAAGCGCTCAATAAATACGACTGAATGAATGAATGAATAAATAAATATGAATGAATGAATAAATAAATATGATTGAATGAATGACTGATTATTACAATGAATGAATGAATAGAAGGGGAGACAGACGACAAAACAAAACATGTGGACAGGTGTCAAGTCGTCAGAACAAATAGAAATCAAACTAGATGCACATCATTAACAAAGCAAATAGAATAGTAAATATGTACAAGTAAAATAAATAGAGTAATAAATCTGTACAAACATATCTACAGGTGCTATGGGGAGGTGAAGGAGGTGGTGGGGCGCTTACTGTATGCAGAGCACTGTACTAAGCTCTTGGAAAGTACAATTCGACAACAGAGAGAGACAATCCCTACCCGACGAGGGGCTCACAGTCTAGAAAGGGGAGACAGACAACAAAACAAAGCAAGTAGGCATCGATAGCAGCAAAATAGATAAATAGGATTACAGATAATATACACCTCGTTAATAAAATAAATAGAATAATAAACATGTACAAATCAATCAATCAATCAATCGTATTTATTGAGCGCTTACTGTGTGCAGGGCACTGTACTAAGCGCTTGGGAAGTACAAGTTGGCAACATATAGAGACAGTCCCTACCCAACAGTGGGCTTGCAGTCTAAAAGATCAACAATCAACAACAACAATCGTATTTATTGAGGGCTTACTGTGTGCAGAGCACTGTACTAAGCGCTTGGGAAGTACAAGTTGGCAACATAGAGACAGTCCCTACCCAACAGTGGGCTCACAGTCTAAAAGATCAATAATCAACAACAACAATCGTATTTATTGAGCACTTACTGTGTGCAGAGCACTGTACTAAGCGCTTAGGAAGTACAAGTTGGCAACATATAGAGACAGTCCCTACCCAACAGTGGGCTCACAGTCTAAAAGATCAACAATCAACAACAACAATCGTATTTATTGAGCGCTTACTGTGTGCAGAGCACTGTACTAAGCGCTTAGGAAGTACAAGTTGGCAACATATAGAGACAGTCCTTACCCAACAGTGGGTCACAGTCTAAAAAAAGATATACAAGCGCTTACTATGTGCCAGGCACTGTACTAAGCACTGGGGTGGATACAAACCAGTCGGGTTGGGCATAGCCCCTGTTCCACATAGGGCTTCCACTCTTAATCCCCACTTTACAGATGAGGTAACTGAGGCCCGGAGAAGAGAAGTGACTTGTCCAAGGCCATCCAGCAGACAAGTTGGGGAGGCAGGATTAGAACCCAGGTCCTTCGGACTCCCAGGCTCGCCCGGCTCTAGCTACTAGGCCACACAGCTTCTGTGGCTCCAGAGACCCAGCTTTCAGGGGGAGCCGCAGTATGTGGGTTTGTGCCAGGGCCGAACATGCCGAAACAACGGGCAAACAAACATTCATTCCTTCGTTCAATCGTATTTACTGAGCGCTTACTGCGTGCAGAGCACTGTACTAAGCGCTTGGGAAGTACAAGTCGGCAACATCTAGAGACGGTCCCTACCCAACAACGGGCTCACAGTCTAAAAGGGGGAGACAGACGACAAAACAAAATATGGAGATGGGTCAAAATCGTCAGAACAAATAAAATTACAGCTCTAGGCACATCTGCACACAGTAAGCGCTCAATAAGTACGACTGAATGAATGAATGAATGAATGGACACAGTCCCTGTCCCACTTGGGTCCCACCCTCTTCATCCCCCTTTTCCAGATGAGGTCACGGAGGCCCAGAGAAGGGAAGCTACTTTCCCAAGGTCACCCAGCAGCCCGCAATAATAACGACGGTACACCCCGCACCCTTCCTATGTGCCAGGCACTGTACTAAACGCTGGGGTTGACACAAGCAAATCGGGGTGGACACAGTCCCTGTCCCACATGGGGCTCGCCGTCTCCATCCCCATTTTCCAGATGCGGTCAAAGAGGCCCAGAGAGGTGAAGCGACTTGCCTAAGGTCACACAGCAGCCAACTGTAATAATGATGGTATTTGTTGTGCCCTTCCTATGTGCCAGGAGACTGTGAGCCCACTGTTGGGTAGGGACTGTCTCTATATGTTGCCAATTTGTACTTCCCAAGCGCTTAGTACAGTGCTCTGCACATAGTAAGCGCTCAATAAATACGATTGATGATGATGATGATGATGCCAGGCACTGTCCTAAGCGCTGGGGTGGACACAAGAAAATTGGGCTGGATACAGTCCCTGTCCCACTTGGGTCCCACCGTCTCCATCCCCCTTTTCCAGATGAGGTCACGGAGGCCCAGAGAAGGGAAGTGACTTCCCCAAGGTCACCCAGCAGCTAGCAATATCCTATGTGCTAGGCACTGTCCTAAGCGCTGGGGTGGACACAAGCAAATCGGGCTGGATACAGTCTCCATCCCCCTATTCCAGATAATAATAATAATAATAATGGCATTTATTAAGCACTTACTATGTGCAAAGCACTGTTCTAAGCGCTGGGGAGGCTACAAGGTGATTAGGTTGTCCCACCGGGGGCTCACAGTCAATCCCCATTTTACAGATGAGGTCACTGAGGCACAGAGAAGTGAAGTGACTTGCCCAAAGGCACACAGCTGACAGTAGACGGGGCCGGGATTTGAACCCATGACCTCTGACTCCAAAGACCGGGCTCTTTCCACTGAGCCACGCTGCTTCTCATGGAGGCCCAGAGAAGCGAAGCAACTTTCCCAAGGTCACCCAGCAGCCAACAACATCCTATGTGTCAGGCACTGTACTAAGCGCTGGGATGGAGACGAGCAAAATTGGGGGGGGCGGAGGTGGGACTCAGGCGCTTAGTCCAGTGCTCTGCACCCCATCAGCTCCACCAATCGTCAGCTGTGTGACTTTGGGCAAGTCACTTAGCTTTTCTGTGCCTCAGTTCCCTCATCTGTCAAATGGGGATGAAGACTGTGAGCCCCCCGTGGGACAACCTGATCACCTTGTATCCCCCTCCAGCGCTTAGAACAGTGCTTGGCACATAGTAAGCGCTTAACAAATGCCATCATCATTATCATTATTATTATTATTATCTGCTCTCCCAAGGGAAGGATTCCAACGACCTGGACCTGTCCCCATGTTTTGTTTTGTTGTTCGTCTCCCCCTTCTAGCCTGGGAGCCCGTTGTTGGGTCGGGACCGTCTCTAGATGTTGTCGAGTTGGACTTCCTAGGCGCTTAGTCCAGTGCTCTGCACACAGTAAGCGCTCAGTAAAGACGATTGAATGAATAATAATAATAATAACAATAATGATGGCATTTGTTAAGCGCTTACTGTGTGCAAAGCACTGTTCTAAGCACTGGTGGGGTTACAAGGTGATCAGGTTGTCCCACGTGGGGCTCACAGTCTTCATCCCCATTTGACAGATGAGGTCACTGAGGCCTAGAGAAGTGAAGTGACTTCCCCAAGGTCACACAGCAGACATGTGGTGGAGTGTCTTCTTCCCCATTTGACAGATGAGGTCACTGAGGCTCAGAGAAGTAAAGTGACTTGCCCAAGGTCAGCCGGCAGACAAGTGGCAGAGTCGGGATTCGAACCGACGACCTCTGACTCCAAAACCCAGGTTCTTTCCACTGAGCCACGCTGCTTCTCTGGAAATTATCTGGAAAATGGGGATGAAGACTGTGAGCCCCCCGTGGGAAAACCTGATCACCTTGTAACCTCCCCAGTGCTTAGAACAGTGCTTTGCACATAGTAAGCGCTTAATAAATGCCATTATTATTACTATGCGTGGCGCAGTGGAAAGAGTTTGGGCTCTGGAGTCAGAGGTCATGGGTTCAAATCCCAACTCCACCAATTGTCAGCTGTGTGACTTTGGGCAAGTCACTTCACTTCTCTGTGCCTCAGTGACCTCATCTGTAAAATGGGGATGAAGACTGTGAGCCCCCCCATGGGACAACCTGATCACCTTGTAACCTTCCCAGCGCTTAGAACGGTGCTTTGCACATAGTAAGAGCTTAATAAATGCCATAATTACTATTATTACTACTATTATTAAGTTGGGCAGTGGGCCCGGGCTCGTAGTACGTGCTTAATAAATGCCATCATCATTATTATTATTAATCAATCAATCAATCAATCAATCGTATTTATTGAGTGCTTACCGTGTGCAGAGTACTGTACTAAGCGCTTGGGAAGTCCAAGTTGGCAACATGTAGAGACGGTCCCTACCCGACAGCAGGCTCACAGTCTAGAAGGGGGAGGTAGACAACCAAACCAAACATATTAACAGAATAAAATCAATAGAATAGATATGTACAAGTCAAATAAATAAATAGAGTAATAAATCCGTTCAAACATATATACAGGTGCTGCGGGGAAGGGAAGGAGGTAAGGTGGGGGCAGTAATAGTAATAATTGAGCCCCTTCCTTCCTCTCCCCCTCGTCCCCCTCTCCATCCCCCCATCTTACCTCCTTCCCTTCCCCACAGCACCTGTACCTATGTATATATGTTTGTACATTCATTCATTCATTCAATCGTATTTATTGAGCGCTTACTATGTGCAGAGCACTGTACTAAGCGCTTGGGAAGTACAAGTCGGCAACATATAGAGAACGGTCCCTACCCGACAGCGTACACATTTATTACTCTATTTATCTTACTTGTACATATCTATTCCTTCCTCTCCCCCTCGTCCCCCCTCCACCCCCCATCTTACCTCCTTCCCTTCCCTTCCCCACAGCACCTGTATATATCTATATATGTTTGTACATATTTGCTACACCATTTACTTATTTTACTTGTACATATCTATTCTATTTATTTTATTTTGTTAGTATGTTTGGTTTTGTTCTCTGTCTCCCCCTTCTAGACTGTGAGCCCACTGTTGGGCAGGGACTATATATGTTGCCAACTTGGACTCCCCAAGCGCTTAGTCCACTGCTCTGCACACAGTAAGCGCTCAATAAATACGATTGATGATGATGATGATCTGTTCTATTTATTTTACTTTGTTAGTATGTTTGGTTTTGTTCTCTGTCTCCCCCTTCTAGACTGTGAGCCTACTGTTGGGTAGGGACTGTCTCTATATGTTGCCAATTTGTACTTCCCAAGCGCTTAGTCCAGTGCTCTGCACACAGTAAGCGCTCAATAAATACAATTGATGATGATGATGATCTATTCTATTTATTTTACTTTGTTAGTATGTTTGGTTTTGTTCTCTGTCTCCCCCTTCTAGAGCGTGAGCCCACTGTTGGGTAGGGACAGTCTCTAGATGTTGCCAACTTGTACTTCCCAAGCGCTTAGTCCAGTGCTCTGCACACAGTAAGCGCTCAATAAATACGATTGATGATGATGATGATCTGTTCTATTTATTTTACTTTGTTAGTATGTTTGGTTTTGTTCTCTGTCTCCCCCTTCTAGACTGTGAGCCCACTGTTGGGTAGGGACTGTCTCTAGATGTTGCCAACTTGGACTTCCCAAGCGCTTAGTCCAGTGCTCTGCACACAGTAAGCGCTCAATAAATACGATTGATGATGATGATGATCTATTCTATTTATTTTACTTAGTATGTTTGGTTTGGTTTTCTGTCTCCCCCTTCTAGCGTGTGAGCCCAACTGTTGGGTAGGGACCGTCTCTATACGTTGCCAACTTAAGCGCTTAGTCCACTGCCCCGCACACAGTAAGCGCTCAATAAATACGACGGATTGATGGCTTGATAATTATTAGTCCAGTGCCCCGCACACAGTAAGCGCTCAATAAATACGACGGATTGGTGGCTTGATGGATAATTATTACCAAGTGGGACAGTGGGCCGGGGCTCGAGGCCATCGCCCTTTTAAGGGGGAGCCTTGAAACGGCGGCGGGTTCCATGTTTGTATCCGCCTCGCGGGGAGGAAACTCCATGTTGTAACAAAGTTTCCTCCGCGCCCCCTCCCTTCCCCCCCTTGGCTCTGGCTCCCTCCCTTCCCTCCCTTCCTTAGGCCTTTTTTCCCCTTCCCTTTCCCCTCCTGATTTCCCGGGGATCCCCTTCCCCCCCTCTTTTTCCTCTCCCCCCCTCTTTTTCCTTTCCCCCCCTTCCCCTCCCCCTCCCTGCCCTCCCCCCCTTGCAGGCCGGGCCGAGCTGGGGGGCGAGGGTCGGGGGTCCCTGGGCCCGAGGCCTGGCCCCCATGGACGGCTCGGCCGTCATCACCCAGCTCAGCAGGGAGGAGGTGCGAAGCCCCCTAAGGGGGAAAGGTACGAGGGGGGCTGCCTGGAGGGGAGGGGGAGACAGGGGGACATAGAGGAGACCCCCCCACCGCCCCCTTTCCGGGATTCCCTACTCCAGGGGGTGGGGAGGGGGTCGCCTCCCCGCCCTTGGACTCTCAAAGAACTTGTCAGGGAGTTAAACTCATGTAGGGAATGGTTTTCTCCCCTTCAGGGGGAAACTGAGGCCCAAGGAAAGAAGAGGGGGCGTTGGAGGTGATGCTTTCCCGCTCCAGAGGGTCGCCTCTCCGCCCTTGGGGTCTCTCAAGGAACTTGTCAGGGACTTAAACTCACGTAGGGAATGGTTTTCTTCCATTCAGGGGGAAACTGAGGCCCAAGGAAAGAAGAGGGGGCGTTAGAGGTGATGCTTTCCCGCTCCAGAGGGTCGCCTCTCCGCCCTTGGGGTCTCAAGGAACTTGTCAGGGAGTTAAACTCACGTGAGGAAGGGTCTTCCCCGTGGGGAAACTGAGGCCCAAGGAAAGAGAAGGGGGCGTTAGAGGTGATGCTTCCCCGCTCCAGAGGGTCGCTTCTCCACCCTTGGGCTCCCAAAGAACTTGTCAGGGAGTTAAACTCACGTAGGGAATGGTTTTCTCCTATTCAAGGGGAAACCGAGGCCCAAGGAAAGAAGAGGGGGCGTTGGAGGTGATGTTTTCCCGCTCCAGAGGGTCGCCTCTCCACCCTTGGGGTCTCAAGGAACTTGTCAGGGAGTTAAACTCACATAGGGAATGGTTTTCTCCTATCCAGGGGGAAACTGAGGCCCAAGGAAAGAAGAGGGGACGTTAGAGGTGATGTTTTCCCTCCCCAGAGGGTCGCCTCTCCGCCCTTGGAGTCTCTCAAGGAACTTGTTAGGGAGTTAAACTCACGTAGGGAATTATTTTCTCCCATTCAGGGGGAAACTGAGGCCCAAGGAAAGAAGAGGGGGCGTTAGAGGTGATGTTTTCCCGCTCCAGAGGGTCGTCTCTCCGCCCTTGGAGTCTCTCAAGGAACTTGTTAGGGAATTAAACTCACATAGGGAATTATTTTCTCCCATTCAGGGGGAAACTGAGGCCCAAGGAAAGAAGAGGGCGCGTTAGAGGTGATGTTTTCCCGCTGCAGAGGGTCGTCTCTCCGCCCTTGGGCTCTCAAAGAACTTGTCAGGGAGTTAAACTCACGTAGGGAATGGTTTTCTCCCCTTCAGGGGGAAACTGAGGCCCAAGGAAAGAGGAGGGGGTGTTGGAGGTGGTTTTCCCGCTCCAGAGGGTCGCCTCTCCACCCTTGGGGTCTCAAAGAACTTGTCAGGGAGTTAAACTCACGTAGGGAATGGTTTTCTCCCCTTCAGGGGGAAACTGAGGCCCAAGGAAAGTGGAGGGGGCATTGGAGGTGATGTTTTCCCGCTCCAGAGGGTCACTTCTCCTCCCTTGGGCTCTCAAAGAACTTGTCAGGGAGTTAAACTCACGTAGGGAATGGTTTTCTCCTATTCAAGGGGAAACTGAGGCCCAAGGAAAGAGGAGGGGGTGGTGGAGGTGATGTTTTCCCGCTCCAGAGGGTCGCCTTTCCGCCCTTGGGGTCTCAAGGAACTTGGCAGGGAGTTAAACTCGTGTGGGGAAGGGTCTTCCCCGTGGGGAAACTGAGGCCCAAGGAAAGAGAAGGGGGCGTTAGAGGTGATGCTTCCCCGCTCCAGAGGATCGCTTCTCCACCCTTGGGCTCCCAAAAAACTTGTCAGGGAGTTAAACTCACGTAGAGAATGGTTTTCTCCTATTCACGAGGAAACCGAGGCCCAAGGAAAGAAGAGGGGGCGTTAGAGGTGATGTTTTCCCGCTCCAGAGGGTCACCTCTCCGCCCTTGGGGTCTCAAGGAACTTGTCAGGGAGTTAAACTCATGTAAGGAATGGTTTTCTCCCATTCAGGGGGAAACTGAGGCCCAAGGAAAGAAGAGGGGGCATTAGAGGTGATGTTTTCCTGCTCCAGAGGGTCGTCTCTCCACCCTTGGGGTCTCAAGGAACTTGTCAGGGAGTTAAACTCAAGTAGGGAATGATTTTCTCCTATTCAGGGGAAAATTGAGGCCCAAGGAAAGAAGAGGGGGCGTTAGGGGTGATGTTTTCCTGCTCCAGAGGGTCGCTTCCCCACCCTTGGGCTCTCAAAGAACTTGTCAGGGACTTAAACTCATGTAAGGAATGGTTTTCTCCCCTTCAGGGGTAAACTGAGGCCCAAGGAAAGAGGAGGGGGCGGTGGAGGTGATGTTTTCCCGCTCCAGAGGGTCGCCTCTCCGCCCTTGGGGTCTCAAGGAACTTGTCAGGGAGTTAAACTCACGTGGGGAAGGGTCTTCTCCGTGGGGAAACTGAGGCCCAAGGAAAGAAGAGGGGGCGTTAGAGGTGATGCTTCCCCGCGCCAGAGGGTTGCTTCTCCACCCTTGGGATCTCAAAGAACTTGTCAGAGAGTTAAACTTACGTGGGGAATGGTTTTCTTCTATTCAGGGAGAAACTGAGGCCCAAGGAAAGAGGAGGGGACGTTGGAGGTAATGCTTCCCCGCCCCAGAGGGTCGCCTCTCCGCCCTTGGGTTCTCAAGGAACTTGTCAGGGAGTTAAACTCACGTGGTGAATGGTTTTCTTCTATTCAGGGGGAAACTGAGGCCCTAGGAAAGAGGAGGGGGCGTTGGAGGTGATGTTTTCCCACTCCAGAGGGTCGCCTCTCCGCCCTTGGGGTCTCAAGGAACTTGTCAGGGAGTTAAACTCACGTGAGGAATGGTTTTCTCCCCTTCAGGGGGAAACTGAGGCCCTAGGAAAGAGGAGGGGGCATTGGAGGTGATGTTTTCCCGCTCCAGAGGGTCGCCTCTCCACCCTTGGGGTCTCAAGGAACTTGTCAGGGAGTTAAACTCACGTGGGGAATGGTTTTCTCCCCTTCAGGGGGAAACTGAGGCCCAAGGAAAGAGGAGGGGGCGTTAGAGGTGATGTTTTCCCGCTCCAGAGGGTTGCCTCTCCACCCTTGGAGTCTCAAGGAACTTGTCAGGGAGTTAAACTCACGTAGGGAATGGTTTTCTCCTATTTGGGGGAAACTGAGCCCCAAGGAAAGAAGAGGGGGCGTTAGAGGTGATGTTTTCCCGCTCGAGAGGGTCGCCTCTCCGCCCTTGGAGTCTCAAGGAACTAGTCAGGGAGTTAAACTCACGTAGGGAATGGTTTTCTGCTATTCAGGGGGAAACAGGCCCAAGGAAAGAGGAGGGGGCCTTGGAGGTGATGTTTTCCCTCTCCAGAGGGTCGCTTCTCCACCCTTGGGGTCTCAAGGAACTTGTCAGGGAGTTAAACTCACGTGGGGAATGGTTTTCTCCTATTCAAGGGGAAACTGAGGCCCAAAGAAAGAGGAGGGGGCGTTGGAGGTGATGTTGTCCCACTCCAGAGGTTCGCCTCTCCGCCCTTGGGCTCTCAAAGAACTTGTCAGGGAGTTAAACTCACGTAGGGAATGGTTTTCTCCTATTCAAGGGGAAACTGAAGCCCAAGGAAAGAAGAGGGGGCGTTGGAGGTGATGTTTTCCCTCTCCAGAGGGTTGCCTCTCCGCCCTTGGGGTCTCAAAGAACTTGTCAGGGAGTTAAACTCACGTAGGGAATGGTTTTCTCCTATTCAGGGGGAAACTGAGGCCCAAGGAAAGAAGAGGGGGCGTTAGAGGTGATGTTTTCCCACTCCAGAGGGTCGCTTCTCCACCCTTGGGGTCTCAAAGAACTTGTCAGGGAGTTAAACTTACGTGGGGAATGGTTTTCTTCTATTCAGGGGGAAACTTAGGCCCAAGGAAAGAGGAGGGGGCGTTGGAGGTGATGTTTTCCCGCTCCAGAGGGTTGCCTCTTTGCCCTTGGGCTGTCAAAGAACTTGTCAGGGAGTTAAACTCACGTGGGGAAGGGTCTCCTCCCCTTCAGGGGGAAACTGAGGCCCAAGGGAAGAGGAGGGTGCGTTAGAGTTGACGCTTCCCTGCTCCAGAAGGGGTGGGGATGGGGTCGCTTCTCTTCCGTTGGGATCTCAAAGCATTTATCCGGAGTTGAAACTCTCGTGGGGAAGGGTCTCCTCCCCTTCAGGGGGAAACTGAGGCCCAAGGAAAGAGGAGGGGGCGTTAGAGCTGACGCTTCCCTGCTCCAGAAGGGGTGGGGATGGGGTCGCGTCTCCTCCATTGGGATCTCAAAGCATTTATCCGGAGTTGAAACTCTCGTGGGGAAGGGTCTCCTCCCCTTCAGGGGGAAACTGAGGCCCTAGGAAAGAGGAGGGGGTGTTAGAGGTGATGTTTTCCTGCCCCAGAGGGTCACTTCTCCGCCCTTGGGGTCTCAAAGCACTTGTCAAGGAGTTGAAACTCTCATGGGGAAGCGTCTTCTCCTCTTTATGGGGAAACTGAGGCCCAAGGAAAGAGGAGGGGGCGTTAGAGCTGACGCTTTCCTTCCCCCTAGGGTCACTTCTCCACCCGTGGGGTCTCAAAGCACTTGTCAGGGAGTTGAAACTCACCTGGGAAAGGGTCTCCTCCTCTTCCTCCTCATGGGGAAACTGAGGCCCAAGGAAAGAAAAAAGGGGGCGTTACAAGTGATGCTTTCCTGCTCCAGGAGGGGTGGGGAGGGGGTCGCTTCTGCACCGCTGTGGTCTCAAAGCTCTTGTCAGGGAGTTGAAACTCACGTGGGGAAGGGTCTCCTCCTCCTCCTCTCCAAGGGGAAACTGAGACCCAGGGAAAGAGTAGGGCGTCCCAGAGCCCCCTTTCCGGACTTTCCTACTCCAGGGGGTGGATTCCAGTGCTTAGAACAGTGCTTGGCACATAGTAAGTGCTTAACAAGTACCATTATTGCTCTTATTGTGGGGGGGGGGGGGTCGCTTCCCTGCTCCAGGGGGCGGGTTCCAGTGCTTAGAACAGTGCTTGGCACATAGGAACATAGTAAGCGCTTAACAAATACCATTATTATTATTGGGGGGTCGCTTCCCCACCTCCAGGATCTCCAAGCACTTGCCAAGGAGTTGGCACTCATGTGGGGAAGGGTCTTCTCCTCTGCCTCTCCAAGGGGAAACTGAGACCCAGGGAAAGAGTAGGGCGTCCCAGAGCCCCCTTTCCTGACTTCCCTGCTCCAGGGGGTGGATTCCAGCACTTAGAACAGTGCTTGGCACATAGTAAGCGCTTAACAAGTACCATTATTACTTTTATTCGGTGGGGGGCGGGGGTCGCTTCCCTGCTCCAGGGGGCGGGTTCCAGTGCTTAGAACAGTGCGTGGCACATAGGAACATAGTAAACGCTTAACAAATACCATTATAATTATTGGGGGGTCGCTTCCCCACCTCCAGAATCTCCAAGCACTTGCCAAGGAGTTGACACTCACGTGGGGAAGGGTCTCCTCCTCCTCCTCTCCAGGGGGAAACTGAGACCCAGGGAAAGAGTAGGGTGTCCCAGAGCTCCCTTTCCAGATTTCCCTGCTCCAGGGGGTGGATTCCAGCGCTTAGAACAGTGCTTGGCACATAGTAAGCGCTTAACAAGTACCATTATTACTCTTGGTGGTGGTGGGGGGGGGTCGCTTCCCTGCTCCAGGGGGCGGGTTCCAGCGCTTAGAACAGTGCTTGGCACATAAGAACATAGTAAGCACTTAATAAAAACCATTATTATTATTGGGGGGTCGCTTCCCCACCCCCAGGATCTCCAAGCACTTGCCAAGGTGTTGACACTCACGTGGGGAAGGGTGTCCTCCTCCTCCTCTCCAAGGGGAAACTGAGACCCAGGGAAAGAGTAGGGTGTCCCAGAGCCCCCTTTCCGGACTTCCCTGCTCCAGGGGGTGGAATCCAGCGCTTAGAACAGTGCTTGGCACATAGTAAATGCTTAACAAGTACCATTATTACTCTTATTAGGGGGGGGTTCGCTTCCCTGCTCCAGGGGGTGGGTTCCAGCGCTTAGAACAGTGCTTGACACATAGGAACATAGTAAGCGTTTAACAAATACCATTATTATTATTGGGGGTATTGCTTCCCCACTTCCAGGATCTCCAAGCACTTGCCAAGGAATTGACACTCACGTGGGGAAGGGTCTCCTCCTCCACCTCTCCAAGGGGAAACTGAGACCCAGGGAAAGAGTAGGGTATCCCAGAGCCACCTTTCCGGACTTCCCTGCTCCAGGGGGTGGAATCCAGCGTTTAGAACAGTGCTTGGCACATAGTAAGCGCTTAACAAGTACCATTATTACTTTTATTCGGGGGGGGGGGGGTCGCTTCCCTGCTCCAGGGGGTGGGTTCCAGCGCTTAGAACAGTGCTTGGCACATAGGAACATAGTAAGCGCTTAACAAATACCATTATTATTATTATTGGGGGGGTCGCTTCCCCACTTCCAGGATCTCCAAGCATTTGCCAAGGAGATGACGCTCACGTGGGGAAAGGTCTCCTCCTCCTCCTTTCCAGGGGGAAACTGAGGCCCAAGAAAAGAGGAGGGGGCTGGCTCCAAATTCTGGGGTTGGGCTGGGGGTGATGCCTCTTGGGGGTGGGGAGGGGGAAGACTTAAGGTGGCTCAGCGGAGAGAGCCCGGGCTTTGGAGTCAGAGGTCAGGGGTTCAAATCCCGGCTCTGCTGCTTGTCAGCTGTGTGACTTTGGGCAAGTCACTTAACTTCTCTGGGCCTCAGTTACCTCATCTGGAAAATGGGGATTAAGACTGTGAGCCCCCTGTGGGACAACCTGATCACCTTGTAACCTCCCCAGCGCTTAGAACAGTGCTTTGCACACAGTAAGCGCTTAATAAATGTCATTAAAAAAAGAAACCAAACTCCACCCCCTCTGGAGTTGGGGGAAGAAGGTCAGATCAGGGTTGTGACCCCCTGGATGAGGGGGGCGGGGTCATTCATTCATTCATTCATTCAATCGTATTTATTGAGCGCTTACTGTGTGCAGAGCACTGGACTAAGCGCTTGGGAAGTCCAAGTTGGCAACACATAGAGACGGTCCCTACCCAACAGTGGGCTCACAGTCTAGAAGGGGGAGACAGAGAGGGTAGGGACCGTCTTTATTTGTTGCCAACTTGTACTTCCCAAGCGCTTAGTACAGTGCTGTGCACACAGTAAGCGCTCAATAAATACTATTGAATGAATGAAAACAAAGTTTTGTTTGCTACCTAGGGAGGAGTTGAGTGACTGGTTGGGGGGAAAGGTCACCCCATCCCCTCCTTTCCCTCCCACTTCCTCGCCCCTGGCTTGTGCTGGGTGGTAAACTGAGGTACAGGGCAGGACAGCGATTCGCCGGATTGACCAGTGCACCCAAGAAGCGGGGATGGGAAGGGGACCCAGGCGATCGTGCCCCCCAGCAAAGATGGAACCATCAAAACCGTCCTTTCCCCCCCTCGAGAGACTTCCCCGCTGGCCGTACCCCTAATTCCTGAGCCGGGACCCCCGACCCACCATCGCCACACTGCCCACCACAGAGGGATAAATGTGCACGGAGAATCCGGGAATTCCAGGATCTGGAATTCTGCCCCCTTCCCAAACCCACCGCAAGAAGGGTCCCACACCCCCTTTTTGTACCCCGGAAAGAAGTTGTGGACCCCTTCCCCTGCCTCTGGACTTGGAAGTTCACTCATTCATTCATTCATTCATTCAATTGTATTGAGCGCCGACTGCATTCATTCAATCGTATTTATTGAGCGCTTACCGTGTGCAGAACACTGTACTAAAAGCTTGGGAAGTACACATCGAAAGTTTTCTGCCATTCCCAAACCTCTTGAAGCTCCCTTAACTGGGGGGAGGGAAGGGCTCAATCCTGAAATAATAATAATAATTATTATTATGGCATTTTTTGGATGGTATTTATTGAGGGCTTACTGCATTCATTCAGTCGTATTTATTGAGCACTTACTGTGTGCAGAGCACTGGACTAAACACTTGGAAAGTACAAATCGAAAGTTTTCTGCCATTCCCAAGCCTCTTGAAGCTCCCCTAACTGGGGGGAGGGAGGGTCTCAATCCTCAAATAATAATAATGGCATTTTTTTGATGGCATTTATTGAGCACTTACCTTGTGTAAAGCACTGGACTAAACACTTGGGAAGTACAAATCGAAAGTTTTCTGCCATTCCCAAGCCTCTTGAAGCTCCCCTAATGGTGGGGAGGGAGGGTCTCAATCCTGAAATAATAATAATAATAATAATTATGGCATTTTTTTGATGGCATTTATTGAGCGCTTACTGTGTGCAGAGGACTGTACTAAACGCTTGGGAAGTACAAATTGAAAGTTTTCTGCCATTCCCAAGCCTCTTGAAGCTCCCCTAATGGTGGGGAGGGAGGGTCTCAATCCTGAAATAATAATAATAATAATAATTATTATTATTATTATGGCATTTTTGGATGGTATTTATTGAGGGCTTACTGCATTCATTCAGTTGTATTTATTGAGCGCTTACTGTGTGCAGAGCACTGGACTCAACGCTTGAAATGTAGAAATTGAAAGTTTTCTGCCATTCCCAATCCTCTTGAAGCTCCCCTAACTGGGGGGAGGGAGGGTCTCAATCCTGAAATAATAATAATAATAATAATAATGGCATTTTTTGGATGGTATTTATTGAGGGCTTACTGTGTGCAGACCACTGTACTAAACGCTTGGGAAGTACAAATTGAAAGTTTTCTGCCATTCCCAAGCCTCTTGAAGCTCCCCTAATGGGGGGGAGGGAGGGTCTCAATCCTGAAATAATAATAATAATAATAATTATGGCAGTTTTTTGATGGCATTTATTGAGCGCTTACTGTGTGCAGAGCACTGTACTAAACGCTTGGGAAGTACAAATTGAAAGTTTTCTGCCATTCCCAAGCCTCTTGAAGCTCCCCTAATGGGGGGGAGGGAGGGTCTCAATCCTGAAATAATAATAATAATTATGGCATTTTGTGATGGCATTTATTGAGCGCTTACTGTGTGCAGAGCACTGAACTGAACGCTTGGGAAGTAGAAATCAAAAGCTTTCTGCCATTCCCAAGCCTCTTGAAGCTCCCCTAATGGGGGGGAGGAAGGGTTCCAATCCTGAAATAATAAAAGTAATAATAATTATGGCATTTTTTAATGGCATTTATTGAGCGCTTACTGTGTGCAGAGCACTGGACTGAATGCTTGGAAAGTAGAAATCGAAAGTTTTCTGCCATTCCCAAGCCTCTTGAAGCTCCCCTAACTGGGGGGAGGGAGGGTCTCAATCCTGAAATAATAATAATAATGGCATTTTTTTGATGGCATTTATTAAGCACTTACTATGTGCAAAGCACTGTTCTAAGCGCTGGGGAGGTTGCAAGGTAATCAGATTGTCCCGCATGGGGCTCACAGTCTTAATCCCCATTTTACAGATCAGTCAATTAATCAATCAATCAATTGTATTTATTGAGCACTTACTGTGTGCAGAGCACTGTACTAAACGCTTGGGAAGTACAAGTTGGCAACATATAGAGACGGTACGTACCCAACAGTGGGCTTAAAGTCTAGAAGTCTCTCCATCCCCCCCATCTTACCTCCTTCCCTTTCCCTCCCCACAGCACCTGTATATATGTTTATATGTGTGTACATATTTATTACTCTATTTATTTATTTTACTTGTACATATCTATTCTATTTAATTCATTTTGTTAGTATGTTTGGTTTTGTTTTCTGTCTCCCCCTTTTAGACTGTGAGCCCACTGTTGGGTAGGGACTGTCTCCATATGTTGCCAACTTGTACTTCCCAAGCGCTCAGTACAGTGCTCTGCACACAGTAAGCGCTCAATAAATACGATTGATTGATTGATAGAAGGGGGAGACAGAACAAAGCAAAACATATTAACAAAATAAAGTAAATAGAATAGATATGTACAAGTAAAATAAATAAGATAAGATGAGATAACTGAGGCACAGACGTTAAGTGACTTTTCATTCACTCATTCAATCGTATTTATTGAGCGCTTACTGTGTGCAGAGCACTGGACTAAGCGCTTGGGAAGTACCAGTTGGCAACATATGTCACACAGCTGACGATTGGCGGAGCCTGGATTTGAACCCATGACCCCTGATTCCAAAGCCACATCCGCTGAGCCACGCTGCTTTTCCCAGCGCTTACCAAGCGCTGGACACTGTACTAAGCGCTGGAATGTTCTCGCTGCTGTTGGAGGGTCTCTCCGAGCACCCCCACCTCCCCTGGCAGGGGCCAGGGACCCCCAAGGGAGGGGCCCGGGCAACCGGACCCTGTTTCTCTGCAGACCAGTCACCCCGTCGGATTTCGTGAGCGCTTACCGTGTGCAGAACACTGTACTGAGTGTTTGGGAGAAGCAGCGTGGCTCAGTGGAAAGAGCCCGGGCTTTGGAGTCAGAGGTCGTGGGTTCAAATCCCGGCTCTGCCAACTGTCGGCTGTGTGACTTCACTTCTCTGGGCCTCAGTTCCCTCATCTGGAAAATGGGGATTAAGTCTGTGAGCCCCACATGGGACAACTTGATTACCTTGTGTCTACCCCAGCGCTTAGAACAGTGCTTTGCACATAGTAAGCACTTAATAAATGCCATTATTGTTATTATTATTATTATTATTATTGGGAGAGTCCAATAAAACGATAAGCACCCATTCCCTACCCACAGCGAATTTCCAGTGGAGAAGGGAGAGGGGGTTGGGGTTGCCCCGGGGAAGGGGGGGGGAAGGGGTGTGTGTGTGTGTGTGTGTGTGTGTGTGTGTGTGTGTGTGTGTTTGCGTGTGTGCATGTGTGTGCACATGTATGTGTGATGCGTGCCTCTTGGCTTCCCAGCTGGCGTTTCAGACCTTGACCCCGGTGAGACCCCGGAAGCGAACCCGAGGAAGGAACCCGAGGGAGGGGCAGAATCGGCAACATCAATCAATCAATCATATTTATTGAGCGCTTACTGTGTGCAGAGCACTGTACTAAGCGCTTGGGAAGTCCAAGTTGGCAACATATAGAGGTGGTCCCTACCCAACAGTGGGCTCACAGTCTAGAAGCAAAAGTAGAGAAGCAGCGTGGCTCAGTGGAAAGAGCCCGGGCTTTGGAGTCAGAGGTCATGGGTTCAAATCCTGGCTCCGCCAATTGTCAGCTGGGTGACTTTGGGCAAGTCACTTCATTCATTCATTCAATCGTATTTATTGAGCGCCTACTGTGTGCAGAGCACTGGACTAAGCGCTTGGGAAGTACAGTTTGGCAACACATAGAGACGGTCCCTACCCAGCAGTGGGCTCACAGTCATCATCATCATCATCAATCGTATTTATTGAGCGCTTACTGTGTGCAGAGCACTGGACTAAGCCCTTGGGAAGTACAAGTTGGCAACACATAGAGACGGTCCCTACCCAACAGTGGGCTCACAGTCTAGAAGGGGGAGACAGAGAACAAAACAAAATATATTAACAGAATAAAATAAATAGAATAAATATGTACAAGGAAAATAAATACATAGAGTAATAAATAGAGAACTTCACTTCTCTGGGCCTCAGTTCCCTCATCTGTAAAACAGGGATTAAGACTGTGAGCCCCACGTGGGACAACCTGATCACCTTGTATCCCCCCCAGCGCTTAGAACAGTGCTTTGCACATAGTAAACGCTTAACAAGTACCATTATTATTATTATTATTATCACAACCTAAAGGCCCGGACTTGGGTTCTAATTCTGGCTCCGCCATCAGTCATTCATTCAATCATATTTATCGAGTGCTTACTGTGTGCAGAGCACTAAGCACTTGGTAAGCCACCCCTTTCCTCTCCCCCTCCTCCCCATCCCCCCACCTTACCTCCTTCCCCTCCCCACAGCACCTGTATATATGTATATATGTTTGTATGTATTTATTACTCTATTTATTTTATTTGTACATATTTATTCTATTTATTTTATTTTGTAAATATGTTTTGTTTTGTTCTCTGTCTCCCCCTTCTAGACTGTGAGCCCACTGTTGGGTAGGGACTGTCTCTAGATGTTGCCAACTTGGACTTCCCAAGCGCTTAGTACAGTGCTCTGCACACAGTAAGTGCTCAATAAATACGATTGAATGAATGAATGAATGAATATATCCCCTACGCCATTATTATTATCACAACCTAAAGGCCTGGACTTGGGTTCTAATTCCGGCTGCGCCGTCAGTCATTCATTCAATCGTATTTACCATTCATTCATGCAATCGTATTTATCGAGCGCTTACTGTGTGCAGAGCACTAAGCGCTTGGGAAGTCCAGGTTGGCAACATCTAGAGACGGTCCCTACCCAACAGCGGGCTCGCAGTCTAGAAGGGGGAGACGGACGACAAAACAAAACGCGTGGACGGGTGTCAAGTTGTCAGAACAAGTAGAATTAAAGCTAAATGCACATCATTAACAAAATAAATGGAATAGTAAATATGGACAAGTAAAATCAATCGAGTGATAAATCTGTACAGACATATATACAGGTGCTGTGGGGAGGGGAAGGAGGAAGGGTGGGGGGGTGGGGAGGTGGAGAGGAAAAAGGGGGCTCAATGTGGGAAGGCCTCCTGGAGGAGGTGAGCTCTCAGGAGGGCTTTGAAGGGAGGAAGAGAGCGAGCTTGGCGGATGGGCAGAGGGAGGGCATTCCGGGCCGGGGGGAGGACGTGGGCCGGGGGTCGACGGCGGGACGGGCGAGAACGTTGTACAGCGAGGAGATTTGCCGTGTGACCGTGGACAAGTCACTTTACATCTCCGGGCCTCAGTTCCTTCATCTGCAGAATAGGGGTTCAATCCCTGTTCTCCCTCCTAAATAGTAATAATAATAATTATGGTACTTGGTAAGCGGGTACTATGTGCCAAGCACTGTTCCAAGCACTGAGGTCAATTCATTCAGTCGTATTTATTGAGCGCTTACTGCGTGCAGAGCGCTGGACTAAGTGCTTGGGAAGTACAAGTTGGCAACATATAGAGACCGTCATTCATTCATTCAGTCAGTCGTATTTATTGAGCACTTACTGTGTGTAGAGCGCTGGACTAAGTGCTTGGGAAGTACAAGTTGGCAACATATAGAGACAGTCATTCATTCATTCAATTGTATTTATTGAGCGCTTACTGTGTGCAGAGCACTGGACTAAGCGCTTGGGAAGTACAAGTTGGCAACATATAGAGACAGTCATTCATTCATTCATTGTCGTATTTATTGAGCGCTTACTGTGTGCAGAGCACTGGACTAAGCGCTTGGGAAGTACAAATTGGCAACATATAGTCATTCATTCATTCATTCAATCGTATTTATTGAGCGCTTACTGTGTGCAGAGCACTGGACTAAGCGCTTGGGAAGTACAAGTTGGCAACATATACAGTCATTCATTCATTCATTCAATCATATTGAGCGCTTACTGTGTGCAGAGCACTGGACTAAGCGCTTGGGAAGTACAAGTTGGCAACATATAGAGACAGTCATTCATTCATTCAATTGTATTTATTGAGCGCTTACTGTGTGCAGAGTACTGGACTAAGCGCTTGGGAAGTACAGGTTGGCAACATATAGAGACAGTCATTCATTCATTCATTCATTCAATCGTATTTATTGAGCGCTTTCTGTGTGCAGAGCACTGGACTAAGCGCTTGGGAAGTACAAGTTGGCAACATCTAGAGACAGTCATTTATTCAGTCATTCATTCAATCGTATTTATTGAGCACTTACTGTGTGCAGAGCACTGGACTAAGCACTTGGGAAGTACAAGTTGGCAACATCTAGAGACAGTCATTCATTCATTCAATCGTATTTATTGAGCGCTTACTGTGTGCAGAGCACTGGACTAAGCGCTTGGGAAGTACAGGTTGGCAACATAAAGAAACAGTCTCTACCCAACAGAAGCGGGCTCACAGTCTAGAAGGGGGAGACAGACAACAGAACAAAACATATTAACAAAATAAAATAGAATAAATATGTACAAATAAAATAAATAGAGTAATAAATACATACAAACATATATACATATATACAGGTGCTGTGGGGAGGGGAAGGAGGAAAGGCAGGGGGGAGGTAAATATAATTTATTATGTTGGACACAGTCCCGATCCCACATGGGGCTCCCAGTCTTCACCCCCATTTTGCAGACGAAGGAACTGAGGCCCAGTGAAAAGTCACTTTGTATCCACCCCAGCGCCTGGCACATAGTAAGCGCTTAACACAGTCCCAGCTTGATTGCCAGCTGTGTGACTTTGGGCAAGTCACTTCAATTCTCTGGAGCCTCAGTCACCTCATCTGGAAAATGGGCTTTAAACTCCGAGCCCGACGTGTGACAACCTGATTACCTTGTATCTACCCCAGCGCTTAGAACAGTGCTTGGCATATAGTTAGCACTTAACAAATACCATAATACTAATACTACGAATAATAATAATTTTACAGATGAGGTCACTGAGGCACTTTGTATCCACCCCAGCGCCTGGCACATAGTAAGCGCTTAACACAGTCCCAGCTTGATTGTCAGCTGTGTGACTTTGGGCAAGTCACTTCAATTCTCTGGAGCCTCAGTCACCTCATCTGGAAAATGGGCTTTAAACTCCGAGCCCCACTTGTGACAACCTGATTACCTTGTATCTACCCCAGCACTTAGAACAGTGCTTGGCATATAGTTAGCACTTAACAAAGACCCTAATACTAATACTACGAATAATAATAATTTTACAGATGAGGTCACTGAGGCACAGGGATGTGAAATGACTTGCCCAAGGTCACACAACAGACAAGTGGGGGAGCCGGGATTAGAAGCCAGGTCCTTCCGACTCCCAAGCCCAGGCTCTAGCCACTAGGCCATATTGCTTCCCGGTAAATTAAGCGCTCTGTACTGTACTAAACGCTGGGGTAGACACAGGTGTTGGACACAGTCCATGTCAATCAACCAATAGTATATGAGTGCATACTATGTGCAGAGCACTGTAATAATAATAATACCGATGGCATTTATTAAGCGCTTACTATGTGCAAAGCACTGTTCTAAGCGCTGGAGGGATACAAGGTGATCAGGTTGTCCCACGTGGGGCTCACAGTCTTCATCCCCATTTTACAGATGAGGTCACTGCGCAAGCGCTTAGTACAGTGCTCTGCGCACAGTAAGCGCTCAATAAATACGATTGAATCATCAGCATCATCAATCGTATTTATTGAGCGCTTACTGTGTGCAGAGCACTGGACTAAGCGCTTGGGAAGTCCAAGTTGGCAACATATAGAGACAGTCCCTGCCCAACAGTGGGCTCACAGTCTAAAAGTGATTGAATGAATGAAAGTGACTTGCCCAAAGTCACACAGCCAGTTGGCAGAGGCGGCATTTGAACCCATGACCTCTGACTCCAAAGCCCGGGCTCTTTCCACTGAGCCACGCTGCTTCACTGTACTAAGCGCTTGGAGTCCAGTGCTCGGCACACAGTAAGCGCTCAATAAATACGATTGAATGAATGAGTGCAGCATAGTATCATCATCATCAATCGTATTTATTGAGCACTTACTGTGTGCTGAGCACTGTACTAAGCGCTTGGGAAGTCCAAATTGGCAACATAGAGAGACAGTCCCTACCCAACAGTGGGCTCACAGTCTAAAAGGGGGAGACAAAACCAAACATACTACAAAATAGAATAGATATGTACAAGTAAAATAAATAAATAAATAGAGTAATAAATATGTACAAACATATATACATATATACCCCTCTCCATCCCCCCATCTTACCTCCTTCCCTTCCCCACAGCACCTGTATATATGTATATATGGTTGCACATATTTATTACTCTATTTATTTATTTATTTATTTTACTTGTACATTTCTATCCTATTTATTTTATTTTGTTGGTATGTTTGGTTTTGTTCTCTGTCTCCCCCTTTTAGACTGTGAGCCCACTGTTGGGTAGGGACTGTCTCTATGTGTTGCCAATTTGTACTTCCCAAGAGCTTAGTACAGTGCTCTGCACATAGTAAGCCCTCAATAAATACGATTGATTGATATACAGGACCTGTATATATATATATACATATATACAGGACCAATATAATAGACGCACTCCCTGTCCACAGTGAGTTTACAGTCTAGAGGGGAATGGCCCACATGGGGCTCACCGTCTTAATCCCCACTTGACAGAAGAAGGAACTGAGGCCCCGAGAAGTGAAGTGACTTCCCCAAAGTCACCGAGCAGACAGGTGGTGGAGCCGGAATTAGAACCCAGGTCCTTCTAGGCCACAACGCATCTCTGACTTCCTGCTGTAATAATAATAATAATGGCATTTATTAAGCGCTTACTATGTGCAAAGCACTGTTTTAAGCGCTGGGGAGGTTTCAAGGTGATCAGGTCGCCCCACGGGGGGCTCACAGTCTTCATCCCCATTTGACAGATGAGGTAACTGAGGCCCAGAGGAGTGAGGTGACTTGCCCAAAGTCACCCAGCTGACAAGTGGCGGAGCCGGGATTTGAACCCAGGACCTCGGACTCCAAAGCCCGGGCTCTTTCCACTGAGCCACGCTGCTTCTCATAAGAGGATGGGCCTGGGACTCAGAAGGCGGGGGGTTCTAATCCTGCTCCGCCACTTGTCTACTGGGTGACCTTGGCCAAGTCACTTCAGTTCCCTCGGCTTCAGCTACTTCGTCTGCAAAATGGGGATGGAAACTGTGAGCCCCATGTCAATCGATCAGTCAATCGTATTTATTGAGCACTTACTATGTGCAGAGCACTGTACTAAGCGCTTGGGAAGTACAAATTGGCAACACGTAGAGACAGTCCCTACCCAACAGTGGGCTCACAGTCTAAAAGGGGGAGACAGAGAACAAAACCAAACATACCAACAAAATAAAATAAATAAGCTCCGTCCATGTGGGACGGAGACTGTGTCCAACGTGATTGCCTCATATCCACCCTGGCGCTTAGTACAGTACCCGGCACACAGTAAGCACTTAAATACCACGATAATAAATTTGGTATCATTGTACTTTCCAAGCGCTTAGTACGGTGTATATACTCACCTGTATATATGTTTGTATACTCTTATTTGTACATATTTATTCTATTTATTTTATTTTGTTAATATGTTTTGTTCTCTGTCTCCCCCTTCTAGACTGTGAGCCCGCTGTTGGGTAGGGACCGTCTCTAGATGTTGCCAACTTGGACTTCCCAAGCGCTTAGTACAGTGCTCTGCCCACAGTAAGCGCTCAATAAATACAATTAAATGAATGAATGAATGAATACAGTGCTCTGCACACATTAAGCGCTCAATAAATACAATTAAATGAATGAATGAATACAGTGCTCTGCACACAGTAAGCGCTCAATAAATACAATTAAATGAATGAATGAATGAATACAGTGCTCTGCACACAGTAAGCGCTCAATAAATACGATTGAATGAATTACGGCTGTGGGCTTTCAGGATCTGCTGGCAACCAGTCGGTCGTATTTACTGAGCGCTTACTGCGTGAAGGGGCAAGTGGGTTCCAGCACTAGAACAGTGCTTGGCACATAGTAAGCACTTAATAAATACCATATTATGATTATTATTATTTTCCTGGAGTTTCTACCCTCACACTGGGGCCCTCCAGGAGCCGGGGTGGGGAAAAAAAACCCTCTTACGTGCTTACTACTAATAATAATAATTGGGTTAAATAGAATTATAGCTCTATACATATCATTGATATGTAGTAAGCGCTCAAAAAATACGACTGAATGAAATAGAGTAATAAATATGTACAGATATACACAAGTGCTGTGGGGAGGGGAAAGGGGTAAAGCGCTTACTATGTGCCAAGCACTGTACTTCCCAAGCGCTTAGTCCAGTGCTCTGCACACAGTAAGCGCTCAATAAATATGATTGAATGAATGAATGGGTTTGTAGTCTAGAAGGGGAAGACAAACAATAAAACAAATAGACAGGTGTCAGTACCATCAAAATAAATAGAATTATAGCTCTATACATATCATTGATAAGTAGTAAGCGCTCAATAAATACGATTGAATGAATGAATCAAATAGAGTAATAAATATGTACAGGTATGCACAAGTGCCGTGGGGAGGGGAAAGGGGTAAAGCACTTACTATGTGCCAAGCACTATACTTCCCAAGCGCTTAGTCCAGTGCTCTGCACACAGTAAGTGCTCAATAAATATGATTGAATGAATGGGCTCATAGTCTAGAAGGGGAAAGACAAACACCAAAACAAGTAGACAGGTGTCAGTACCATCAAAATAAATAGAATTATAGCTCTATACATATCACTGATAAGTAGTAAGCGCTCAATAAATACGATTGAATGAATGAATGAAATAGAGTAATAAATATGTACAGGTATACACAATTGCTGTGGGGAGGGGAAAGGGGTAAATCGCTTACTATGTGCCAAGCACTGTACTTCCCAAGCGCTTAGTCCAGTGCTCCACACACAGTAAGCGCTCAATAAATTGAATGAATGAATGAATGGGCTCATAGTCTAGAAGGGGAAGACAAACAATAAAACAAATAGACAGGTGTCAGTACCATCAAAATAAATAGAATTATAGCTCTATACATATCATTGATAAATAGTAAGTGCTCAATAAATACGATTGAATGAATGAATCAAATAGGGTAATAAATATACACAAGTGCTGTGGGGAGGGGAAAGGGGTAAAGCGCTTACTATGTGCCAAGCATTGTACTTCCCAAGCGCTTAGTCCAGTGCTCTGCACACAGTAAGTGCTCAATAAATATGCTTGAATGAATGAATGAATGGGTTCATAATCTAGAAGGGGAAAGACAAACAACAAAACAAATAGACGGGTGTCAGTACCATCAAAATAAATAGAATTATAGCTCTATACATATCATGGATAAATAGCGCTCAATAAATACGATAGACAGCTGTCAGTACCATCAAAATAAATAGAATTATAGCTCTATACATATCATTGATAAGTAGTAAGTGCTCAATAAATACGATTGAATGAATGAAATAGAGTAATAAATATGTACAGATATGCACAAGTGCTGTGGGGAGGGGAAAGGGGTAAAGCGCTTACTATGTGCCAAGCACTGTACTTCCCAAGCGCTTAGTCCAGTGCTCTGCACACAGTAAGCGCTCAATAAATATGATTGAATGAATGGGCTCATAGTCTAGAAGGGGAAAGACAAACACCAAAGCAAATAGACAGGTGTCAGTACCATCAAAATAAATAGAATTATAGCTCTATACATATCATTGATATGTAGTAAGCGCTCAATAAATACGACTGAATGAATGAATGAAATAGAGTAGTAAATATGTACAGATATACACAAGTGCTGTGGGGAGGGGAAAGGGGTAAAGCGCTTACTACGTGCCAAGCACTGTACTTCCCAAGCGCTTAGTACAGTGCTCTGCACACAGTAAGCGCTCAATAAATATGATTGAATGAATGGACTCATAGTCTAGAAGGGGAAAGACAAGCACCAAAGCAAATAGACAGGTGTCAGTACCATCAAAATAAATAGAATTATAGCTCTATACATATCACTGATATGTAGTAAGCGCTCAATAAATACGATTGAATGAATGAATGAAATAGAGTGATAAATATGTACAGATATACACAAGTGCTGTGGGGAGGGGAAAGGGGTAAAGCGCTTACAATGTGCCAAGCACTGTACTTCCCAAGCGCTTAGTCCAGTGCTCTGCACACAGTAAGCGCTCAATAAATATGATTGAATGAATGAATGAATGAATGGGTTCGTAGTCTAGAAGGGGAAGACAAACAATAAAACAAATAGACAGGTGTCAGTACCATCAAAATAAATAGAATTATAGCTCTATGCATATCATTGATAAGTAGTAAGTGCTCAATAAATATGATTGAATGAATGAAATAGAGTAATAAATATGTACAGATATACACAAGTGCCGTGGGGAGGGGAAAGGGGTAAAGCGCTTACTATGTGCCAAGCACTGTACTTCCCAAGCGCTTAGTCCAGTGCTCTGCACACAGTAAGTGCTCAATAAATATGCTTGAATGAACGAATGAATGGGCTCATAGTCTAGAAGGGGAAAGACAAACAACAAAACAAATAGACAGCTGTCAGTACCATCAAAATAAATAGAATTATAGCTCTCTATATATCATTGATGATAAATAGTAAGCGTTCAATAAATACGATTGAATGAATGAATGAAATAGAGTAATAAATATGTACAGATATACACAAGTGCTGTGGGGAGGGGAAAGGGGTAAAGCGCTTACTATGTGCCAAGCACTGTACTTCCCAAGCGCTTAGTCCAGTGCTCTGCACACAGTAAGCGCTCAATAAATATGATTGAATGAATGGGCTCATAGTCTAGAAGGGGAAAGACAAACACCAAAGCAAATAGACAGGTGTCAGTACCATCAAAATAAATAGAATTATAGCTCTATACATATCATTGATATGTAGTAAGCGCTCAATAAATACGATTGAATGAATGAATGAAATAGAGTAATAAATATGTACAGATATACACAATTGCTGTGGGGAGGGGAAAGGGGTAAAGCGCTTACTATGTGCCAAGCACTGTACTTCCCAAGCGCTCAGTCCAGTGCTCTGCACACAGTAAGCGCTCAATAAATACGATTGAATGAATGAATGAATGGGTTCGTAGTCTAGAAGAGGAAGACAAACAATAAAACAAATAGACAGGTGTCAGTACCATCAAAATAAATAGAATTATAGCTCTATACATATCATTGATAAATAGTAAGCGCTCAATAAATACGATTGAATGAAATAGAGTAATAAATATGTACAGATATACACAAGTGCCGTGGGGAGGGGAAAGGGGAAAAGCGCTTACTATGTGCCAAGCACTGTACTTCCCAAGCGCTTAGTCCAGTGCTCTGCACACAGTAAGCGCTCAATAAATATGATTGAATGACAGAATGAATGAATTATGGTATTTGTTAAGCACTTACTATGTGCCAGGTGGTGTACTAAGCGCTGGGGTAGATACAAGGTAATTGGTTTGGATACAGACCCTGTCCCATGTAGAGAAGCAGCGTGGCTTAGTGGCAAGAGCCCAGGCTGGGGAATCAGAAGTCATGGGTTCTAATCCTG
Source organism: Tachyglossus aculeatus (assembly GCF_015852505.1). Taxonomy (NCBI): domain Eukaryota; kingdom Metazoa; phylum Chordata; class Mammalia; order Monotremata; family Tachyglossidae; genus Tachyglossus; species Tachyglossus aculeatus. Next base: position 10,096,021 of record NC_052066.1, on the reverse strand, counting down.
GCTCCGCCACTTGTCTGCTGTGTGACCTCTGGAAAGCCACTTAACTTCTCTGTGCCTCAGTTACCTCATCTGGAAAATGGGGATGAAGACTGTGGGACAACCTGATTAGCTTGTATCTACCCCACTGCTTAGAACAGTGCTTGGCACGTAGTAAATGCTTAACAAATACCATTATTACTATTATTATTATCATAGGGCTCACAGTCTTCATCCTCATTTTACAGATGAGGGAACTGAGCCACAGAGATGTGAAATAATAATAATAATAATAATAATAATGGCATTTATTGAGCACTTACTATGATGATGATGATGGCATTTATTAAGCGCTTACTAGGTGCAAAGCACTGTTCTAAGTGCTGGGGAGGATTACAAGGTGATCAGGTTGTCCCATGGCGAGCTCACAGTCTTCATCCTCACTTTACAGATGAGGGAACTGAGCCACAGAGATGTGAAATAATAATAATAATAATAATAATAATGGCATTTATTGAGCACTTACTATGATGATGATGATGATGGCATTTATTAAGCGCTTACTATGTGCAAAGCACTGTTCTAAGCACTGGGGAGGATTACAAGGTGATCAGGTTGTCCCAGGGGGGGGCTCACAGTCTTCATCCTCATTTGACAGATGAGGGAACTGAGCCACAGAGATGTGAAATAATAATAATAATAGTAATAATAATAATGGCATTTATTGAGCACTTACTATGATGATGATGATGGCATTTATAAAGCACTTACTAGGTGCAAAGCACTGTTCTAAGCACTGGGGAGGATTACAAGGTGATCAGGTTGTCCCACGTGGGGCTTACAGTCTTCATCCTCATTTTACAGATGAGGGAACTGAGCCACAGAGATGTGAAATAATAATAATAATAATAGCATTTATTGAGCACTTACTATGATGATGATGGCATTTATTAAGCACTTACTCTGTGCAAAGCACTGTTCTAAGCGCAGGCGAGGATTACAAGGTGATCAGGTTGTCCCACGGGGGGCTCACAGTCTTCATCCTCATTTTACAGATGAGGGAACTGAGTCACAGAGATGTGAAATACTACTACTACTACTAATAGTAATAATAATAATGGCATTTATTGAGCACTTACTATGATGATGATGATGGCATTTATTAAGAGCGTACTATGAGCAAAGCACTGTTTTAAGTGCTGGAGAGGATTACAAGGTGATCAGGTTGTCCCACGGTGGGCTCACAGTCTTCATCCTCATTTTACAGATGAGGGAACTGAGCCACAGAGATGTGAAATAATAATAATAATAGTAATAATAATAATGGCATTTATTGAGCACTTACTATGATGATGATGGCATGTATTAAGTGCTTACTATGAGCAAAACACTGTTTTAAGTGCTGGGGAGGATTACAAGGTGATCAGGTTGTCACACGGGGGGCTCACGGTCTTCATCCTCATTTTACAGATGAGGGAACTGAGCCACAGAGATGCAAAATAATAATAATAATAATAATAATAATAATGTCATTTATTGAGCACTTCCTATGATGATGATGATGGCATTTATTAAGCGCTTACTCTGTGCAAAGCACTGTTCTAACAAGGTGATCAGGTTGTCCCGCGGGGGGCTCACAGTCTTCATCCTCATTTTACAGATGAGGAAACTGAGCCACAGACATGTGAAATAATAATAATAATAATAATAATAATAATAATAATAATAATGGCATTTATTGAGCACTTACTATGATGATGATGATGGCATTTATTAAGCGCTTACTATGTGCAAAGCACTGTTTAAAGTGCTGGGGAGGATTACAAGGTGATCAGGTTGTCCCACGGGGGGCTCACAGTCTTCATCCCCATTTTACAGAGGAGGGAACTGAGGCCCAGAGAAGTGAAGTGACTTGCCCAAAGTTACACATAATAATAATAACAATACTTGTTTAGTGCTTACTATGTGCCAAGCACTGTTCTAAACACTGGAGTAGACGCAGCATGGTGAAGTGGCTAGAGCCCGGGCCGGAGAGTCAGAAGGTCATGGGTTCTAATTCCAGCTCCACTACTTGTCTTCTGCGTGACCTGGGGCGAGTCACTTCACTTCTCTGGGCCTCAGTTATCTCATCTGGAAAATGGGGATGAAGACTGTGAGCCCCAGGGGGACAACCTGATCACCTTGTATCTACTCCACTGTGAGCCCGCTGTTGGGTAGGGACCATCTCTATATGTTGCTAACTTGTACTTCCCAAGTGCTTAGTACAGTGCTCTGCACACAGTAAGCGCTCAATAAATACAATTGATTGATTGATTGATTGATTGACGGTCTCTATATGTTGCTAACTTGTACTTCCCAAGTGCTTAGTCCAGTGCTCTGCACACAGTAAGCGCTCGATAAATACGATTGATTGATTGATTGATTATTAGAACAGTGTTTGGCACATAGTAAGTGCTTAACACATGCCATAATAATAGTAATAATAAACCACACTGCTTCTCCGGGATGAGAACCTAGGTCCTTCTGATTCCCAGGCCCCGGGCTCTAGCCCCTAGGGCCACGCAGCAAGCGCTCAATAAATCATCATCAATCGTATTTTTTGAGCGCTTACTGTGTGCAGAGCACTGTACTAAGCGCTTGGGAAGTCCAAGTTGGCAACATCTAGAGACAGTCCCTACCCAACAGTGGGCTCACAGTCTAAAAGGGGGTGACAGAGAACAAAACCAAACATACTAACAAAATTAAATAGAATAGATATGTACAAGTAAAATAAATAAATAGAGTAATAAATATGTACAAACATAATATGCTCAATAAATACAACCCAGACTGAACCCCCTTTTTCCTCTCCCCCTCCCCGTCCGCTCGCCCTACCTCCTTCCCCTCCCCACAGCACCTGGATATATGTTTGTCCAGATTTATTACTCTATTTTATTTTACTTGTACAGATTTACTATTCGATTAATTTTGTTAATGATGTTAGAGAAGCAGCATGGCTCAGTGGAAAAGAGCCCGGGCTTTGGAGTCGGAGGTCATTCATTCATTCAGTCGTGTTTATTGAGCGCCTACTGTGTGTCATGGGTTCAAATCTCGGCTCCGCCAATTGTGAGCTGTGTGACTTTGGGCGAGTCACGTCACTTCTCTGGGCCTCAGTTCCCTCATCTGGAAAATGGGGATGAAGACTGTGAGCCCTCCACGGGAAAACCGATCACCTTGTAACCTCCCCAGCGCTTAGAACAGTGCTTTGCACATAGTAAGCGCTTAATAAATGCCATTATTATAGACTGTGAGCCCGTTGTTGGGTAGGGACCGTCTCTATATGTTGCCAACTTGTACTTCCCAAGCGCTTAGTCCAGTGCTCTGCACACAGTAAGCGCTCAATAAATACGACTGGATGAATGAATGAATTATTATCTAGCTTTACTTCTATTTATTCTGATTCATTCATTCATACCGTCTGTATCTGTTGCCAACTTGTGCTTTCCAAGAGCTTAGTACAATGCTCTGCACACAGTAAGCGCTCAATAAATACGACTGAATGAATGAATTATTATCTAGCTTTACTTCTATTTATTCTGATTCATGCACGAGCGCTTACTGTGTGCAGAGCAATGTACTAAGCGCTTGGGAAGTACAAGTTGGCAAGATATAGGGATGGTCCCTACCCAACAGCGGGCTCACCTGACCACATATTTTGTTTTGTTGTCTGTCTCCCCCTTCTAGACTGTGAGCCCGTTGTTGGGTAGGGACTGTCTCTATAGGTTGCCAACTTGGACTTCCCAAGCGCTTAGTACAGTGCTCTTGCATGCAGTAAGCACTCAATAAATACGATTGAATGAGTGAATGAATACAATTGAATGAATGACTGATTGATGGATTGATTGTTCCCTGGAGCCCCTAGAGAGAAGCAGTGTGACTCAGTGGAAAGAACCCGGGCCTGGGAGTAAAAAGGTCATGGGTTCTAATCCCGCCTCCGCCGCTTCTCTGCTGTGTGACGTTGGGCCGGTCACCTCACTTCTCTGGGCCTCAGTTCCCTCATCTGGCAAATGGGGATGGAGACTGCGAGCCCCACGTGGGATGGGGACAGCGTCCAACCCGATTTGCCCGTATCATCCCCGGTGCTTAGTACAGTAAGTAGTTAGTACATAGTAAGCACTTGACAAATACCACAATTATTACTATTATTATTTCCCCAGGCGACCCCACCCAGGCCCCTTCCACGAAGCCTCGGAGAAGAAGGATCTGGAAGTACTTCTGCTGCTTGTGTCCTAAGGACCCCGAAGCCCCCCACCCCGTCAACAACAACCCCCCGCTGCTGGTGGAGGAGAATGGAGCGGTCCCTAAGGTGAGAAGGACCTCACCGAAGGGAGAAACCATCGCGGGCCTGGGGGTCGGGGTGGGGGGAGTGGGTGGTGGTCTTCCATCAGCTGATGGAAGGGGCTGGGCCTATTTTTTCTATTTTTTTTCCTGTATTTTTTCTCTATTTTTTCTAATTTTTTTCCTGTATTTTTTCTCTATTTTTTCTATTTTTTTCCTGTATTTTTTCTCTATTTTTTCTATTTTTTCTATTTGTCCATATTTTCTATTTTTTCTCTCTGACGGCAGCCAAGAGAGACAGCAGGAGCGGTGGGCTGGGGCCTTCATTCATTCATTCATTCATTCATTCATTCAATCATATTTATTGAGCACTTACTGTGTGCAGAGCACTGTACTAAGCGCTTGGGAAGCACAAGTTGGCTGCAGATAGAGACGGTCCCTACCCAACAACGGGCTCACAGGCAGATGGACAATAAAACACGTGGACGGGTGTCAAGTCGTCAGAGCAAATAGAATTAAAGCTTAATAATAATAATAATAATAATAGTGATGGCATTTATTCATTCAATTGTATTTATTGAGCGCTTCCTTTGTGCAGAGCACTGTACTAAGCACTTGGGAAGCACAAGTTGGCAACAGATAGAGACAGTCCCTACCCAACAACAGGCTCACAGGCTCGAAGAGGGAGACGGACAACAAAACCCGTGGACGGGTGTCAAGTCGTCAGAACAAATAGAATTAAAGCTAAATAATAATAATGATGATGGCGTTTATTCATTCTATCGTATTTATTGAGCGCTTCCTGTGTGCAGAGCACTGTACTAAGCGCTTGGGAAGCACAGGTTGGCAGCAGATAGAGACGGTCCCTACCCAACCACGGGCTCATAGGCTCGAAGGGGGAGACGGACAACAAAACACGTGGACGGGTGTCAAGTCGTCAGAACAAATAGAATTAAAGCTAAATAATAATAATAATAATGATGGTATTTATTCATTCAATTGTATTTATTGAGCGCTTACTGTGTGCAGAGCACTGTACTAAGCGCTTGGGAAGCACAAGTCGGCAGCAGATAGAGACGGTCCCTACCCAACAATGGGCTCACAGGCTCGAAGGGGGAGACGGACAACAAAACACGTGGACCGGTGTCAAGTCATCAGAACAAATAGAATTAAAGCTAAATAATAATAATAATAATGATGGTATTTATTCATTCAATTGTATTTATTGAGCGCTTACTGTGTGCAGAGCACTGTACTAAGCGCTTGGGAAGCACAAGTTGGCAGCAGATAGAGACGGTCCCTACCCAACCACGGGCTCATAGGCTCGAAGGGGGAGACGGAAAACAAAACACGTGGACAGGTGTCAAGTCGTCAGAACAAATAGAATTAAAGCTAAATAATAATAATAATGATGGCATTTATTCATTCAATTGTATTTATTGTGCGCTTACTGTGTGCAGAGTACTGTACTAAGCGCTTGGGAAGCACAAGTTGGCAGCAGATAGAGACGGTCCCTACCCAACAACAGGCTCACAGGCTTGAAGGGGGAGACGGACAACAAAACACGTGGACGGGTGTCAAGTCATCAGAACAAATAGAATTAAAGCTAAATAATAATAATAATGATGGCATTTATTCATTCAGTCGTATTTATTGAGCGCTTACTGTGTGCAGAGCACTGTACTAAGCGCTTGGGAAGCACAAGGCAGCAGATAGAGACGGTCCCTACCCAACAACGGGCTCACAGGCTCGAAGGGGGAGACGGACAACAAAACACGTGGACAGGTGTCATGTTGTCAGAACAAATAGAATTAAAGCTAAATAATAATAATAATGATGGCATTTATTCATTCAGTTGTATTTATTGAGCGCTTCCTGTGTGCAGAGCACTGTACTAAGCGCTTGGGAAGCACAAGTTGGCAACAGATAGAGATGGTCCCTACCCAACAACAGGCTCACAGGCTCGACGGACAACAAAACATGTGGACGGGTGTCAAGTCGTCAGAACAAATGGAATTAAAGCTAAATAATAATAATAATGATGGCATTTATTCATTCAATTGTATTTATTGAGCGCTTACTATGTGCAGAGCACTGTACTAAGCGCTTGGGAAGCACAAGTTGGCAACATATAGAGACTGGTCCCTACCCAACAGCGGGCTCCCAGTCTAGAAGACTGTGCTTAAGCGCTTACTATGTGCAAAGCACTGTTCTAAGCACTGAGGAGGTTACAAGGTGATCAGTCTATATTCTATTTATACCATCGTTTTTGTTATTATTCTCTGGGCCTCAGTTCCCTCATCTGTAAAATGGGGAGTAAGACTGTGAACCCCACATAGGACAACCTGATCAACTTGTAACCTCTCTAGTGCTTAGAACAGTGCTTTGCACATAGAAGTGCTTAATAAATACCATCGTTATTGTTATTATTCTCTGGGCCTCAGTTCCCTCATAGGTAAAATGGGGACTGTGAACCCCACGTAGGACAACCTGATCAACTTGTAACCTCCCCAGTGCTTAGAACAGTGCTTTGCACATAGTAAGCACTTAATAAATACCATCATTATTATTATTATAGTAAGCGCTTAATACGGTGCTCTGCACCCAGTAAGCGCTCAATAAATACGATTGAATGAATGAATGAATGCCATCATCATTATTAGTAGTAGCAACAAATACCATTATTATTATTATTTGCTAAGCGCTTACTATGTGTCAAGCCCTGTTCTAAGCGCTGGGGTAGATACCAGGTCATCGGGTTGGACACAGTGTTGGGTGGGAGGAGAGCGAGGGGGCCGTGGGTTGGGGGAGGACCCCTGGTTTGGGGGGACCCCCTCTGAGACCCTTCCCCGCCCACTTCAATCCATACTTCACGCTGCTGCCCGGATTGTCTTTGTCCAGAAACGCTCTGGACATGTTACTCCCCTCCTCAAAAATCTCCAGTGGCTACCAATCAATCTGCGCATCAGGCAGAAACTCCTCACCCTGGGCTTCCAGGCTGGCCATCCCCTCGCCCCCTCCTACCTCACCTCCCTTCTCTCCTTCTCCTGCCCAGCCCGCACCCTCCGCTCCTCTGCCGCTAATCTCTTCACCTTTAGGCCTCGTTCTCGCCCGTCCCGCCATCGACCCCCGGCCCACGTCCTCCCCCGGGCCTGGAATGCCCCCAATCCCTCTGTCCATCCGCCAAGCTCGCTCTCTTCCTCCCTTCAAGGCCCTACTGAGAGCTCACCTCCTCCAGGAGGCCTTCCCACACTGAGCCCCTTCCTTCCTCTCTCCCTCGTCCCCCTCTCCATCCCCCCATCTTACCTCCTTCCCTTCCCCACAACACCTGTATATATGTATATATGTTTGTACATGTTTATTACTCTATTTATTTTACTTGTACATATCTATTCTATTTATTTTATTTTGTTAGTATGTTTGGTTTTGTTCTCTGTCTCCCCCTTTTAGACTGGGAGCCCACTGTTGGGTAGGGACTGTCTCTATATGTTGCCAATTTGTACTTCCCAAGCGCTTAGTCCAGTGCTCTGCACATAGTAAGCGCTCACTAAATACGATTGATGATGATGATTTATTTTACTTGTACATATCTATTCTATTTATTTTATTTTGTTAGTATGTTTGGTTTTGTTCTCTGTCTCCCCCTTTTAGACTGGGAGCCCACTGTTGGGTAGGGACTGTCTCTATATGTTGCCAATTTGTACTTCCCAAGCGCTTAGTCCAGTGCTCTGCGCACAGTAAGCGCTCAATAAATACGATTGATTGATTGATTGTCTCCCCCGCCTTCCAGGCCGGCGGCAAACAGCTGCTCCCCGAAGCCAGCAGTCAGGACGCCAGCAAAATCTGCATGGTCATCGACCTGGACGAGACTCTGGTACACAGCTCCTTCAAGGTCAAGACCCCCGGCGCGCCCCCGTCCCCACCCTCCTCCCGCCCTTGGGGTCCCGGACCCCCCCAAAACCCCGGGCCTCAGGGTCTCTGTCTCCCACAGCCGGTGAACAACGCCGACTTCATCATCCCGGTGGAGATCGATGGGATCGTTCATCAGGTGAGGGGGGCCGTGGGGCAGGGTCCCCCTTTGTCCCGGCCCCCGGTTGGGGCTCCGGGGTCCCGTCCTCCCTTCACCCCCAAACTCCGTCCACGGGCCGGTGGCCGGGCCCTGTTTCAAGTAATCCAGGATAGGCTGTCCTGCCGTTTGGCCTGTTCTCCATTACTTGGCTCAGGTCCTGGACCTCAGCGTCGCCTGCCTGGGGCGGGGGCTGGGGCAGACCCCCTCCCCCAGCTGGCCCCTCCATCCCCCCCCACCCTGGGACCCCCTGCCAGGCCGGGAAGGTGCCCGGGGCCCTGTCGGAGGGTGGGTAGGGTGGCTTGCTCTCCCCCGTCTGGTATTCTGAGAGCTCACCTCCTCCAGGAGGCCTTCCCAGACTGAGCCCCTTCCTTCCTCTCCCCCTCGTCCCCCTCTCCATCCCCCCCATCTTACCTCCTTCCCTTCCAATTTGTACTTCCCAAGCGCTTAGTACAGTGCTCTGCACATAGTAAGCGCTCAATAAATACGATTGATTGATTGATTCCCCACAGCACCTGTATATATGTATATATTTGTACAGATTTATTACTCTATTTTACTTGTACATAACAATTCTATTTATTTTATTTTGTTAGTATGTTTGGTTTTGTTCTCTGTCTCCCCCTTTTAGACTGTGAGCCCACTGTTGGGTAGGGACCGTCTCTATATGTTGCCAATTTGTACTTCCCAGCGCTTAGTACAGTGCTCTGCACATAGTAAGCGCTCAATAAATACGATTGATGATGTTGCCAACTTGTACTTCCCAAGCGCTTAGTCCAGTGCTCTGCACACAGTAAGCGCTCAATAAATACGACCGATGATGATGATGATATTCTAGCCTGTGAGCCCACTGTTGGGTAGCGACCGTCTCTATATGTTGCCAACTTGGACTTCCCAAGCGCTTAGTCCAGTGAAGATGATGATGATGATGATGGCATTTATTAAGCGCTTACTATGTGCAGAGCACTGTTCTAAGCGCTGGGGAGGGTTACAAGGTGATCAGGTTGTCCCCCGGGGGGCTCACAGGCTTCATCCTCATTTTACAGCGTGGCTCAGTGGAAAGAGCCCGGGTTTTGGAGTCAGGGGTTGTGGGTTCAAGTCCCGGCGCCGCCAGCTGTCAGCTGGGTGACTTTGGGCAAGTCACTTCACTTCTCGGGGCCTCAGTTCCCTCATCTGGAAAATGGGGATTAGGTCTGTGAGCCCCACGTGGGACAACTCGATTACCTTGTATCTACCCCAGTGCTTAGAACAGTGCTTTGCACGTAGTAAGCGCTTAATAAATGCCATTATTATTATTATTATTACAGTGCTCTGAACACGGTAAGTGCTCAATAAATACGATTGATTGTCATTCATTCATTCATTCAGTCATATTTATTGAGTGCTTACCGTGTGCAGAGCACTGTACTAAGCACTTGGGAAGTACAAGTCGGCAACATATGGATGGTCCCAGAGAAGCAGTGTGGCTCAGTGGAAAGAGCCCAGGCTTTTGAGTTAGAGGTCATGGGTTCAAATCCTGGCTCTGCCAATTGTCAGCTGTGTGACTTTGGGCAAGGCATTTAAGTTCTCTGGGCCTCAGTTCCCTCATCTGTAAAATGGGGATGAAGACTGTGAGCCCCCGTGGGACAACCTGATCACCTTGTAACCTCCCCAGCGCTTAGAACAGTGCTTTGCACATAGTAAGCGCTTAATAAATGCCATCATTATTATTATTGTTATCAAAATCGTCAGAACAAATAGAATTAGAGCTATAGGCACATCATAAACAAAATAAATAGAATAGTAAATATGTACAAGAAAAATAGAGTAAGAAATCTGTACAAATATATGTACAGGTGCTGTGGGGAGGGGAAGGAGGTAGGGCCGGGGGGATGGGGAGGAGGAGAGGAAAAAGGTATCCCACCCTCTGTCTATCGATTCATTCATTCATTCAATCGTATTTATTGAGCGCTTACCATGTGCAGAGCACTGTACTAAGTGCTTGGGAAGTACAAGTCGGCAGCATATAGATGGTTCCTACCCAACGACGGGCTCACAGTCTAGAAGGGGGAGACGGACAACAAGGCAAAACATGTGGACAGGTATCAAAATCGTCAGAACAAATAGAATTAAAGCTATAGGCACATCATTAACAAAATAAATAGAATAGTAAATATGTACAAGTAAAATAAATAGAGTAATAAATCTGTACAAATATATATATATATATACAGGTGCTGTGGGGAGGGGAAGGAGGTAGGGCTGGGGGGGATGAGGAGGAGGAGAGGAAAAAGGTATCCCACCCTCTGTCTATCGATTCATTCATCAATCAATCAATCGTATTTATTGAGTGCTTACTGCGTGCAGAGCACTGGACTACGCGCCTGGAAAGTACAAGTCGGCAACATATAGATGGTCCCTACCCAACGACGGGCTCACAGTCTAGAAGGGGGAGACGGACAACAAAACAAAACATGTGGACAGGTATCAAAATCGTCAGAACAAATAGAATTAAAGCTATAGGCACATCATTAACAAAATAAATGGAATAGTAAATACGTACAAGTAAAATCAATCAATCAATCGTATTTATTGAGCGCTTACTGTGTGCAGAGCACTGTACTAAGTGCTTGGGAAGTACAAGTTGGCAACACATAGAGACGGTCCCACAGTCTAGAAGAAATAGAGTAATAAATCTAGACAAATATATATACAGGTGCTGTGGGGAGGGGAAGGAGGTAGGGCGGGGGGAGATGGGGAGGAGGCGAGGAAAAAGGTATCCCACCCTCTGTCTATCGATTCATTCATTCATTCAATCGTATTTATTGAGCGCTTACTGCGTGCAGAGCACTGGACTAAGTGCTTGGGAAGTACAAGTCAGCAACATATAGATGGTCCCTACCCAACGACGGGCTCACAGTCTAGAAGGGGGAGATGGACAACAAAACAAAACATGTGGACAGGTATCAAAATCATCAGAACAAATAGAATTAAAGCTATAGGCACATCATTAACAAAATAAATAGAATAGTAAATACGTACAAGTAAAATCAATCAATCAATCAATCGTATTTATTGAGCGCTTACTGTGTGCAGAGCACTGTACTAAGTGCTTGGGAAGTAAAAGTTGGCAACACATAGAGATGGTCCCACAGTCTAGAAGAAATAGAGTAATAAATCTAGACAAATATATACACAGGTGCTGTGGGGAGGGGAAGGAGGTAGGGCGGGGGGAGATGGGGAGGAGGCGAGGAAAAAGGTATCCCACCCTCTGTCTATCGATTCATTCATTCATTCAATCGTATTTATTGAGCGCTTACTGCGTGCAGAGCACTGGACTAAGTGCTTGGGAAGTACAAGTCAGCAACATATAGATGGTCCCTACCCAACGACGGGCTCACAGTCTAGAAGGGGGAGATGGACAACAAAACAAAACATGTGGACAGGTATCAAAATCATCAGAACAAATAGAATTAAAGCTATAGGCACATCATTAACAAAATAAATAGAATAGTAAATATGTACAAGTAAAATAAATAGAGTAAGAAATTTGGACAAATATATATACAGGTGCTGTGGGGAGGGGAAGGAGTTAGGGCAGTGGGGGAGATGGGGAGGAGGAGAAGAAAAAGGTATCCCACCCTCTGTCTATCGATCTGTCAAACAGTAATAATAATAATAATAATAATAATAATAATAATAATAATGATGGCATTTATTAAGCGCTTACTATGTGCAAAGCACTGTTCTAAGCACTGGGGAGGTTACAGGGTGATCAGGTTGTCCCTAGGGGGGCTCACAGTCTTCACCCCCATTTTACAGATGAGGGAACTGAGGCCCAGAGAAGTGAAGTGACTTGCCCAAAGTCACCCAGCTGACAATTGGCGGAGCCGGGATTCGAACCCATGACCTCTGACTCCAAAGCCCGGGCTCTTTCCACTGAGCCACGCTGCTTCTGGTGGTGCTGGTGGGTTGGGTGGCGGGGGGGCTGGGAAGCCAGGGAGTGGGGCCTGGGGGCATTCATCCATTCAGTCATATTTATTGAGCGCTCACTAGGTGCAGAGCCCTGAGCCTTCTAGACTGTGAGCCCACTGTTGGGTAGGGACTGTCTCTAGATGTTGCCAACTTGTACTTCCCAAGCGCTTAGTACAGTGCTCTGCACACAGTAAGCGCTCAATAAATACGATTGATTGTGCTAAGCGCTCGGGAGAGGACACTCAGACAATAAACAGACACATTCCCTGCCCACAACGGGCTGACAGCCTCGAGAAGCAGCGTGGCTGAGTGGAAAGAGCCCGGGCTTGGGAGCCGGAGGACGTGGGTTCTAATCTCGTCTCTGCCACTTGTCTGGCAGAAACTCCTCACCCTGGGCTTCCAGGCTGTCCATCACATCGCCCCCTCCTACCTCACCTCCCTTCTGTCCTTCTCCAGCCCAGCCCGCACGCTCCGCTCCTCTGCCGCTAATCTCCTCACCGTTAGGCCTCGTTCTCACCCGTCCCGCCATGGACCCCCGGCCCACTTCCTCCCCCAGGCCTGGAATGCCCCCAATCCCTCTGCCCATCCGCCAAGCTAGCTCTCTTCCTCCCTTCAAGGCCCTACTGAGAGCTCACCTCCTCCAGGAGGCCTTCCCACACTGTGCCCCTTCCTTCCTCTCCCCCTCATCCCCCTCTCCATCCCCCCATCTTACCTCCTTCCCTTCCCCACAACTCCTGTATATATGTATATCATCATCAATCGTATTTATTGAGCGCTTACTATGTGCAGAGCACTGTACTAAGCGCTTGGGAAGTACAAATTGGCAACATATAGAGACAGTCCCTACCCAACAGTGGGCTCACAGTCTAAAAGGGGGAGGCAGAGAACAAAACCAAACATACTAACAAAATAAAATAAATAGAATAGATATGTACAAATAAATTAAATAAATAAATAAATAAATAAATAGAGTAAAAAAATATGTACAAACATATATCCATATATACAGGTGCTGTGGGGAAGGGAGGGAGGTAAGATGGGGGGATGGAGAGGGGGACGAGGGTGAGAGGAAGGAAGGGGCTCAGTCTGGGAAGGCCTCCTGGAGGAGGTGAGCTCTCAGCAGGGCCTTGAAGGGAGGAAGAGAGCTAGCTTAGCATGTATATATGTTTGTACTTATTTATTACTCTATTTATTTATTTATTTTACCTGTACATATCTGTTCTATTTATTTTATTTTGTTAGTATGTTTGGTTTTGTTCTCTGTCTCCCCCTTTTAGACTGTGAGCCCACTGTTGGGTAGGGACTGTCTCTAGATGTTGCCAACTTGGACTTCCCAAGCGCTTAGTCCAGTGCTCTGCACACAGTAAGCGCTCAATAAATACGATTGATTGATTGATTGATTGCTGTGTGACCTCGGGCAAGACACTTCACTTCTTCACTTCTCTGGGCCTCAGTTCCCTCCTCTGGAAAATGGGGATTAAGGCTGGGAGCCCCACGTGGGACAACCTGATTACCTTGTATCTACCTCAGTGTTTAGAACAGCGCTTGGCACGGCACTTAACAAATACCATAATTATTATTATTAGCGAGGGAGACGGACATCAGTCCAGAGACCCCCTCCCCACATCACACACACACACACAAATACACACACTCACACACATCCTTTGTACTTCCCAAGCGCTTAGTACAGTGCTCTGCACACATTAAGCGCTCAATAAATACGATTGATGATGATGATGATCCCAGTGGTTCTGGGCCGGGCTTGCTCTCCCCACCTGGTGTCCCACAATCCATCAACAGGCCAAACAGTCAGTCGTATTTATTGAGCGCTTACTATAAGGGGAAGCAGTATGGCTCAATGGAAAGAGCCCGGGCTTTGGAGTCAGAGGTCGTGGGTTCAAATCCCGGCTCCGCCACTTGTCAGCTGTGTGACGTTGGGCAAATCACTTCTCCGGGCCTCAGTTCCCTCATCTGTAAAATGGGGATGAAGACTGGGAGCCCCTCGTGGGACAACCTGATTACCTTGTATCTACCCCAGCGCTTAGCACAGTGCTTTGCACATAGTAAGCGCGTAACAATTACCAACATAATTATTATTATTATTATACTGGTGGCATTTATTGATTCATTCATTCATTCAGTGCTAAGCGCTTAGTACAGTGCTCTGCACACAGTAAGCACTCAATAAATACGATTGATGATTTATCAATTGCTTACTCTGTGTCAAGCAATGTTCTAAGCGCTTGGGGTAGATAATAATAATGATGGCATTTATTAAGCGCCTATTATGTGCAAAGCACTGTTCTAAGCGCTGGGGTGGCTACAGAGTGATCAGGTTGCCCCACAGAGGGCTCACAGTCAATCCCCATTTTCCAGATGAGGTAACCGAGGCCCAGAGAATCAATCAATCAATCAATCGTATTTATTGAGCGCTTACTGTGTGCAGAGCACTGTACTAAGCGCTTGGGAAGTACAAGTTGGCAACATATAGAGACAGTCCCTCCCCAACAGTGGGCTCACAAGTGAAGTGACTTGCCCAAAGTCACCCAGCTGGCAATTGGTGGAGCCGGGATTTGAACCCATGACCACTGTCTCCAAAGCCCAGGCTCTTTCCACTGAGCCACGCAAGCTAATCGGGTTGGACCCAGTCCCTGCCCCACAGGGGGCTCACAGTCTTAACTCCCATTTTACAGATGAGGGGACTGAGGCCGAGAGAAGCGAAGTGACTTGCCCAAGGTCACACCGCAGACAAGTGGCGGAGCCGGGATGAGAACCCAGGGCCTTCTGACTTCCAGAAGCAGTATGTTCTAGTGGTTAGAGCCCGAGCCCGGAAGTCAGAAGGTCCTGGGTTCCCATCCCGGCCCTCCCACTTGTCTGCTGTGTGACCTTGGATAAGTCACTTCACTTAAAGAGCCCGGGCTTTGGAGTCAGACGTCATGGGTTCGAATCCCGGCTCCGCCACATGTCTGCTGTGTGACCTTGGGCAAGTCACTTCTCTGAGCCTCAGTTACCTCATCTATAAAATGGGGATTACGACTGGGAGCCCCACCTGGGACAACCTACCTTGTATCCCCCCCCACAGTGCTTAGAACAGTGCTTTGCACAGAAAAGCAGCGTGGCTCAGTGGAAAGAGCCTGGGCTTTGGAGTCAGAGGTCATGGATTCTAATCCCGGCTCCGCCACATGTCAGCTGTGTGACTTTGGGCAAGTCACTTCATTTCTCTGGGCCTCAGTGACCTCATCTGGAAAATGGGGGTGAAGACTGTGATCCCCACGTGGGACAACCTGATCATCTTTTATCCCCCTCAGCGCTTAGAACAGTGCTTTGCACATAGTAAGCGCTTAACTGCAATCAACATCATTAACAAATGCCATCATTATCATTGTTATTATCATTATTATTCTCTGGGCCTCAGTTACCTCATCTGTAAAATGGGGGTGAAGACTGTGAGCCCCACATGGGACAACCTGATCATCTTTTACCCTCTCAGCGCTTAGAACAGTGCTTTGCACATAGTAAGCGCTTAACAAATGCCATCAACATCATCAACAAATGCCATCATTATTATTATTATTCTCTGGGCCTCATTTACCTCCTCTGTAAAATGGGGGTGAAGACTGAGCCCCACGTGGGACAACCTGATCATTTTTTATCCCCCTCAGTGCTTCGAACAGTACTTTGCACATAGTAAGCGCTTAACAAATGCCGTCAACATCATCAACAAATGCCATCATTATTATTATTATTATTATTATTATTATTATTATTATTATTATTATTCTCTGGACCTCAGTTACCTCATCTGTAAAATGGGGGTGAAGACTGTGAGCCCCACGTGGGACAACCTGATCATCTTTTATCCCCGTCAGCACTTAGAACAGTGCTTTGCACATAGTAAGCACTTAACAAATGCCATCAACATCATCAACAAATGCCATCATTATCATTATTATTATTATTATTATTCTCTGGGCCTCAGTTACCTCCTCTGTAAAATGGGGGTGAAGACTGTGAGCCCCACGTGGGACAATCTGATCAGCTTTTATCCCTCTCAGCGCTTAGAACAGTGCTTTACACATAGTAAGCGCTTAACAAATGTCATCAACATCATCAACAAATGCCATCATTATCATTATTATTATTATTATTCTCTGGGCCTCAGTTACCTCATATATAAAATGGGGGTGAAGACTGTGAGCCCCACGTGGAACAACCTGTTCATCTTTTATCCCCCTCAGCGCTTAGAGCAGTGCTTTGCACATAGTAAGCGCTTAACAAATGCCATCAACATCATCAACAAATACCATCATTATCATTATTAGTATTATTATTATTCTCTGGGCCTCAGTTACCTCATCTGTAACATGGGGGTGAAGACTGTGAGCCCCACATGGGACAACCTGATCATCTTTTATCCCCCTCAGCGCTTAGAACAGTGCTTTGCACATAGTAAGCGCTTAACAAATGCCATCAACATCGTCAACAAATGCCATCATCATTATTATTATTATTCTCTGGGCCTCAGTTCCCTCCTCTGTAAAATGGGGATGGAGACTGGAAGTCCCACATGGGCCAGGGTCTGTGTCCAACCTGATTTGCTTGGATCTACCCCTGCGCTTAGTACAGTCCCTAGCGTATAGTAAGCGCTTAACGACAAATACTATTATTATTATTATAGTAGGCCCAAACTCCATCCACTAGGCCATGCTGCTCCCTTGTGTGCCGAGCACTGTACTAAGCGCTTGAGAGAGTCCAATAGAACAGTAAACGGACACATTCCCTGCCCACAGCAAGCTCACAGTCAAGAGGGTCCTGCTTCCCAGGCACCTGCTCTGTCAATCAATCAATCATATTTCTAGCCTGTGAGCCCGCTGTTGGGTAGGGACCGTCTCTCTATGTTGCCGACTTGTACATCCCAAGCGCTTAGTCCAGTGCTCTGCACGCAGTAAGCGCTCAATAAATACGATTGAATGAATGAATGAATATTTATTGAGTGCTTACTGTGTGCAGAGCACTGGACTAAGTGCTTGGGAAGTCCAAGTTGGCAACATAGACGGTCCCTACCCAACAGCGGGCTCACAGTCTAGAAGGGGGAGACAGACAACAAAACCAAACGTATTAACAAAATAAAATAAATATTTTATTTATAAAATACTGTGAGCCTTAATGAGAGCTCACCTCCTCCAGGAGGCCTTCCCAGACTGAGCCCCTTCCTTCCTCTCCCCCTCGTCCCCCTCTCCATCCCCCCATCTTACCTCTTTCCCTTCCCCACAGCACCTGTATATATGTATATATGTTTGTACATATTTATTACTCTATTTATTTTACTTGTACATATCTATTCTATTTATTTTATTTTGTTAGTATGTTTGGTTTTGTTCTCCGTCTCCCCCTTTTAGACTGTGAGCCCACTGTTGGGTAGGGACTGTCTCTATATGTTGCCAACTTGTACTTCCCAAGCGCTTAGTCCAGTGCTCTGCACACAGTAAGCGCTCAATAAGTACGATTGATTGATTGATTGACTGTCTCTATATGTTGCCAACTTGTATTTCCCAAGTGCTTAGTCCAGTGCTCTGCACACAGTAAGCGCTCAATAAATACGATTGATTGATTGATTGACTGTCTCTATAGGTTGCCAACTTGGACTTCCCAAGCGCTTAGTCCAGTGCTCTGCACACAGTAAGCGCTCAATAAATACGATTGATTGATTGACTGTCTCTGTATGTTGCCAACTTGGACTTCCCAAGCGCTTAGTCCAGTGCTCTGCACACAGTAAGCGCTCAATAAATATGATTGATTGATTGATTGATTGACTGTCTCTATATGTTGCCAACTTTTACTTCCCAAGTGCTTAGTCCAGTGCTCTGCACACAGTAAGCGCTCAATAAATACGACTGATTGATTGATTGATTGAAGTGGAATAGATATGTACAAGTCAAATAAATAGAGTAATAAATCCGTACAAACATATATACATATATACAGGTGCTGTGGGGAAGGGAAGGAGGGGGCCCTGTCGTGGGGGGAGTGGCGGGTCTCAAAGAGACCGTCCAGTTAGTAGGCCTGAGGCCTGCCCCCCTGAGCGCTCGGCCCGGGCCCGGTTGCCGACTTGTCCTTCCCAAGCGCTTAGTCCAGTGCTCGGCACACAGTAAGCGCTCAATAAATACGATTGATTGATTCCCGGTTGCCGACTTGTCCTTCCCAAGCGCTTAGTCCAGTGCTCGGCACACAGTAAGCGCTCAATAAATACGATTGATTGATGATTGATTCCCGTCCAGGTGTACGTCCTGAAGCGGCCATTCGTGGATGAGTTCCTGCAGCGGGTCAGCCAGATGTTTGAGTGCGTCCTCTTCACTGCCAGCCTGGCCAAGGTGAGACCCACCTCTCTCCCCTCCCCTCAGGATGCGGACCGCGGCGGCTGATGTGCCTACTTGATGGGCGTCCCCTGGTCGCCCCACCGCCCACCCCCCAGTGACCCCATGGTCGCCCCTCCGGCCTCCCCCTCAATAGTCATTCATTCGCTCAACCGTATTTACTGAGCGCTTACTACGTGCAGAGCACACGTGCGGTCCAGTTCGGCAACAGGTACTGTGTGCAGAGCACTGTACTAAGCGCCTGGGAAGTACAAGTTGGCAACATAGAGAGACAGTCCCCACCCAACAACGGGCTCACAGTCTCGAGAAGCAGCGCGGCTCAGTGGAAAATCAATCAATCAATCAATCAATCGTATTTATTGAGCGAAAAGAGCCCGGGCTTTGGAGTCAGAGGTCGTGGGTTCTAATCCCGGCTCTGCCGGTTGTCAGTCGTGTGACTTTGGGCAAATCACTTCACTCCTCTGGGCCTCAGTTCCCTCAATCTGGAAAATGGGGATGATAATAATAATAATGTTGGTTTTTGTTAAGCGCTTACTGTCAATCGTATTTACTGAGCGCTTACTGTGTGCAGAGCACTGGACTAAGCGCTTGGGAAGTACAAGTCGGCAACACATAGAGACGGTCCCTACCCAACAGTGGGCTCGCAGTCTAGAAGTGTGCAAAGCACTGTTCTAAGCGCTGGGGGGAACACAAGGAGAGGAGCTTGTCCCATGTGGGGCCTCACAGTCTTAATCCCCATTTTACAGGTGAGGGAACTGAGGCACAGAGAAGTGAAGTGACTTCCCCAACGTCACACAGCCGACATGTGGGGGAGGCGGGATTCGAACCCATGACCTCTGACAAGCCCGCACTCTTTCCACTCTTTTAGACTGTGAGCCCACTGTTGGGTAGGGACTGTCTCTATATGTTGCCAACTTGTACAGTGCTCTGCACACAGTAAGCGCTCAATAAATACGATTGATTGATTGTTTGATTGATTTCCACTGAGCCACGCTGCTTCACCAGGGGATGAAGACTGTGAGCCCCCCGTGGGACAACCTGATCGCCTTGTAACCTCCCCAGCGCTTAGAACAGTGCTTTGCACATAGTAAGCGCTTAATAAATATTATTATTATTCTCTGGGCCTCAGTTCCCTCATCTGTACACAGTAAGCGCTCAAAACATACGACTGAATGAATGAATGAATCTGTAAAAGGGGGATGAAGGCTGTGAGCCCCCCGTGGGACAACCTGATCACCTTGTAACCTCCCCAGCGCTTAGACCAGTGCTTTCCATCGTTATTATTATTATTATTAGAAGGGGGAAGTGGTCATTATGCTGGCCACTGTGGCCAACCCTGGTCACCCCTCCATAATAATAATAATAATAATAATGTTGGTATTTGTTAAGCGCTTACTATGTGCAAAGCACTGTTCTAAGCGCTGGGGTAGATACAAGGTAATCAGGTTGTCCCACATGGGGCTCACAGTCTTCATCCCCATTTTACGGATGAGGGAACTGAGGCCCAGAGAAGTGAAGTGACTTGCCCAAAGTCACACAGCTGACAAGTGGCGGAGCCGGGATTTGAACCCACGACCTTTTGACTCCAAAGCCCGGGCTCTTTCCACTGAGCCACGCTGCTTCTCGGTCCCACTGACCACTGTGGCCTACGTATTGGACCAGTGGGGTGTTCCCGCCGCCTCCGCTCGGCATGTTGACCGCCGTGGCCTATGTACTGGACCGCTGGGTGACCCGGTGACCCGCCCTCCTCCCTCCCCTCAGTACGCCGACCCCGTGGCCGACCTGCTGGACAAGTGGGGGGCCTTCCGGGCCCGGCTCTTCCGGGAATCCTGCGTCTTCCACCGGGGAAACTACGTCAAGGACCTGAGCCGGCTGGGCCGGGAACTGGAGCGGACGCTTATCCTGGACAACTCGCCCGCCTCCTATTTCTTCCACCCCAACAACGCCGTGGGTACCGGGCCGTGGCGGGGCGGGCAGGGGAGGGGGCCGACGATCACGATGATGGTACCTGTTAAAGCGCTTACTACGTGCCAGTACAGTGCAAGCGCTTAGTACAGTGCTTAGAGAAGCAGCGTGGCTCAGTGGAAATAATAATAATAATAATGATGGCATTTGTTAAGCGCTTACTATGTGCAAAGCACTGTTCTAAGCGCTGGGAGGTTACAAGGTGATCAGGTTGTCCCACGTGGGGCTCACAGTCTTAATCCCCGTTTTACAGATGGGGGAACTGAGGCTCGGAGAAGTGAAGTGACTTGCCCAAGGTCACACAGCAGACATGTGGCAGAGCTGGGATTCGAACCCATGACCCCTGTCTCCAAAGCCCGGGCTCTTTCCACTGAGCCACGCTGCTTCGGAGTCAGAGGTCATGGGTTCAAATCCCGGCTCCACCGCTTGTCAGCTGTGTGACTTTGGGCAAGTCACTTCACTTCTCTGTGCCTCAGTTCCCTCATCTGGAAAATAGGGATTAAGACTGTGAGCCCCATGCGGGCCAACCTGATCACCTTGTATCCCCCCAGCGCTTAGAACAGTGCTTTGCACATAGTAAGCGCTTAACAAATGTCATCATCATTATTATTATTATTATTATTATTACAGTGCTCTGCACACAGTAAGCGCTCAATAAATACGATTGATTGATTGCCAGACGCTGTACTAAGCACTGGGGCGGATACAAGCTAATCAGGTTGGAGACAGTCCCTGTCCCACGTGGGGCTCGCAGTCTCCATCCCCATTTTACGGAGGAGGGAACTGAGAGGCGAAGTGACTTGCCTGAGGTCACACAGCAGATAGTAATAATCGTAATAATAATTCTGGTATTAAGCGTTTACTTGGTGCCAGGCACTGTAATAATAATAATAATAATAATAATAATGATGGTGGTATTTGTTAAGCGCTTACTATGTGCGAAGCACTGTTCTAAGCGCTGGGGGGGGATACAAGGTGATCAGGTGGTCCCACGTGGGGCTCACAGTCTTAATCCCCCTTTTCCAGATGAGGGAACTGAGGCACAGAGAAGTTAAGTGACCTGCCCAAAGTCACACGGCTGACAAGGGGTGGAGCAGGGATTAGAACCCACGACCTCTGACTCCCAAGCCCGGGCTCTTTCCACTGAGCCACGCTGCTTCTCTGCACTATATTGATACAAGCAAATAAAAGTGGGCACAGTCCTTGTCCCCCGTGGGGCTCACAGTCTCAATCCCCATTTTCCAGATGAGGGAACTGAGACCCAGAGAAGTGAAGTGACTTGCCCAAGGCCACACGGCAGACAACTGGAGGAGCAGCGTGGCTCAGTGGAAAGAGCCCGGGCTTGGGAGTCAGAGGTCTTGGGTTCTAATCCCAGCTCCGCCGCTTGTCAGCTGGGTGACTTTGGGCAAGTCACTTCACTTCTCTGTGCCTCAGTTACCTCATCTGTAAAATGAGGAGCTCCATGTAGGACAACCTTCATTCAGTCGTATTTATTGAGCGCTTACTGTGTGCAGAGCACTGGACTATGCGCTTGGGAGAGTACAAATCGGCAACAAATAGAGACGGTCCCTACCCAACAACGGGCTCACAGTCTAGAAGGGGGAGACAGATGACAAAACAAAACATGTAGACAGGTGTCAAAGTCGTCAGAACAAATAGAATTAAAGCTATGTGCAAATCACTAACAAAAGAAATATAAATATAATATAATAATATAAATATAAAAAATATATGTAATATAAACATAAAATATATTTTATAGATATTTATAAATATTTTATAAATATTTATTATATAATATACAACATTATATAAATATTATGTAAATAATTATATGAATATAAATATGTAAATATTTATAAATATTTTATTTATTTTAAATATATGATATAAAATATATAAAAATATAAAAAATAACTTGTACTTCCCAAGCGCTTAGTCCAGTGCTCTGCACACAGTAAGCGCTCAATAAATACGATTGAATGAAAAATAAATAGAATAGTAAATACGTACATGTGCAAGTACAGCCTGATAACTTTGTACGAATATGTACAAGTACAATCTGATAACTTTATATGTTTGTACCTATTTATTACTCTATTTTACTTGTACATATTTATTCTATTTATTTTATTTCGTTAATATGTTTTGTTTTGGTGTCTGTCTCCCCCTTCTAGACTGTGAGCCCACTGTTGGGTAGGGACCGTCTCTAGATGTTGCCAACTTGGACTTCCCAAGTGCTTAGTCCAGTGCTCTGCACACAGTAAGCGCTCAATAAATACGATTGAACGACTGAATCAATCAATCAATCAATCAGTCGTATTTATTGAGCGCTTATTATGTGCAGAGCACTGTACTAAGCGCTTGGGAAGTACAAATTGGCAACATATAGAGACAGTCCCTACCCAACAGTGGGCTCACAGTCTAAAAGGGGGAGACAGAGAACAAAACCAAACATACTAACAAAATAAAATAAATAGAATAGATATGTACAAATAAATTAAATAAATAAATAAATAGAGTAAAAAATATGTACAAACATATATACATATATACTGAATGAATCTACCCCAGGGTTTAGCACAGTTCTTGGTGCCTAATAATAAAAAAAAAAATAATAATAATAATGGCATTTATTAAGCGCTTACTATGTGCAAAGCAATCAATCAATCATATTTATTGAGCACTTACTGTGTGCAGAGCACTGTACTAAGCGCTTGGGAAGTACAAGCTAGCAACATATAGAGACAGTCCCTACCCAACAGTGGGCTCACAGTCTAGAAGGGGGAGACAGAGAACAAAACCAAACATACTAACAAAATAAAATAAATAGAATAGATAGGGACAAGTAAAATAAATAAATAAATTATAAAAATAAATAATAAATAAATAAATAAAGCACTGTTCTAAGCGCCGGGGAGGTTACAGGGTGATCAGGTTGCCCCTCAGGGGGCTCACAGTCTTCATCCTGTGAAGACAGTCTTCATCCTTCATCAGTCTTCATCCTTCATTCATCCAAGTTATGTTGCCAACGTGTACTTCCCAAGCGCTTAGTACAGTGCTCTGCACACAGTAAGCGCTCAATAAATACGATTGCTTGATTGATTGATCCTCATTTTACAGATGAGGTAACTGAGGCACAGAGAAGTGACCTGCCTAGGAAGCGCTTAACAAATACCATCGATATTGTTATTGTTGTTATTATTGTTATGATTATTATTAACTCAGCTCTTGACTTCCAGGGCCGGGCTCTACCCACTAGGCCACACTGCTTCAAGAGGGACTGTAGGGTGGGGGGGACCGGGAGGGATGGTAGGCTTGGGGACAGGGTGCCCCGGGTCATGAGTCATCCTCATCATCATCATCAATCGTATTTATTGAGCGCTTACTATGTGCAGGGCACTGTACTAAGCGCTTGGGAAGTACAAATTGGCAACATCTAGAGACAGTCCCTACCCAACAGTGGGCTCACAGTCTAAAAGGGGGAGACAGAGAACAAAACCAAACATACTAACAAAATAAAATAAATAGAATAGATATGTACAAGTAAAATAAATAAATAAATAAATAAATAAATAAATGAATAAATAAATAAATAGAGTAATAAATATGTACAAACATATATACATATATACAGGTCCAGAGGAGTCCAGAGGAGTGGGGATGGAGGGGGCACAAAAACTGGACAGGGGACGGGCAGACCCTACCCTTACCCCACAAGGCTAGTGGAAATCCGTCCCTCGGTGGTATTTATTGAGCACTTAATAATAATAATAACAATAATAATGATATTTGTTAAGCGCTTACTATGTGCCGAGCACTGTTCTAAGCGGCTGGGGAGGTAACAAGTTAATCAGGTTGTCCTACGGTGGGGGGCGGGGCTCACAGTTTTAATCCCCATTTTCCAGATGAGGTAACTGAGGCCCAGAGAAGTGAAGTGACTTGCCCAAAGTCACACAGCTGACCGGTGGCGGAGCTGGGATTCGAACCCCTGACCTCCGACTCCAAAGCCCGGGCTCTTTCCTCTGAGCCACGCTGCTTCTCAATAATAATAATGTTGGTATTTGTTAGGCGCTTACTATGTGCAAAGCACTGTTCTAAGCGCTGGGGGGAATACAAGGAGATGAGGCTGTCCCATGTGGGGCTCACAGTCCTAATCCCCATTTTCCAGATGAGGGAACTGAGGCCCAGAGAAGTGAAGTGACTTACGCAAGGTCACACAGCAGACATGTGGGGGGAGGTGGGATTTGAACCCGTGACCTCTGACTCCCAAGCCTGCGCTGTTTACACATATGTGCTATGTTTGCTATCCATTCGTTCATTCGTATTTACTGAGCGCTTACTGTGTGCTAATGCTTTGCACGTAGTAAGCGCTTAACAAATGCCATTATGTCTCCCCCTTCTAGACTGTGAACCCACTGTTGGGTAGGGACTGTCTCTATATGTTGCCAGCTTGTACTTCCCAAGCGCTTAGTACAGTGCTCTGCACACAGTAAGCGCTCAATAAATACGATTGATTGATTGATTGATTGATTATTATTATTATTATTACTACTAAGCACTTGGAAAGTACAATTCCAAGCAGCATGGCTCAGTGGAAAGAGCACGGGCTTGGGAGACAGACGTCTTGGACCCTAATCCCTGCTTGTCACTGTCAGCTGTGCGACCCACTTTGCGCAGAGCACTGTACTAAGTGCGTGGAAGAGTACAATAATAATAATGATGGCATTTATTAAGCGCTTACTATGTGCAAAGCACTGTTCTAAGCGCCGGGCAGGTTACAAGGTGATCAGGTTGTCCCACTGGGGGCTCGCAGTTTTAATCCCCATTTTTACAGATGAGGTAACCGATCCTTGCCCAAAGTCACACAGCTGACAGTTGGCGGCCACGGGATTTGAACCCATGACCTCTGACTCCAGAGCCCGGGCTCTTTCCACTGAGCCACGCTGCTTCTCTTAGAGTGGGTGATGATGAAGATGATGTTGGTGTTTATTAAGCGCTTACTATGTGCAAAGTACTGTACTAAGCGCTGGGAATCAGGGGACCTTTCATTCATTCATTCATTCATTCAGTCATATTTATTGAGCGCTTACTGTGTGCAGAGCACTGTAATAATAATAATAATAATAATGGCATTTGTTAAGCGCTTACTATGTGCAAAGCACTGCTCTAAGCACTGGGGGGATACAAGGTGATCAGGTTGCCCGGCGTGGGGCTCACAGTCGTCATCCCCATTTTACAGATGAGATAACTGAGGCTCCGAAAAGTTAAGTGACTTGCCCAAGGTCACACAGCAGACATGTGGAGGAGCCGGGATTCGAACCGATGACCTCTGACTCCGAAGCCCGGGCTCTTTCCACTGCGCCACGCTGCTTCTCTAAGCACTTGGGAAGTCCAAGTTGGCAACATATAGAGACGGTCCCTACCCAACAGTGGGCTTACAGTCTAGAAGACCTGGGTTCTAATCCCGACTCCGCCACTTGCCTTCTGCATGATCTGGGCCAAGTCCCTTACGTTCACTGGGCCTCAGCTGCCTCACTCCATGCAATGGGGATTTTCCCCTTCTTCCCCCCCGCCCCGTTAGCCCCGGAGCATCCCGTGGCACGGGGCCCGACTCCGATCCGAACATCCTCCTTGGAGAAGCAGCGTGGCTCGCTGGAGAGAGCCCGGGCTTGGGAGTCGGAGGTCATGGGTTCGAATCCCGGCTCCGTCAGCTGTGTGACTTGGGGCAAGCCACTTCACTTCTCAGTTCCCTCATCTGGAAAACAAGGATGAAGACTGTGAGCCCACAGTGGGACAACCTGATCACCTTGTAACCTCCCCAGCGCTGAGAGCAGTGCTTTGCACATAGTAAGCGCTTAATAAATGCTATCATTATTATTATTATTATTATCCCCCGTCCGCCCCAGCGCACTGGGCGCCGTGCCCTCGTCGTCGCCTCCCGAATCCCCCCGCCCCCTCCCCATCACGGTTCTCCTCCCCAGGTGCCGGTGGCCTCGTGGTTCGACAACATGGCCGACACGGAGCTCCACGACCTCCTGCCCTTCTTAGAGCGGCTGAGCCGCGTGGACAACGTCTACTCCGTGCTCAACCAGCCAAGGACTAGCAGCTAGTGGGGGTGGGCCGGGGGCGAGCCACCTGCCGCCCCTCTCCCCTCGCCCCAACTTCCCTCCTTTTTTTACACGAATCTTTTAAATGCCGTGCCATGGGCCAAAAGCCCCCGCCCCTCCAGACCTCAGCTCGGGGCCGGGAGGAACCGGGATACCAAATTCCTGGCTTCCGGCCTCCACTCTGTGCCTTACCCCCGTCCTTGGGGGGCTACCGGATTGAGGGGGAGGCCTTGCGGCCCGCGCCGTCCCGCCCCCACCCAGGTTCCCCCCTCTCACTGCCAAACTGGGGCGGGGGCTTTCCCGCCAGCGCTTCCCCATCCCGGAGAGGTAGAGGGAGGGTCAAAGATCCCTAAGTGCCTTGCTCAGAGCACCCCTCTTCCTCCTCCTCCTCCTCCCCTCAGGCTGTCTGTGCCAACCTCCCTCCTCCAGGCCGTGGGACGGCGGGGGCTAGCCGTCCCTCCCCGTCTGCCTTAACCGATTGCCCCGCCGACTCTTCCCGTGGAGCCTTGGGGCTTTTTTAATCCGTGGCCCGTTCGCTGTGCCATATAAATATGTATATGTGTGTATATAGATTTTTAGGGAACGGGACGGTGGGGAGGGGGAGAGAGCTGGGGCCTAGTGAGGGGGGACAGGAAGGATTCTATAAAAAAAAGCCAAACCCGTTATTTTCTAAGTGGGACAAGCCACCCCGAGCCTCCTATCCCGGCTGGGGTCTCTTCCGGTCCTCCAGTTACGTGGGGGGCAGTTTGGTGTCCGTCCTTTGAACCCTGACCTCTCCTATAAATGCCTCCCCTCTCCTGTGCCCCCCAAAGTCTCCCTGGCTTTGGACACGAGTGGGTTTAGGGATGGGTGGGGGGGTGTTAGGGCCTTCAACCCCCCGTCCTCTCCCATAAATGCCTTCCCGCTCCTGTGCCCCCCAAAGTCTCCCTGGCTTTGGACACGAGTGGGTTTAGGGATGGGTGGGGGGGTGTTAGGGCCTTCGACCCCCCGTCCTCTCCCATAAATGCCTTCTCGCTCCTGTGCCCCCCAAAGTCTCCCTGGCTTTGGACACGAGTGGGTTTAGGGATGGGTGGGGTGGGTTTAGGGCCTTCAACCCCCTGTCCTCTCCTATAAATGCCTTCCCTCTCCTGTGCCCCTCAAAGTCTCCCTGGCTTTGGACACAAGTGGGTTTAGGGATGGGTGGGGGGGGGGGTTTAAGGCCTTCAGCCCCCCCGTCCTCTCCTATAAATGCCTCCCCTCTCCTGTGCCCCCCAAAGTCTCCCTGGCTTTGGACACAAGTGGGTTTAGGGATGGGTGGGGGGCTGTTAGGGCCTTCAACCCCCCGTCTTCTCCTATAAATGCCTTCCTGCTCCTGTGCCCCCCAAAGTCTCCCTGGCTTTGGACACGAGTGGGTTTAGGGATGGGTGGGGGGGTGTTAGGGCCTTCAACCCCCCGTCCTCTCCCATAAATGCCTTCCCTCTCCTGTGCCCCCCAAAGTCTCCCTGGCTTTGGACATGCGTGGGTTTAGGGATGGGTGGGGTGGGTTTAGGGCCTTCAACCCCCCGTCATCTCCTATAAATGCCTTCCCTCTCCTGTGCCCCCCAAAGTCTCCCTGGCTTTGGACACGAGTGGGTTTAGGGATGGGTGGGGGGCGGGGGGGGGGCCGTTTAGGGCCTTCACCCCCCATCCTCTCCTATAAATGCCTTCCCGCTCCTGTGCCCCCCAAAGTCTCCCCAGCTTTGGACACGAGTGGCTTTAGGGACGGGGGGGTTAGGGCTTTCACCCCCCTGTCCTCCCAGCTTTTAATTCCTCAGGAGAGGAATGAGAGAGATTCAGGAGAGGTTAGCCCTGTCCTGGCTGCATTTTTCCCCCCGCTCCCTCCCTAGCCAGGAGGGGGTTGGGTGCTACAGCCAAGGGACCAGGGCACTGCCATGTTTGTGGGGTCCCCACCTGGGGGGTGGGAGGGAGGGGGGGCTGGGGCGGGGCGGGGGGGCTGATTAAAGTGCCTTTTGTGGGAACAAGAGCCTCACACTGTGATGTGCCAGACCTAAAGAGAAAACCAGTCTCCTGCTCCCGGCCTCTGCCTATTTATTTGGGGGGGACCGGGAGGGGGAGAGAGAGAGAGAGGAGGGGAGGTGGGAGGGGGAGAGAGAGAGAAGGGGAAGGGGGTCTCTACCCCAGCGCT
Organism: Tachyglossus aculeatus; assembly: GCF_015852505.1. Lineage (NCBI taxonomy): Eukaryota > Metazoa > Chordata > Mammalia > Monotremata > Tachyglossidae > Tachyglossus > Tachyglossus aculeatus. The sequence goes on along the minus strand of NC_052066.1, from coordinate 10,067,092 downwards.
TAGAACAGTGCTTTGCACATAGTAAGCGCTTAATAAATGCCATCATCATCATCAAAAAGGGGAAGAGTGAGAGAAAGGGTAGGGGGACAGAGAAAGGGGGGGCCTCAGTGAATGGGCTTGTTCTTCCTACCACTACGGGAAGCTAAGTCCCCAGTCCTGCCTGCCCCCCCATCTTATTCATTCATTCATTCAATCGTATTTATTGAGCACTTACTGTGTGCAGAGCACTGGACTAAGCGCTTGGGAAGTACAAGTTGGCAACATAGTCCCTACCCAACAACAGGATCCCCATCTTATTCATTCATTCATTCAATTGTATTTATTGAGCTCTTACTGTGTGCAGAGCACTGGACTAAGCGCTTGGGAAGTACAAGTCGGCAACATAGAGAGACAGTCCCTACCCAACAGCGGGCTCCCCATCTTATTCATTCATTCATTCATTCATTCAATCGTATTTATTGAGCACTTACTGTGTGCAGAGCATAGGACTAAGCGCTTAGAAAGTACAAGTCGGCAACATAGAGAGACAATCCCTACCCAACAGCAGGCTCCCCATCTTATTCATTCATTCAATCGTATTTATTGAGCGCTTACTGTGTGCAGAGCACTGGACTAAGCGCTTGGGAAGTATAAGTCGGCAACATAGTCCCTACCAACAATGGGCTCCCCATTTCATTCATTCATTCAATCGTATTTATTGATCTCTTACTGTGTGCAGAGCACTGGACTAAGCGCTTGGGAAGTACAAGTCGGCAACATAGACAGTCCCTACTCAACAGCGGGCTCCCCATCTTATTCATTCATTCATTCATTCAATCTTATTTATTGAGCACTTACTGTGTGCAGAGCACTGGACTAAGCGCTTGGGAAGTACAAGTTGGCAACACAGACAGTTCCTACCCAACAACGGGCTCCCCATCTTATTCATTCATTCAATTGTATTTATTGAGTGCTTACTGTGCGCAGAGCACTGGACTAAGTGCTTGGGAAGTACAAGTCGGCAACATAGACGGTCCCTACCCTACAACGGGCTCCCCATCGTATTCATTCATTCATTCATTCATTCAATCGTATTTATTGAGCGCTTACTATGTGCAGAGCACTGGACTAAGCGCTTGGGAAGTACAAGTTGGAAAAATATAGAGGCGGTCCCTACCCAACAGCGGGCTCACAGGCTAGAAGGGGGAAATGGACAACAAAACAAAACAGGTAGGCAGCTGTCAAAATCGTCAGAACAAATAGAATTAAAGCTCTGTGTGCGTCTTTAACAAAATAAATAGAATAGTAAATAGGTACAAGTAAAATAGGGTAATAAATCTGTACAGACATATATACAGGTGCTGTGGGGAGGGGAAGGAGGTAGGGCAGGGGGGATGGGGAGGAGGAGAGGAAAAAGGGGGATCGGTGTGGGAAGGCCTCCTGGAGGAGGTGAGCTCTCAGGAGGGCTTTGAAGGGAGGAAGAGAGCTAGCTTGGAGGATGTGCGGAGGGAGGGCATTCCGGGCCACGGGGAGGACGTGGGCCGGGGGTCGACGGTGGGACGGGTGAGAACGAGGCCTAACGGTGAGGAGATTAGCGGCAGAGGAGCGGAGGGTGCGGGCTGGGCTGGAGAAGGACAGAAGGGAGGTGACGGAGAAGGGGGCGAGGGGATGGACGGCCTGGAAGCCGAGAGTGAAGAGTTTTTGCTTGATTCGTAGGTTAACAGGCAGCCACTGGAGATTTTTGAGGATGGGAGTGACTTGCCCACCGCGTTTCTCCACAAAGATGATCCAGGCAGCAGAGTGAAGTATAGACTGAAGTGGCATCATCATCAATGGTATTTATGAGCGCTTACAATGTGCCAAAGCACTGTTCTAAGAGCTTGGGAGAAGACACCCCAACAGCGTGGCTTGGTGGCTAGAGCCCGGGCCTGGGTTCTAAATACGGCTCCGCCACCTGTCTACCTGGTAACCTTGGGCAAGTGACTTTACTTCTAGATTGTGAGCCCACTGTTGGGTAGGGACCGTCTCTATATGTTGCCAACTTGTACTTCCCAAGCGCTTAGTCCGGTGCTCTGCGCACAGTAAGCGCTCAATAAATACGATTGATTGATGAGTAGAAATCCTAAATGACGGATAAGGATCTAAGCGCTGTGGGGCTGAGGGAGAGGTGAGTAAATTCATTCATTCAGTCATATTTATTGAGCACTTACTGTGTGCAAAGCCCTGAACTAAGCGCCTGGGAGAGTACAGAGAAGCAGCGTGGCTCAGTTGAAAGAGCCTGGGCTTTGGAGTCGGAGGTCATGGGTTCAAATCCCGGCTCCACCAATTGTCAGCTGTGTGACTTTGGGCAAGTCTCTTAACTTCTCTGTGCCTCAGTTCCCTCATCTGTAAATGGAGGATGAAGAATGTGAGCCCCACGTGGGATCACCTTGTATCTCCCCAGCGCTTAGAACGGTGCTTTGCACATAGTAAGCGCTTAACAAATACCATCATTATTATTATTATTATTACAATAGAACAAAAGAAAGACACATTCCCTGCCCACAAGCTCACAGTCTAAGGGGGGAGACAGGCATTAATAGAAATAAATAAATAGATTAAAATAAATAAATTACGGATCTCTACATATCTGCTGTAGGGAGGGAGGATGAATAAAGAGAGCTCATTGGGGGAACGGGAATGTATCTGTTTCTATTTTACTCTCCCACAGCTCTGTGACTTTAGGCAAGTCACTTAACTTCTCTGGGCCTCAGTGACCTCATCGGTAAAATGGGGATGAAGACTGTGAGCCCCACGTGGGACAACCTGCTCACCTTGTAACTTCCCCGTCGCTTAGAACAGCGCTTTGCCCATAGCAAGCGCTTAATAAATGCCATTGTTATTATTATTATTACAGTGCTCTGCACACAGTAAGCGCTCAATAAGTACGATTGAGTGAATAAAATACGTTCTTGGCTGGGAGAGTCAAACAGCAGTCAATCAATCAGTCATATTTATTGAGCGCTTACTGTGTGCAAAGCACTGTAATAAGCACTTGGGAAGTCCAAGTTGGCAACATACAGAGACAGTCCCTACCCAACAGTGAGCTCACAGTCTAAAAGGGGGAGACAGAGAACAAAACCAAACATACTAACAAAATAAATAGAATAGATAGGTACAAGTAAAATAAATAAATAAATAGAGTACCCACGTGGGACAACCTGCTCACCTTGTAACTTCCCCGGTGCTTAGAACAGCGCTTTGCACATAGTAAGCGCTTAATAAATGCCATTATTATTATTATTATCATTATTATTACAGTGCTCTGCACACAGTAAGCGCTCAATAAGTACGATTGAATGAATACGTTCTCCTCGGCTGGGAGAGTCAAACAGCAGACAGTCAATCAATCAATCAATCGTATTTATTGAGCGCTTACTGTGTGCAGAGCACTGTACTAAGCGCTTGGGAAGTCCAAGTTGGCAACATATAGAGACAGTCCCTACCCAACAGTGGGCTCACGGTCTAGAAGGGGGAGACAGAGAACAAAACCAAACATACTAACAAAAGAAAATAAATAGAATAGATATGTACAAGTAAAATAAATAAATAAATAGAGTACCCACGTGGGCCAACCTGCTTACCTTGTAACTTCCCCGGCGCTTAGAACAGCGCTTTGCACATAGTAAGCGCTTAATAAATGCCATTATTATTAGTATTATTACAGTGCTCTGCACACAGTAAGCGCTCAGTAAGTACGATTGAGTGAATGAATACGTTCTCCTCGGCTGGGAGAGTCGAACAGCAGACAGTCAATCAATCAATCAATCGTATTTATTGAGCACTTACTGTGTGCAGAGCACTGTACTAAGCGCTTGGGAAGTCCAAGCCGGCAACATATAGAGACAGTCCCTACCCACCAGTGGGCTCACGGTCTAGAAGGGGGAGACAGAGAACAAAACCAAACAGACTAACAAAATAAAATAAATAGAATAGATATGTACAAGTAAAATAAATAAATAAATAGACAGGCACCCCTTTTCGCTCCTCCGCAAATCCCATCGACGTCACAGACGGGCCGGGCTCAATATCGGATGGCAAGACCAGGTCACGGGCAATAAGTTCTGGACGGGGGTCAGTTACCGCAGCATCCGAACGCGGCTCCGGCGGGGACAACGAGCCGGGGCGGGAGATCCCAAGACCCGCCACGCCTGGGATCGGAAAACCGGGAGGAAGCGTTGGAGGGGACGCGAAGCTGAGCGCCGCGGCCTAGCCGGAGAGTGGAAGTCCAATTGCTCAGGACAGACACACGTGGCACACATTTATGAGGTAAGAAGTGTCAATCAATCGATCAATCGTACTGATTGAGCGCTTCCTGTGTGCAGAGCACTGTACTAAGCGCTCGGGAAGTACAAGTTGGCAACGTAGAGAGACGGTCCCTACCCAACAGCGGGCCCAGCCCTCTGAGCAAAAGCTTCATGAGGAACGAGAGACAAGGTGGCGAAAGAGAAAACACCACCATCATCATCATCATCATCAATCGTATTTATTGAGCACTTACTATGTGCAGAGCACTGTACTAAGCGCTTGGGAAGTACAAATTGGCAACATATAGAGACAGTCCCTACCCAACATCATCATCATCATCAATCGTATTTCTTGAGCGCTTACTATGTGCAGAGCACTGTACTAAGCGCTTGGGAAGTACAAGTTGGCAACATATAGAGACAGTCCCTACCCAACATCATCATCATCATCATCATCAATCGTATTTCTTGAGCGCTTACTGTGTGCAGAGCACTGTACTAAGCACTTGGGAGGTACAAATTGGCAACATATAGAGACAGTCCCTACCCAACATCATCATCATCATCAATCGTATTTCTTGAGCGCTTACTGTGTGCAGAGCACTGTACTAAGCGCTTGGGAAGTACAAATTGGCAACATATAGAGACAGTCCCTACCCAACATCATCATCATCATCAATCGTATTTCTTGAGCGCTTACTATGTGCAGAGCACTGTACTAAGCGCTTGGGAAGTACAGATTGGCAACATATAGAGACAGTCCCTACCCAACAGTGGGCTCACAGTCTGAAAGGGGGAGACGGAGAACAAAACCAAACATATTAACAAAATAAAATAAATAGAATAGATATGTACAAGTAAAATAAATATAAATAGAGTAATAAATATGTACAAACGCCAGGCACTGCCGGCGTTCAATAAGACAACGCAACGAGGGATGGTGTTTTTTGTGTCCAGTGTGGCTGGGACTTTGGGTCTTGGGCTGTGCACACTTATTCATTCATTCATCCAATCGTATTTATTGAGCACTTACTGCGTGCAGAGCACTGGACTAAACGCTTGGGAAGTACAAATTGGCAACATATAGAGATGGTCCCTACCCAACAGCGGGCTTATGCTCACAGGGGAACTTTTTCTTTTTTAATATTCATTCATTCATTCATTCAATCGTATTTATTGAGCGCTTACTGTATGCAGAGCACTGGACTAAGCGCTTGGGAAGTACAAGTTGGCAACATTTTATTATTATGGTATTGGTTAAGCGCTTACTATGTGCCCAGCACTGTTCTAAGCGCTGGGGTAGATACAGCTTGAAGCAGCGTGGCTCAGTGGGAAGATCCCGGGCTTTGGAGTCATCATCATCATCATCATCATCAATCGTATTTATTGAGCGCTTACTATGTGCAGAGCACTGGACTAAGTGCTTGGGAAGTACAAATTGGCAACATATAGAGACAGTCCCTGCCCAACAGTGGGCTCACAGTCTAAAAGAGTCAGAGGTCAGGGGTTCAAATCCCGGCTCCGCCAATTGTCAGCTGTGTGATTTTGGGCAAGTCACTTCACTTCTCTGGGCCTCAGTTACCTCATCTGTAAAATGGGGATTAAGACTGTGAGCCCCCCGTGGGACAACCTGATCATCTTGTAACCTCCCCCAGCGCTTAGAACGGTGCTTTACACATAGTAAGCGCTTAATAAATGCCATCATTATTATTAGTAGTATTACTATGCTCACAGGGGAACTTTTTCCTTTTTAATATTATTATTATGGTATTTGTTAAGCGCTTACTATGTGCCAAGCAGTGTTCTAAGCGCTGAGGTAGACACAGCTGGAAGCAGCATGGCTCAGTGAAAAGAGCCCGGGCTTTGGAGTCAGTGGTCATGGGTTCAAATCCTGACTCTGCCACTTGTCAGCCGTGTGACTTTGGGCAAGTCACTTAACTTCTCTGCACCTCAGTTACCTCATCTGGAAAATGGGGATGAAGACTGTGAGCCCTCTGTGGGACAACCTGATCACCTTGTAACCTCCCCAGTGCTTAGAACAGTGCTTTGCACATAGCGCTTAATAAATGCCATCATCATCATTATTATTATTATACAGGGTAATCAGCTTGTCCCACATGGGGCTCACAGTCTCCATCTCCATTTTACAGCTGAGATAACTGAGGCGCAGAGAAGTGAAGTGACTTGCCCAAGGTCACCCAGCAGTGCTCTGCACACAGTAAGCGCTCAATAAATACGATTGATGATGATGATGATGACAAGTGGCGGAGGCAGAATTAGAACCCCTGACCTTTGACTCCCAAGCCTTTACTCAAGCGCTCAATAAATATGATTGAATGAATGAATGAATGAATGAGCACGGGCTTGGGAGCCAAAAGTCATGGGTTCTAGTTCTGCCTCCGCCACTTGTCTGCTGGGTGACCTTGGGCGAGTCTTTCCACTAAGCCAAGCTGCTTATCACTTGTTAAGTGCTTAGCCCACCAGTCATATTTATTGAGTGCTTACTGTGTGCAGAGCACTGTGGTAAACCCTTGGGAGAGGGCCATACAACAATAGAGAAGCAGCGTGGCTCAGTGGAAAAAGCCCGGGCTTTGGAGTCCGAGGTCATGGGTTCAAATCCCGGCTCCACCACTCGTCAACTGTGTGACTTTGGGCAAGTCACTTCACTTCTCTGGCCTCAGTTCCCTCATCTGGAAAATGGGGAGGAAGACTGTGAACCCCACGTGGGACAACCTGATCACCTTGTAAATTCCCCAGCGCTTAGAACAGTGCTCTGCACATAGTAAGCGCTTAATAAATGCCATTAAAAAATAATAATAAATAAACAGACACATTCCCTGCCTGCAGTGAGCTTACAGTTCCAGGCACTGCACTAAGGTAGATTGTTTGGATCTACCCCAGCACTTAATACAGTGCCTGGCACATAGTAAGCGCTCAACAAATGCCGTACTTACTATACAAGCTGTGAGCCCATTGTTGGGTAGGGAATGTCTCTATCTGTTGCCAGATTGTACTTTCCAAGTGCTTAGTACGGTGCTCTGCACACAGTAAGCGCTCAGTAAATACGATTGAATGAATAATCAATCATCAAATCAATCAAAGAGAAGCAGCGTGGCTCAGTGGAAAGAGCCCGGGCTTTGGAGTCAGAGGTCATGGGTTCGAATCCCAGCTCCGCCACATGTCTGCCGTGTGACCTTGGGCCAGTCACTTAACTTCTCTGAGCCTCAGTTCCCTCCTCTGTAAAATGGGGATTAAGACTGTGAGCCCGACGTGGGACAACCTGATCACTTTGTATCCCCCCAAGCGCTTAGAACAGTGCTTTGCACATAGTAAGTGCTTAAATGCCAACATCATTATTATTATTATTATTAATAATCAGGCTGGACAGGGTCCTTACCTTACGTGGGGCTCACAGGCTAAATCCCCATTTTACAGAGGAGGGAACTGAGGCACAGAGAAGTGAGGTGATTTACCCAAAGTCACCCAGCAGACCCTCCCCATCCCCCCCGCCCTATCTCCCCTCCCCACAGCACCTGTACATATGTTTGTACAGATTTATTACTCTATTTATTTTACTTGTACATCAATCAATCAATCAATCATATTTATTGAGCACTTACTGTGTGCAGAGCACTGTACTAAGCGCTTGGGAAGTACAAGTTGGCAACATATAGAGATGGTCCCTACCCAACAGTGGGCTCACAGTCTATTTACTATTCTATTTATTTTGTTAATAATGTACATCCGGCTTTACTTCTATTTATTCTTCCGACTTGACACCTGTCCACATGTTTTGTTTTGTTGTCTGTCTCCCCCTTCTAATAATAATAATAATGATGATGGCATTTATTAAGCGCTTACTATGTGCAGAGCACTGTTCTAAGCGCTGGGGGTACACAAGGTGATCAAGTTGTCCCTCGTGGGGCTCACAGTCTTAATCCCCATTTTACAGATGAGGTAACTGAGGTTGTTGTCTGTCTCCCCCTTCTAATAATAATAATAATAATGATGGCATTTATTAAGTGCTTACTATGTGCAGAGCACTGTTCTAAGCGCTGGGGGGACACAAGGTGATCAAGTTGTCCCGCGTGGGGCTCACAGTCTTAATCCCCATTTTACAGATGAGGTAACTGAGGTTGTTGTCTGTCTCCCCCTTCTAATAATAATAATAATAATGATGGCATTTATTAAGTGCTTACTATGTGCAGAGCACTGTTCTAAGCGCTGGGGGGACACAAGGAGATCAAGTTGTCCCGCGTGGGGCTCACAGTCTTAATCCCCATTTTACAGATGAGGTAACCGAGGCGCAGAGAAGTTAAGTGACTTGCCCAAGGTCACACAGCAGACATGTGGTGGGGTCGGGCTTCGAACCCATGACCTCTGACTCCAAAGCCCGGGCTCTTTCCACTGAGCCACGCTGCTTCTAGACTGTGAGTCCGTTGTTGGGTAGGGACCGTCTCTCTATGCTGCCTGCTTGTACTTCCCAAGCGCTTAGTACAGTGTTCTGCACACAGTAAGCGCTCAATAAATACGATTGAATGAATGAATGAATGGTGGAGACAGGATTAGAACCCAGGTCCTTCCGACTCCGAGGCCCACGCTCTATCCACTAAGCCACGCTGCTTCCCTGTGTGCATAGTACATAGTAAATGCCTAATAAATACCATTACTACTACTTGGTACCTGGAAATGTCAATAATAATAATAATAATAAACTGTGGTATCTGTTAAGCACTTACTACATTCCAAGCACTGTACTAAGCGCTGGGGTTGTTACAAGGTAATCGGGTTGGACACAGTCCGCGTCCCACATAGGACTCATCGTCTTCATCCTCATTTTAGGGAAGCAGCGTGGCTCAGTGGAAAGAGCCCAGGCTTTGGAGTCAGAGGTCACGGGTTCAAATCCCAGCTCCGCCAATTGCCAGCTGTGGGACTTTGGGCAAGTCACTTCACTTCTTTGAGCCTCAGTTCCCTCATCTGTAAAATGGGGATGAAGACTGTGAGCCCCACGTGGGACAACCTGATCACCTTGTATTCCCCCCCCAGCGCTCAGAACAGTGCTTTGCACATAGTAAGCGCTTAACAAATACCAACATTATTATTATTATTATTTTACAGATGAGGAAACTGAAGCCCAGAGACGTGAAGTGACTTGTCCAAGGTCACGCAGCAGACAAGCGGCAGAGCCGGAATTAGAACCCGGATCCTTCTGAATTTCAGGCCCGGGCTGTATCCGCTAGGCCACGCTGCTTCTCAAATGGACACGATTTCACAAATTTGGCAGTCCTGAAAAGTTCAATCAATCAGTCAATCAATCAATCGTATTTATTGAGCGCTTACTGTGTGCAGAGCACTGTACTAAGCGCTTGGGAAGTACAAGTTGGCAACATATTCCGAGCCGGCTTTGCGGCCACCTGCCTGGCCTGGTCAGAGCCGGCAGTGGCCCCGTCTGAGCCGGGGATGATAGAGTGAGTCTTTCATTCATTCAGTCGTATTTATTGAGCGCTTATTGGGTGCAGAGCACTGTACTAAGCGCTTGGGAAGTCCAAGTCGGCACCATATAGAGACGGTCCCTACCCAACAACGGGCTCACAGTCTAGAAGGGGGAGACAGACAACAAAACAAAACAAGTAGACGGGTGTCGATACCACCAAAAAAGAAAAATAGAATTATACAGGGATATACAGATGAGGAAACTGAGGCAGGGATGTTTGTGGGGAAGGGGCCTGGTCACCTGTTTATAGTCAGCCATGATCCAGACTGTAAGCCCGTGTGGGCAGGAAATGTGACTGTTTCTTGCTGTATTGTCCTCTCCCAAGCGCTTATTCATTCATTCATTCATTCAATCGTATTTATTGAGTGCTTACTGTGTGCAGAGCACTGTACTAAGCGCTTGCAGCGAGGCTCAATGGAAAGAGCACGGACTTTGGAGTCAGAGCTCATGGGTTCAAATCCCAGCTCCGCCACTTGTCAGCTGTGTGACTTTGGGCAAGTCACTTCACTTCTCTGGGCCTCAGTTCCCTCATCTGTAAAATGGGGATTAAGACTGTGAGCCCCCTTGGGACAACCTGATCACCTTGTAACCTCCCCAGCGCTTAGAACAGTGCCTTGCACAAAGTAAGCGCTTAATAAATGCCACGATTATTATTATTATTAAGTTGGCAACACATAGAGACGGTCCCTACCCAACAACAGGCTCACAGTCTAGAAAGGGAAGACAGACAATCAATCAATCAATCAATCGTATTTATTGAGCGCTTACTGTGTGCAGAGCACTGTACTAAGCGCTTGGGAAGTCCAAGTTGGCAACATATAGAGACGGTCCCTACCCAACGGCAGGCTCACAGTCTAGAAGGGGGAGACAGAGAACAAAACCAAACATATTAACAAAATAAAATGAATAGAATAGATATGTACAAGTAAAATAAATAAATAATCACCATCATCATCAATCGTATTTATTGAGCGCTTACTATGTGCAGAGCACTGTACTAAGCGCTTGGGAAGTAGAAGTTGGCAACATATAGAGACAGTCCCTACCCAACAGTGGGCTCACAGTCTAAAAGGGGAAGACAGAGAACAAAACCAAACATACTAACAAAATAAAATAAATAAATAATAAATAATAAAACAAAACACGTGGTCAGGTGCTATTCATTCATTCAATCGTATTTTTTGAGCTCTTACTGTGTGCAGAGCACTGTACTAAGTGCTTGGAAAGTACAAGTTGGCAACACATAGAGATGGTCCTTACCCAACAACGGGCTCACAGTCTAGAAGGGGGAGACAGACAACAAAATGAAACATGTGGTCAGGTGTTATTCATTCATTCAATCGTATTTATTGAGCGCTTACTGTGTGCAGAGCACTGTACTAAGCGCTTGGGAAGTACAAGTTGGCAACACATAGAGACGGTCCCTACCAAACAACGGGCTCACAGTCTAGAAGGGGGAGACAGACAACAAAATGAAACATGTGGTCAGGTGTCAAGTCATCAGAATAAATAGAAGTAAAGCTAGATGCACAGCATTGAAAAAATAAATAAAATAGTAAATATGTACAAGTAAAACAAATAGAGCTTAGTAATAATAATAATAATAATGGTATTTGTTAAGTGCTTACTATGTGCTAAGCACTGTTCTAAGCACTGGGGGAGATACAAGGTGATCAGGTTGTCCCATGTGGCCTCACAGTCTTCATCCCCATTTTCCAGATGAGGTCACTGAGGCCCAGAGAAGTGAAGTGACTCACCTAACGTCACACAGTGGACAAGTGGCAGAGCTGGGATTAGAACTCACATCCTCGACTCCCAAGCCCGTGCCCTTTCCACTGAGCCACACTGCTTCTCTAAGGACAGTGCTCAGTACACAGTAAGTGCTCCGTGGCTCAGTGGAAAGAGCATGGGCTTTGGAGTCAGAGGTCATGGGTTCAAATCCCAGCTCCGCCAGTTGTCAGCTGTGTGACTTTGGGCAAGTCACTTCACTTCTCTGGGCCTCAGTTCCCTCATCTGGAAAATGGGGATGAAGCCTGTGAGCCCCCCGTGGGACAACCTGATCACCTTGTAACCTCCCCAGCACTTAGAACATCATCATCATCAATCGTATTTATTGAGCGCTTACTATGTGCAGAGCACTGTACTAAGCGCTTGGGAAGTACAAACTGGCAACATATAGAGACAGTCCCTACCCAACAGCGGGCTCACAGTCTAAAAGGGGGAGACAGAGAACAAAACCAAACATACTAACAAAATAAAATAGATAGAATAGATATGTACAAGTAAAATAAATAAATAAATAAATAGAGTAATAAATATGTACAAAAATATATACAGTGCTTAGCACATAGTAAGCGCTTAATAAATGCCATTATTATTATTATTAATAAATACGATTGAATGAATGAATGAATGAATGATGGAAGGGGGGGAAAAGACCAGCGTGAGCCAATCCCCAGGGCCGATGGAGTGAGGCAGGGATCATAATAGCGTGGCTCAGTGGAAAGAGCCCGGGCTTGGGAGACAGAGGTTATGGGTTCTAATTCCGGCTCTGCCACATGTCTGCTGTGTGACTTTGGGCAAGCCATTTAATAATAATAGTAATAATAATAATAATAATGGCATTTATTAAGTGCTTACTATGTGCAAAGCACTGTTCTAAGCGCTGGGGAGGTTACAGGGTGATCAGGTTGTCCCACAGGGGGCTCACAGTTTTAATCCCCATTTTCCAGATGAGGGAACTGAGGCCCAGAGAAGTGAAGTGACTTGCCCAAAGTCACACAGCTGACATTTGGCGGAGCTGGGATTTGAACATGACCTCCGACTCCAAAGCCCGGCTCTTTCCACTGAGCTATGCTTCTTCCACTGAGCTACTTAACTTCTCTGTGCCTCAGTTACCTCATCTGCAAAATGGGGATTAAGACTGCGAGCCCCACGTGGGACCACCTGATGACCTTGTACCTACCCCCGCGCTTAGAACAGTGCTTGGCACATAGTAAGCACTGAACAAACACCATCATTTTTATTATTCAGCGATTAGAACAGTGCTTGGCACATAGTAAGCACTGAACAAACACCATAATTATTATTATTCAGCGATGAGAACAGTGCTTGGCACATAGTAAGCACTTAACAAACACCATCATTATTATTATTCAGCGATTAGAACAGTGCTTGGCACATAGTAAGCACTTAACAAACACCATCATTATTATTATTCAGCGATGAGAACAGTGCTTGGCACATAGTAAGCACTTAACAAACACCATCATTATTATTATTCAGCGATGAGAACAGCGCTTGGCACATAGTAAGCACTTAACAAACACCATCATTATTATTATTCAGCGATTAGAACAGTGCTTGGCACATAGTAAGCACTTAAACACCATCATTATTATTATTCAGCGATTAGAACAGTGCTTGGCACATAGTAAGCACTTAACGAACACCATCATTATTATTATTCAGCGATTAGAACAGTGCTTGGCACATAGTAAGCACTTAACAAACACCATCATTATTATTATTCAGCGATTAGAACAGTGCTTGGCACATAGTAAGCACTTAACAAACACCATCATTATTATTATTCAGCGATTAGAACAGTGCTTGGCACATAGTAAGCACTTAACAATACCATAATTATTAATAATAATAATTGTATTTGTTAAGCGCTTACTATGTACCAGGCACTGTACTAAGTGCTGGGGTAGGTGCAAGCCAATGAGGTTGGACACAGTCCCTGTTGCGCATGGGCCTCACTGTCTCAATCCCCATTTCACAGATGAGGGAACTGAGGCCCAGAGAAGTGAAGTGACTTGTCCAAGGCCACACAACAGACAAGTGGCAGAACTAGGATTCGAACCCGCGACCTTCAGGCTATAGGCACTAGGCCATGGGGCCGGGCCTGGTCAGATGGGCCTATGCAGCCATGATGGAGCGGGGGCAGAAAAACCAATCCAATCTGGTCCCCGGGGCCGACGGAGTCATGGAAAGAGGCCGGGCTCGGGAGTCAGAGGTTGTGGGTTCTAATCCTGGCTCTGCCGCTTGTCAGCTGGGTGACTTTGGGCAAGTCGCTTCGCTTCTCTGGGCCTCAGTTACCTCATCTGCAAATTGGGATAAAGATTGTGAGCCCCACGAGGGACAACCTGATTGCCTTGTAACCTTCCCAGCGCTTAGAACTTCCCCTCCTCTGGAAACTCTTTCAACTGGAAAAACTTTGAACATCGTCCAGAGTCCTAAAGAAGTTACTTGGGAATTGTCGAATGAAGATAAGCGTGCCTTAGAAGTCCACACCCAGGAGGATATGCAAATTTTTGTAAACTGCCTCACCAAAGCAGCCAGACGCTATAGGGTGGCCGGGTCTAAAGAAAATTGAGATAATAATAATAATAATACTAATGATTAATAATAATAACATTTGTTAAGCGCTTACTATGTGCAAACCACTGTTCTAAGCGCTGGGAGGGAGAAACAGCGTGCCTCAGTGGAAAGACCATGGTCTTTGGAGTCCAAGGTCATGGGTTCAAATCCCGGCTCCACCCGTTGTCAGCTGTGTGACTTTGGGCAAGTCACTTCACTTCACTGGGCCTCAGTTCCCTCATCTGTAAAATGGGGATGAAGACTGTGAGCCCCCCTGTGGGACCACCTGATCACCTTGGAACCTCCCCAGTGCTTAGAACAGTGCTTTGCACATAGTAAGTGCTTAATAAATGCCATTATTATTATTATTATCCTTCTTTCTGTGTTCCTACACTGATCCTCAGGGACTCCTACATCCATGGGAAAAAAAAAATAAATAATAATAATAATAATGGCATTTGTTAAGCGCTTACTATGTGCAAAGTGCTGGGTAGGATACAGGGTGATCAGGTTGTCCCATTTGGGGCTCACAGTCTTAATCCCCATTTTTCAGATGAGGTAACTGAGGCACCAGAGAAGTTCATTCATTCATTCATTCATTCAATCGTATTATTGAGCGCTTACTGTGTGCAGAGCACTGTACTAAGCACTTGGGAAGTACAAGTTGGCAACATCTAGAGACAGTCCCTACCCAACAACGGGCTCACAGGCTAGAAGGGGGAGACAGACAACAAAACAAAACATGTAGACGGGTGTCCGAGTCGTCAGAACAAATAGAACTGAAGAAGGTAACACAGATGATAAGCGGTGGAGCCAGAATTTGAACCCATGACTTCTGACTCCCAAGCCCAGGCTCTTCCCACTGAGCCACACTGCTTCCCGGCTGTCCGCCTTCCATCACGCCTCAACTCCACTGACCGCCTGCCCACTTCTCCCGCTCGCTAATCTGGACACGTGCTCCATGCGTCATCTCCAGTCACTGCACAATATCTCTTTTAGACTGTGAGCCCACTGTTGGGTAGGGACTGTCTCTATATGTTGCCAATTTGTACTTCCCAAGCGCTTAGTACAGTGCTCTGCACATAGTAAGCGCTCAATAAATACGATTGATGATGATGATGATCTCCCCTCACCAACTCTGAAATTCCTCTACCCTTCCAGAACCTCCTCACCTGCCTTCTGTCCCTCACACCCCCTCACCTGAATCCGTCCCGCTCCCCCACAGAGACCGCCGATCGAAGAACCCCTCCGATTTTCTAAAGTCATCACACCCCACTTGGTCTCCGTACCCAACCTACCTCCTCTTGACACGGAAATCCACACGCTCAATAATAATAATGATTATGGTATTTGTTAACCTCTCCACCGGATTCAACTCCTTCCCTCCGACTGTCCCTCCGCCGATCTCATACCCTTCATTCAATCGTATTTATTGAGGCTTACTGTGTGCAGAGCACTGTACTAAGCGCTTAACCACCAAACCGCAGTCCCGGATCACCTCCACGGTCCACTTTCTCCGCTCCTCTACACGAGCTGCGGAGCCCAGCTGGTGGAAATCCCGACACCGGGCCAACCTTATCCATCTGAAATTCATCTTCGGCTGCTTAACTCTGCTCTCTCCTCTTTCTGGCAACATTACTCTATCTTTATTGACTCGGATGCTCATTTGCCCATGGAATCTGTTTCTGACTTCCTCTTCAAACCCGGATTCTCCCCGCACCCCATTTTCTTGTCCCTAATGATCTTGCCTTTTAGACTGTGAGCCCACTGTTGGGTAGGGACTGTCTCTATATGTTGCCAACTTGTACTTCCCAAGCGCTTAGTACAGTGCTCTGCACACAGTAAGCGCTCAATAAATACGATTGATTGATTGATTGATTGATTACCGGACATTTGGTTGATTAAATTTCCAGCCCCCCTTTTGGCTCTCCTATTCTTCCCAGCACTGCGATCCATGGCCTTTGATCAAATTTTATGTCCCTCACCTGTGCTTCCGACCCCATCCTTTCTCGTCTTATCAAAACTCTTGCCCCCTCTGTTCTTCCCTCCCTGACCCGCCATCTTCAACTGCTCACTTTTCAATGGCTCCTTCCCCACTGCTTTCAAACATGCTCTTGTCTCTCCTATCTGAAAAAGACCCTCTGTTGATCCCATGCTTCCCTCCAGTTATCGCCCCATTTCCCTCCAATGCTTTCTCTCCAGACTCCTGTAGTGAGTTGTCAACCCTAACCACCTCCACTTCTTCTCCTCCCACTTTCTCCTCAACACCCTACAATCTGGCTTCCGTCCCCTTCACTCCACAGAAATCGCCACCAGTGACCTCCTTCTTGCCAAATCCAACGGCCTCTACTCCACCCGAATCCTCCTCAATCACTCTGCTACCGTCGACAGTGTCGGCCACCCCCTTCTCCTGGAAAAGTTATCCAACCTTGGCTTTGTTGAAACCGTCCTCTCCTTTCATCTCTCTGGCAGCTCATTCTCCATCTCTTTCAGGGGCTCCTCCTCTGCCTCCCACCCTCTAACTGTGGTGGTCCCTAAAGGCTCACTTTAGGGCCTCCTTCTGTTCTCCATCTCCACCCACTCCCTTGGAGAACTCAGCTTCAATTTCCATCTCTATGTGGACGATTCCCAAATCTCCATCTCCAGCCCTGATCTCTCTCCTTCTCTGCAGTCTCACATTTCATCCTGCCTTCAGGACGGCTCTGCCTGAATATCCCAGCGACACCTCCAACTTAACACGTCCGAAATAGAACTCATCTTCCCACCCAAACCCTGTCCTCCCCCGATTTTCCCATCCCCGTAGATGGCACCACCATCCCGTCTCCCAAGCCGTGAACTTGGAATCCTCTTCGATTCATCTCTCTTATTTAACCCCCATATTCAATCTGTCACCACAGCCTTCAGTTGTACCTTCACAAAATCTCTAGACTCTGCCCTTTCCTCTCCATCCAACTTCTCACCATGCTGCTCTAAGGATTCATTCATTCACTCAATCGTATTTATTGAGAATTACTGTACGCAGAGCACTATGCTAAGTGCTTAGAACAGTGCTCAGCGCTTAGAACAGTGCTTTGCTTAATAAATGCTATTTAAAAAGTAGCAAAGAGAGACAATCCCTGCCCACAATGGGGTCACAGTCCAGGAGGGGGGAGACAGACATCAAAACAGGTACACAGGCGTCAATAGCATCAATATGAATAAATCATCATTTCCTGTCTCAACTACTACCTCGGCCTCCTGACTGACCTCCCTGCCTCCTCTGTCTCCTTTCTCCAGTCCATACTTCGCTCTGCTGCCTGGATCATTTTTCCGACCAACTATTCAGTCCACGTCTCTTCAAGAAGCTCCAGTGGTTGCCCTCCCACCTCCTCATCAAACAGAAACGCCTCACCGTCGGCTTTAAAGCCCTCAATCAGCCCTCTCCTACCTTATGGCCGATTTCCTACTCCGGCCCAGCCTGCTTATTTCACTCTTCTAACACCAACCTATTTACCTCGATCTCACCAGAACGATTGCAGATGGAAAGCGGGGGGATTCCGGGGGAGATGTGACCATGGCGTCGCTATGGGTCGGAGACAACTCAACGGCATAAAACAAGACAACCGTCTCGCCCTGCTCACGCCATCCTTTGACCCTAGAACTTCCTTCCCCTTCATATCCGCCAGTCCCCACCTTCAAAACCCTCCTAAAATCACATCTCCAAGAAGCCTTTCCCACCTAAGCCCTTATTTCCCCTAGTAATGATAACTGCGGTAGTAACTGTGGTTAAGCGCTTACTATGTGCCAGGCACTGTACTAAGCACTGGGGTGGATACAAGATAATCAGGTTGGGCACAGTCCCTGTCCCCTGTGGGGCTCACAGTTTTAATCCCCGTTTTGCAGATGAGGGAACTGAGGCCCCGCACAGTGACCTGCCCAAGGTCACACAGCAGACAAGCAGTGGAGTCGGGATTCGAACCCAGGTCCTTCCAACTCCCAGGCCCGGGCCCTAGTAAATATTCTTATATTCTATCATTTTTCCTATCCATAATCCACTTTACTGTCTGTCTTCCCCCTTTGTCTGTAAGCTTCTTGTGGGCAGTGGCAAGCACCAGGCCTTGGGAGTCAGAGGACGTGGGTTCCAATCCCAGCTCCTCCACTTCTCTCCTGTGAGACCTTGGGCAAGCCACTTCACTTCTCTTCACTTGAGAAGCAGCGTGGCTCAGTGGAAAGAGCCCGGGCTTTGGAGTCAGAGGACATGGGTTCAAATCCCAGCTCTGCCAATTGTCAGCTGGGTGACTTTGGGCAAGTCACTTCACTTCTCTGTGCTTCAGTTCCCTCATCTGTAAAATGGGGATTAAAACTGTGAGCCCTCCGTGGGACAATCTGATCACCTTGTAACCTCCCCAGTGCTTAGAACAGTGCTTTGTACATAGTAAGCGCTTAATAAATGCCATTATTATTATTATTATTCTCTCAGTGACCTCATGTGGAAAATGGGGATGAAGACTGTAAACCCCACGTGGGACAAACTGATGACCTTGTATCTGCCCCGGTGCTTAGAATAGTGCTTAGCACATAGTAAGCGCTTTACCATTGTTGGGTAGGGATTGCCTCTATTTGTTACTGAATTGTACTTTAATTATAATAATAATAATAGCATTTATTAAGCGCTTACTATGTACAAAGCACTGTTCTAAGAGCTGGGGAGGTTACAAGGCGATCAGGTTGTCCCACGGGGGGCTCACAGTCTTCATCCCCATTTTCCAGATGAGGTAACTGAGGCCCAGAGATGTGAAGTGACTTGCCCAAAGTCACACAGCTGGCAAATTGGTGGAGTCGGCATTTGAACCCATGACCTCTGACTCCAAAGCCCGTGCTCTTTCCACTGAGTGCTCTGCACACAGTAAGCACTCAATAAATACGAATGAATGAATGAACAAATACCATAATTATTATTATTCTAGAACAGTGCTCAGCGCTTAGAACAGTGATGATGGTATTTTTTAAGCGCCTAGTATGTGTCAAGAACCTTTCTAAGCTCTGGGGTAGATACTAATGATGAAGATGATGATGATGGCATTTATTAAGCGCTTACTATGTGCAAAGCACTGTTCTAAGCACTGGGGAGGTATAAGGTGATCAGGTTGTCCCACAGGGGGCTCACAGTCTTAATCCCCATTTTACAGATGAGGGAACTGAGGCCCAGAGAAGTGAAGTGACTTGCCCAGAGTCACACAGCTGACAATTGGCGGATCTGGGATTTGAACCCATGACCTCTGACTCCAAAGCCCGCGCTCTTTCCACTGAGCCATGCTGATCAGCCCTTCATTCATTCATTCATTCATTCATTCATTCATTCATTCAATCGTATTTATTGAGCGCTTACTGTGTGCAGAGCACTGTACTAAGTTGGCAACATATAGAGACGGTCCCTACCCAACAGCGGGCTCACAGTCTAGAAGGGGGAGACAGACAACAAAACATATTAACAAAATAAAATAAATAGAATAAATGTGTACAAATAAAATAAATCCTTCAAACAGCGCTTGGCACACAATGAGCACTTAACAAATCCCATCGTTATTATTGTACTCTCCTAAGTGCTTAGCACAGCGCCCGACCCACAGCAAGCACTCAATAAATACTGTTGATTGCTTAACAATCAACAGTATTAGAGAAGCAGTGTGGCTCAATAGGAAAGAGCCCGGGCTTTGGAGTCAGGGGTCATGGGTTCAAATCCTGGCTCTGCCAATTGTCAGCTGTGTGACTCTGGACAAGTCACTTCACTTCTCTGGGCCTCAGTGACCTCATCTGCAAAATGGGGATTAAGACTGTGAGCCCCCCGTGGGTCACCTTGTAACCTCCCCAGTGCTTAAAACAGTGCTTTGCACTAAGCGCTTAATAAATGCCATCATTTTTTAGACTGTGAGCCCACTGTTGGGTTGGGACTATCTCTATATGTTGCCAACTTGTACTTCCCAAGCGCTTAGTACAGTGCTCGGCACACAGTGAGCGCTCAATAAATACGATTGATTGATTGATTGATTGATTGATTGATTAACAGGGACAAATGCGGAGAAAGAGCGACAGCAGGCGACCCAAACAGCTGCCGTGTGGAGAGCCGAGATGGGGAAAGCGAAAGGTAGGAGGGCAGAGCGAGTGTTTCATGGATGAGGTAAAAACGAAGTCTGGCCGGGCCGCAAACCAGCCGGACGGACCAGCCTGGACTACTGCCGGCCTCGAGGGTCCTCCTCCCTTGGACTTAAAGTGACTTGGCAAGTCACTTCACTTCTCTGGGCCTCAGTTACCTCATCTGTAAAATGGGGATTAAGACTGTGAGCCCCACGTGGGACAACCCGATCACCCTTCAAGGCCTACTGAGAGCTCACCTCCTCCAGGAGGCCTTCCCAGACTGAGCCCCTTCCTTCCTCTCCCCCTCGTCCCCCTCTCCATCCCCCCATCTTACCTCCTTCCCTTCCCCACAGCACCAGTATATATGTTTGTACATATTTATTACTCTATTTATTTTACTTGTACATCATCATCAATCGTATTTATTGAGCGCTTACTATGTGCAGAGCACTGTACTAAGCACTTGGGAAGTACAAATTGGCAACATATAGAGACAGTCCCTACCCAACAGTGGGCTCACAGTCTAAAAGACAGTGGGCTCACAGTTTATTTTATTTTGTTAGTATGTTTGTTTTGTCTCCCCCTTCTAGACTGTGAGCCCACTGTTGGGGAGGGACTGTCTCTATATGTTGCCAATTTGTACTTCCCAAGCGCTTAGTCCAGTGCTCTGCACACAGTAAGCACTCAATAAATACGATTGATGATGATGATGATCACCATGTATCCTCCCCCAGCGACTAGAACAGTGCTTGGCACATAGGAAGCGCTTAACAAATGCCAATTATTATTATTATTATTATTAAAAACTTCATACGGAAAAACAGAGGAGGAGACAAAAGAGAAAACGGCGACCAGGTGCTGCAAACATCAAACACCACAAGTACAGTAGGAAGCCGTCATGGTGCACTGGTCCCGCCTTGGCCTTTTGAGCCTCACACACGCAACCCTGGGTGGATCTTCTCAACATTAGGAGAGACTTTGAGGGAAAGAAATAATAATAATAATTACAGTGTCTGTAAGTGCTTACTGTGTGCCAGGCTCTGTACTAAGCGCTGGGGGGGATCCTATGGGTGGATCTTCTCAGCATTAGGAGAGACTTTGAGGGAAAGAAATAATAATAATAATTGCAGTGTCTGTAAGTGCTTACTGTGTGCCAGGCTCTGTACTAAGCGCTGGAGGGGATCCCATGGGTGGATCTTCTCAGCATTAGGAGAGACTTTGAGGGAAAGAAATAATAATAATAATTGCAGTGTCTGTAAGTGCTTACTGTGTGCCAGGCTCTGTACTAAGCGCTGGAGGGGATCCCATGGGTGGATCTTCTCAGCATTAGGAGAGACTTTGAGGGAAAGAAATAATAATAATAATTGTGGTGTCTGTTAAGTGCTTACTGTGTGCCAGGCACTGTACTAAGCGCTGGGGGGATCCCATGGGTGGATCTTCTCAGCATTAGGAGAGACTTTGAGGGAAAGAAATAATAATAATAGTTGTGGTGTCTGTTAAGTGCTTACTGTGTGCCAGGCTCTGTACTAAGTGCTGGGGGGATCCCATGGGTGGATCTTCTCAGCATTAGGAGAGACTTTGAGGGAAAGAAATAATAATAATAATTGTGGTGTCTGTTAAGTGCTTACTGTGTGCCAGGCACTGTACTAAGCGCTGGGGGGATCCCATGGGTGGATCTTCTCAGCATTAGGAGAGACTTTGAGGGAAAGAAATAATAGTAATAATTGCGGTGTCTGTTAAGTGCTTACTGTGTGCCAGGCTCTGTACTAAGTGCTGGGGGGATCCCATGGGTGGATCTTCTCAGCATTAGGAGAGACTTTGAGGGAAAGAAATAATAGTAATAATTGTGGTGTCTGTTAAGTGCTTACTGTGTGCCAGGCACTGTACTAAGCACTGGAGGGGATCCCATGGGTGGATCTTCTCAGCATTAGGAGAGACTTCGAGGGAAAGAAATAATAATAATAATTGCGGTGTCTGTTAAGTGCTTACTGTGTGCCAGGCACTGTACTAAGCGCTGGGGGGATCCCATGGATGGATCTTCTCAGCATTAGGAGAGACTTTGAGGGAAATAAATAATAATAATAATTGCGGTGTCTGTTAAGTGCTTACTGTGTGCCAGGCACTGTACTAAGCAGTGGGGGGATCCCATGGGTGGATCTTCTCAGCATTAGTAGAGACTTTGAGGGAAAGTAATAATAATGATAATAATAATTGTATTTGTTAAGCGCTTATTGTGTACTTGGCACTGTACTAAGCGCTGGAGGGGATCCCATGGGTGGATCTTCTCAGCATTAGTAGAGACTTCGAGGGAAACTAACAATAAAAATAATAATAATAATTGTGGTAGCTGTTAAGCACTTAATGTGTGCCAGACATTGTACTAAGCACTGGGGGGATCCCATGGGTGGATCTTCTCAGCATTAGTAGAGACTTTGAGGGAAAGTAACAATAATAATAACAGTAATTGTGGCGTCTGTTAAGCAGTTACTGTGTGCCAGGCTCTGTACTAAGCCCTGGGGAGATCCCATGGGTGGATCTTCTCAGCATTAGTAGAGACTTTGAGGGAAAGTAATAATAATAATACTAATAATTATTATTATTATTATAATTGTGGTATTTGTTAAGCGCTTAATGTGTGCCAGGCACCATAGTAAGTGCTGGGAGGATTACATGGGTGGATCTTCTAAGCAATAGTAGAGACTTTGAGGGAAAGTAATAATAATGATAATAATAATTGTATTTGTTAAGCGCTTATTGTGTTCCAGGCACTGTACTAAGTGCTGGGGGAATCCCATGGGTGGATCTTCTCAGCATTAATAAAGACTTTGAGGGAAAGTAATAATAATGATAATAATAATTGTATTTGTTAACCGCTTATTGTGTGCCAGGCACTGTACTAAGCACTGGGGGGCGGGGGGGATCCCGTGGGTGGATCTTCTAAGTATTAGTAGACTTTGAGGGAAAGTAATAATAATAATAATAATAATAATAATAATAATAATAATAATAATAATAATAATAATAATAGTGGTATCTGTAAAGCGCGTACCATGTGCCAGGCATTGTACTAAGTGCTGGGGTGTATACAAGCAAATCAGGTTGGACACAGTCCCTGTTCCATGTGGGGCTCACAGTCTTCACCCCCATTTTCCAGATGAGGGAACTGAGGCCCAGAGAAGTTTAGTGGCATGCCCAAGTTCACCCAGCAGACAAGTGGCAGAGCCAGGACTAGAACCCATGACCTTCTGACTCCTTAGGCCCAGGCTCCATTCACTATGCCATGCTGCTTCTGTAACAAAAATAATGGTATTTGTCAAGCGCTTACTATGTGCTGAGCACTGTACTAAGCACTTGGGGGTGGAAACAAGATAATCAGGTTGACACAGTCCCTGTTGCCTGTGGGACTCACAGTCTACACCCCCATTTTACAGATGAGGGAACCGAGGCCCAGAGAAGTGAAGTGACTTGCCCAAGGCCAAGCAGCAGACAAGTGGCGGAGCAGGGATTGGAACCCATGACCTTTTGATTCCCAGGACAGGACAGGAAAAAGTCCATCTACAAATTCTCACACAAGCTTAGTACAGTGCTCTGCACATAGTAAGCGCTCAATAAATACGATTGATGATGATGATTATGATAAGCACGTTAGCCAATCGATAAATCAATCGATGGTATTTATCGGGCCCGCCTACTCCAACACGTGCACTGGCCTTCAGGCTTAGGGTTGGGGGGCAGGTTCTTTCATTCATTCATTCAGTCGTATTTATTGAGCGCTTACTGTGGTCAGAGCACTGGACTAAGGGCTTGGGAAAGTACAATACAGCAATAAAGAGAGACAATCCCTCCCCACAGAGAGCTCACAGTCTAAAGTGGGGAGGCAGACATCAATACAAATAAACAGACATCAATATAAATTAATAAGATTACAGACATATAAATAAATGCTGTGAGGTTGGGAGTGGGGGAAGAGCGAGTCAGGGTGACACAGAAGGGAGTGGGAGATGAGGAAAACCTGATGGCCTTGTATCTCCCCCGGCGCTTAGAAAAGTGGTTGGCACATAGTAAGCGCTTACCAAATACCATCATCATCATGGATGATGTATATGTGTATATGTTTGTACATATTTATTACTTTATTTATTTATTTATCTTGTACATATCTATTCTATTTTATTTTGTTAGTATGTTTGGTTTTGTTCTCTGTCTTCCCCTTCTAGACTGTGAGCCCGCTGTTGGGTAGGGACTGTCTCTATGTGTTGCCAACTTGTACTTCCCAAGCGCTTAGTACAGTGCTCTGCACACAGTAAGCGCTCAATAAATACGATTGATTGATTGATTGAAAAGAGGGGACTCAGGCTGGGAAGGCCTCTTGGAGGAGGTGAGCTCTCAGTAGGGCTTTGAAGGCGACACAGAAGGGAGTGGGAGATGAGGAAAAGAGGGGACTTTAGTCTGGGAAGGCCTCTTGGAGGAGGTGAGCTCTCAGTAGGGGTTTGAAGGGAGGAAGAGAGCTAGTTTGGCAGGCGTGAGGAGGGAGGGCATTCCGGGCCAGGGGGAGGACATGGGATGGGTGAGAACGAGGCCCATTGAGGAGGTTAGCGGTGGCAGAAGAGCGGAGGGTGCGGGCTGGGATGGAGAAGGAGAGAAGGGAGGTGAGGTAGGAGGGGGCGAGGAGATGGACAGCTTTAAAGCCGATAGCGAGGAGTTTTTGTTTGATACGGAGGTTGATAGGGAAGCACTGGAGATTTTTGAGGAGGGAGGTGATGTGCCCTGAATGTTTCCGTAGAAGGAGGAGGTTTTTGTAGAAAGAAAGAGGTATCTAAAGAGGGTGCTAGGGATTGATGCTCCGAGCCAGGCTGGGGGTGGGGGAGTGAGGCAGGGGTGGGCTCCTCTTGTGGACCTCCACTGGAATCTCTGTTATGGGCCGTGGATAATAATAATAATAATAATAATAATAATAATAATGGCATTTGTTAAGCGCTTACTATGTTCAAAGCACTGTTCTAAGCGCTGGGGGGATACAAGGTGATCAGGTTGTCCCACGTGGGGCTCACAGTAGTAATCCCCATTTTACAGATGAGGTAACTGAGGCCCAGAGAAGTGAAGTGACTTGCCCAAAGTCACCCAGCTGACGATTGGTGGAGCCGGGATTTGAACCCATGAACTCTGACTCCAAAGCCCGGGCTCTTTCTACTGAGCCACGTAAGTGCTTTACAAATGCATATAGAGACGGTCCCTACCCGACTAGGGGTTCACAGTCTAGAAGAGAAGGTGATCAGGTTGTCCCACGGGGATCTCACAGTCTTAATCCCCATTTTCCAGATGAGGTCACTGAGGCCCAGAGAAGTTAAGTGACTTGCCCAAAGTCACCCAGCTGACAATTGGTGGAGCCGGGATTTGAACCCACAACCTCTGACTCCAAAGCCCGGGCTCTTTCCACTGAGCCACGCTGCTTCTCTAATGCGAGAAGGCTTGGAGTGCGGGGAGGGGTACACTGGAGATTTTTTTTTTTAATGGTATTTGTTAAGTGCTTCCTACGTGCCGGGCACTGTACTGAGCGCTGGAGTAGATTGAGACTTGGATCTGTGATCGGAAGAGGGAAGAGGCAGAGACAGGTGCCCAGAAAGAGAGGGAGGAGAATCAATCGATCAGTGGTATTTGTTGAGCACTTACTGTGTGCAGAGCGCTGTACTAAGCACTTGGGAGAGGACAATATAATAGAACTGGTAGGCCTGATCCCTGCCCACAGTGAGCTTACGATTTAGAGGGAATCAATTAGAACGGTAAAAGGAATCTTTGAGAGTGGAGACAAAGAGAAACAGGGGCAAATAGGGATAGGAGAGGGATGAGAACCAGTGTGGTCTAGTGGTTAGAGCCTGGGCCCGGAAGTCAGAAGGACCTGGCTTCTCATCCTCTCTCCGCCACGGGTGTGCTGTGTGACCTTGGACAAGTCACTTCACTTCCTCTGAGCCTCAGTTACCTCATCTGTAAAGTGGGGATGAAGACTGTAAGCCCCATGTGGGATAGGGTCTGCATCCAACCTGATTAACTTGTATCTACCCCAGTGATTAGAACAGTGTTTGGCCCGTAGTAAGTGCTTAACAACTAACAATGATAATAATAATGATGATGGTATTTGTTAAGTGCTTACTAGATGCCAAGCACTGTTCTAAGCACTGGGGGAGATACAAGGTAATCTTGGGAAGCAGCGTGGCTCAGTAGGAAAGAGCATGGACTTTGGAGTCAGAGGTCATGGGTTCAAATCCTGGCTCCACCAATTGCCGGCTGTGTGACTTTGGGCAAGTCGCTTAACTTCTCTCTGCCTCAGTTACCTCATCTGTAAAATGGGGATTAAGACTGTGAGCCCCCTGTGGGACAACCTGATCACCTTGTAACCTCCCCAGCGCTTAGAACAGTGCTTTGCTCATAGTAAGTGCTTAACAAATGCTATTTATTAAGGTAATCAGATTGCCCACGTGGGGCTCACGGTCCTAATCCCTGTTTTACAGATGAGAGCACTGAAGCACAGAGAAGTGAAGTGACTTGCCCAAGTCACACAGCAGACAAGGTGCGGAGCCAGAATTAGAACCCATGACCTCTGACTCCCAAGCCCGGGCTCTTTCCACTAAGCCACGCTGCTTCTCTAAATACCATCATCATTATTAATTAAATACATTATTAATTAAATACTATCATCATTGTTAATGATGTGCATTTAGCTTTAATTCTATTTGTTCTGACGACTTTGACACCTGTCCACATGTTTTGTTTTGTTGTCTGTCTCCCGCTTCTAGCCTGTGAGCCCGTTGTTGGGTAGGGACCGTCTCTATGTGTTGCCAACTTGTACTTCCCAAGCGCTTAGTACAGTGCTCTGCACACAGTAAGCGCTCAATAAATACGATTGAATGAATGAAATGAATGAAATTATTATTATTAGGGACCTCATCTAATTCTAATCTGTGCACTCTCTCTCATCTTCCAGTGCTTAGTACAATGGTCTGCACACACAAAGTGCTTAATAAATACTATTATTACAATTACTACCACAGAGGTAGTCCCCTTCTAGACTGTGAGCCCATTGTGGGGTAAGGACCGTCTCTATCTGTTGCCGAATTGTACTTTCCAAGCACTTAGTACAGTGCTCTGCACACAGTAAATGCTCAATAAATACGATTGAATGAATGAATGAAAGGAAGGTGGAGAGAGGCAGAGGAAGGAAGAGAAACAAAGGTGGGAAGCAGCGTGGCTTAGTGGAAAAAGCCCGGGCTTGGGAGTCAGAGGTTGTGGGTTCTAATCCCAGCTCTTCCACTTGTCAGCTGTGTGACTTTGGGCAAGCCACTTTACTTCTCTGTGCTTCAGTTACCTCATCTGTAAAATGGGGACTAAGACCGTGAGGCCCACGTGGGACAACCTGATGACTTTGTATCTACCCCGTGCTTAGAAAAGTGCATAGTAAGCACGTAATACATACCATCATCATTATTATTAGCCAAGTGACTGAGGAGGGAGGCTGAGAGAGGAGGAGGAAGAGGGAGTCTGAGAGAGGAGGAGAGAGACAGAGAGGAGGGAGGCTGAGAGAGGAGGAGGGAGGGAGGCAGATTGAGAACAGAGAGGAGACAGGAGAGAGGCTGAGAGACAGAGAGGCTGTGAGAGGAGGAGAGAAACAGAAAGGAAGGAGGCTGACTGAGGAGAAGAGAGGCAGAGAGGAGAGAGGCTGTGAGAGGAGGAGAGACAGAAAGGAAGGAGGCTGACTGAGGAGAAGAGAGGCAGAGAGAAGAGAGGCTGTGAGAGGAGGAGAGGCACAGAAAGGAAGGAGACTGACTGAGGAGAAGAGAGGCAGAGAGGAGAGAGGCTGTGAGAGAAGGAGAGACACAAAAAGGAAGGAGGCTGACTAAGGAGAAGAGAGGCAGAGAGGAGAGAGGCTGTGAGAGGAGGAGAGACACAGAAAGGAAGGAGGCTGACTGAGGAGAAAAGAGGCAGAGAGGAGAGAGGCTGTGAGAGGAAGAGAGACACAGAAAGGAAGGAGCCTGACTGAGGAGAAGAGAGGCAGAGAGGAGAGAGGCTGTGAGAGGAGGAGAGACACAGAAAGGAAGGAGGCTGACTGAGGAGAAGAGAGGCAGAGAGGCGGGAGGCTGTGAGAGGAGGAGAGACACAGAAAGGAAGGAGGCTGACTGAGGAGAAGAGAGGCAGAGAGGAGAGAGGCTGTGAGAGGAGGAGAGATACAGAAAGGAAGGAGGCTGACTGAGGAGAAGAGAGGCAGAGAGGAGAGAGGCTGTGAGAGGAGGAGAGATACAGAAAGGAAGGAGGCTGACTGAGGAGAAGAGAGGCAGAGAGGTGGGAGGCTGAGAGCAGGAGGGAGAAAAGAGGAGGAAGGCTGAGGGAGCAGACTGAGAGGAAGAGAGGAGGAGAGACAGAGAGGAGGGAGGCTGAGAGAGAGGAGAGACAGAGGAGGGAGGCTGAGAGATGAGGAGAGACAGAGAGGAGAGAGGCTGAGAAAGGAGGAGAGGCTCAGAGAAGCAATGTGACTTAGTGGATAGAACACAGACCTGGGAATCAGAAGGACCTGGGTTCTAATCCCCGCAGGGGATTGGGCAAGCCGCTTCGCTTCTCTGGGCCTCAGTTACCTCATCTGTAAAATGGGGATAAGAGTGTGAGCCCCATGTGGGACAGGGACTGTGTCCAACCTGATTAACTTGTATCCACCCCAGTGCTGAGAACAGTGCTTGGCACATAGTAGATGCTTCTAGACTGTAAATGCTTCTAGACTGGGAGCCAGTTGTTGGGTAGGGATTGTCTCTGTTGCCGAATTGTACTTTCCAAGTGCTTAGTGCTCTGCACACAGTAAGCGCTCAATAAATTCGATTGAATGCTTTTATAAGTACCATAATTATTAGAGAGGAGGGAGGTTGAGAGGAGGAGGGAGGCTGGAAGAGGAGGAGGGAGGAGGTGTGTCTCACTCTCCCTGCTTCTGACTTTAGGGCTGGGCCGGAAGGTGGAGGGGAGGCTGGAATCCTGGGGCCCTTGGGTGGGTCTGATCAGGGAACAAGGCCTCAGGGTTTATGACTCCTCATAAATCCCTCAGGAAAGCCAGGTCCAGCAGGTGGAGGTGGACCCAGGGGTGGGGATGGGCCTGCCAGGTGGGGGTGGAAGGCAGGTCCAGCTGGTCAGGGGCAAGGCCGGAGGCCTAGCTCTGAGGCAGCCTGACCTCCTGATCATCCTCTCTCATGTGGAATAGTCTGGATGGATAATAATAATAATAATGATGGCATTTATTAAGTGCTTACTATATGCAAAGCACTGTTCTAAGTGCTGGGGAGGTTACAAGGTGATTGGGCTGTCCCACAGGGGGCTCACAGTCTTAATCCCCGTTTTACAGATGAGGGAACTGAGGCCCAGAGAAGTTAAGCCCAAAGTCACACAGCTGACAATGGATGGAGGGGTGAGGGGCTGGTCTGGGACCCAGGCCCCCCAACCTCCCTCCCTACCCTGCCCGCTGGCCTGGCAGAGGTTGGTAAGCAGGCCGCCCTTCCCCACCTGGTGCTCCGCCAGGCCTGGGGGGTGGAGGCCGGGGGGCTTGGGGCGGGGCTGAGTGGTGGCACACCTGTGCCCGCTTATGCCGTGCCAGGCTGATGAGCCTCGGGGGACAGGAATGGCACCTGCACCCCTGCCTCGCCCCACCCCAGGGCCCAGGCTGTCCTTATAAGGAGAATGCAGTGCCAGCAGCAGGAGGAGGAGGAGGAGAAGGGGGGAGAAAGGGAGGGACAAAAGGGGGACCAAAGGTCTCTTCCGGGAGGCCTCTGCCCAGCTGCAGTCTGGCAGTTTCCTCTGGGAGCCATCACAGTGGGCAGACAGGTGAGCGGGCAGAAGGGGAGTGGGAGGACAGGGGGGCGGGGGGCCAGGTGAAGGGCTGGACAGGTGAGCGGGTGGGTGGAGGAGAGGGTGGACAGGGGGAGCAGATGGAGAAGAGAGTGGGGAGAAAGGGCAAGGGGAGGACAGAGGAGCAGGTGGACAGGTGAATGGGCAGACAGGGGAGAGGACAGAGAGGGGCGTGGGCAGATAGGTAGACAGGGGAGTGGATGGACAGGTTGAATGGGTGGACATTGGAGAGGGCAGACAGGTGAAG
This sequence comes from Tachyglossus aculeatus, assembly GCF_015852505.1. Classification (NCBI taxonomy): domain Eukaryota; kingdom Metazoa; phylum Chordata; class Mammalia; order Monotremata; family Tachyglossidae; genus Tachyglossus; species Tachyglossus aculeatus. The sequence goes on along the minus strand of NC_052066.1, from coordinate 10,036,734 downwards.
GGGTGGACAAGGGAGTGGGTGGAGAGGGAGGAGGGGGAGCAGATGGAGATGGGAGTGAGCAAACAGGAGCAGGTGGATAGGGGAGTGGGCTGACAGGTGAGTGGGTGGACAGGGGAGAGGGTGGATAGGGGAATGGATGGAGAGGGAAGTGGGCAGACAGGTGACGGGGTGGACGGGGGGTGGACGGGAGTGGACGTACAGGGGAGTGGGCAGAGGGCAGATAGGAGCAGGTGGACAGGGGAGTGGGTGGACATTGCAGAGGGCAGACAGGACATTGGAGAGGGCAGAGAGGTAAAGGGATGGACAAGGGAGTGGGTGGACAGGGAGAGGAACAACGGGGGAGCAGGTGGATAGGGGAGTGGGCTGACAGGTGAGTGGTGGACAGGGGAGAGGGTGGACGGGAGTGGACGTACAGGGGAGTGGGCAGAGGGCGGATAGGAGCAGGTGGACAGGGAAGTGGGTGGACATTAGAGAGGGCAGACAGGACATTGGAGAGGGCAGACAGGTGAAGGGGTGGACAAGGGAGTGGGTGGACAGGGAGAGGGAGGACGGGGAGCAGATGGAGAGGGGAGTGAGCAAACAGGAGCAGGTGGATAGGGGAGTGGGTTGACAGGTGAGTGGTGGACAGGGGAGAGGGTGGTCAGGAGAATGGGTGGTTAGGGGAACAGATGAAGAGGGAAGTGGGCAGACGGGTGTTGGGAGTGGGCGGATGGGGAGGGGGTGAACGGGAGTGGACATACAAGACATAGAGAAGCAGTGTGGCTCAGTGGAAAGAGCACGGGCTTTGGAATCAGAGGTCATAGGTTCAAATCCTGGCTCTGCCACTTGTCAGCTGTGCGACTTTGAGCAAGTCACTTAACTTCTCTGGGCCTCAGTTCCCTCATCTGTAAAATGGGGGTTAAGACTGTGAGTCCCCTGTGGGACAACCTCATACCTTGTGATCTCCCCAGCGCTTAGAACAGTGCTTTGCACATAGTAAGCGCTTAATAAATGCTATCATTATTATTATTATTATTATTATACAGAGGAGTGGGCAGTGGACAGATGGGAGCAGGTGAACAGGGGAGTGGGTGGACAGGGAAATGGATGGAGAGGGGAGTGGGCAGATAGGTGATGGGGTGGACAGGGGAGTGGGTGGATGGGGAGAGGGTGGACGGGAGCGGACGTACAGGGGAGTAGGCAGAGGGCAGGTAGGAGCAGGTGGACAGGGGAGTGGGGGACAGAGGAATGGGTGGACAGTGGAGAGGATGGACAGGGAGAAGGCAGACAGGGGAGCGGATGGAGAGGGGTGTGGGCGGGGGGCACAGAGTGGCACACTGGGGCCGATGGTTAGAGGGCATCCTGTGGCGAGCTTGGACATCTCAATCAGTCAGACGGTCACCCCCGGTGATGTCCCAGCTAGCTCCTGGCAGGACTTCCCGAGGCCCGTCCTGACCCATCCCTGGGGTGATTCTACCCGGGGTCCGGCAGAGGGGTCTGAGCATGGTCAGCCTCCCCTTCCCCAAATTCCAGGCCTGGATCCCACCCACCTCGGGCACCCTGTCCTCGCTAGGGTGGTCTTGGAGAAAGGGGCACGAGGGGGCCGCAGTCAGTCAGTCAGTGGTGTTTATCGAGTGCTGACTGTGTGCAGAGCAATGTACTGAGCGCTTGGAAGTGACTGTACTAAGCGCTTAGTACAGTGCTCTGCACACAGTAAGTGCTCAATAAATACAATTGATTGATTGATTTGGAGAGGACAATAGACACATTCCCTGCCCACAGAGAGCTTACAGTCGAGAGGAGAGCGATGCACGTTGGGGTTAGGGTGGGTGGGCTTCTTTGGGGGTATCAGGGCCCAGAGGGACAATGGGGGATGGGGGATACTCCCCCACATAGAGTGTCTAGTAGACCCCTCCCACCCCACCCTGCCATCAACACAGTCAGGGTTGCCGGGGCCACGAACTCCCGGGTCCTTGACCTAGACAGGTCCGAGCCGTTTCACTCTCCCCAAAGCCAGGCCTCAGTTTCCCCTTCGGTCCCCCCACCTCAGACTGTAAGCTCTCTGCGGACCAGGAATGTGTCTGTTTAACGTTGTATTGTCCTCTCCCAAGCACTTGGTACAGTGCTGTGCGTACGGTAAGCGCTCAGTATATACGACTGAATGATCGAATGAGTGGTGAGGCAGGATAGGCCTGAAGTCTGACAATTTGGGGGTGTTATGAGGCTTGGGACCACTCCCCACCATCTTTGGGGCTGGGGGTGGGGGGGAAAAGGGGGTTGTCCCCGGGGATGGTGTGGACGGCAGGAGGCCGCAGCACTGGAAGAGTTTAACCAGAGCAGAGGCCCAAACTGGAAAGACCTGGGGAGTGGGTTCAAAGGTCAGAGAGCCACTGGAAAGCCTGGGAATCAGCGGTCCTGGGTTCTAATTCCTGCTCTACCACTTGTCTGCTCTGCAACCTAGGACAAATCACTTCATTTCATTCAATCGTATTTATTGAGCACTTACTGTGCGCAGAGCACTGTACTAAGCACTTGGGAGAGGACAATACAAGAGAAGCAGCGTGGCTCAGTGGAAAGAGCACAGGCTTTGGAGTCAGAGTTCACGGGTTCGAATCCTGGCTCCGCCAATTGTCAGCAGTGTGACTTTGGGCAAGTCACTTCACTTCTCTGTGCCTCAGTTCCCTCGCCTGGAAAATGGGGAGCCCCCGTGGGATGACCTGATCACCTTGTAACCTCCCCAGCGCTTAGAACAGTGTTCTGTACATAGTAAGCGCTTAATAAATGCCATCATGATTATTATTATTAAACCCATTCCCGGTCCACAATGAGCTTACAGTCTAGAGGAGTGGAGACGGCCGTGAACAGAAATAAATAAATGAGGAAGATGGACGTAAGCGGCGTGGGGCCGGGAGGGGAGCGAGTCAGGGCGACGCAGAAGGGAGTGGGAGAAGAGGAAACGGGGTGAGGGCTTAGTCTGGGAAGGCCTCTTGGAGGAGATGGACGTTCAGTAAGGCTTTGAACGGGGGACGAGAGTCATCGTGTTTGAGGAGGGAGGGCATTCCATATCTATTGTTCATATCTATTCTATTTATTTTATTTTGTTAGTATGTTTGGTTCTGTTCTCTGTCTCCCCCTTTTAGACTGTGAGCCCACTGTTGGGTAGGGACTGTCTCTATATGTTGCCAATTTGTACTTCCCAAGCACTTAGTCCAGTGCTCTGCACATAGTAAGCGCTCAATAAATACGATTGATGATGATATCTATTGTTCATATCTATTCTATTTATTTTATTTTGTTAGTATGTTTGGTTCTGTTCTCTGTCTCCCCCTTTTAGACTGTGAGCCCACTGTTGGGTAGGGACCGTCACTATATGTTGCCAATTTGTACTTCCCAAGCGCTTAGTCCAGTGCTCTGCACATAGTAAGCGCTCAATAAATACGATTGATGATGATGATGATTCCAGGCCAGAGGCAGGACGCGGGCGAGGGGTTGGTGATGAGATAGGTGCCCTATTCTATTCTATTTATTTTATTTTGTTAGTATGTTTGGTTTTGTTCTCTGTCTCCCCCTTTTAGACTGTGAGCCCACTGTTGGGTAGGGACTGTCTCTATATGTTGCCAATTTGTACTTCCCAAGCGCTTAGCACAGTGCTCTGCACATAGTAAGCGCTCAATAAATACGATTGATGATGATGATGATAGGTGAGATGGAGGTCCAGGGAGAAGGTTGGCGTTAGAGGAGCCGAGTGCGCGGGCTGGGCTGGAGGAGGAGAACAGCGATGTGAGGTAGGAGGGGACGAGGGGCTTAAGGGCTTTAAAGTCAATGGTGACAAATTATTGTTTGAAGCAGAGGTGGATGGGCAACCACTAGAGGTTTTTGAGGAGTGGAGTGACATGCCCTTCTCTGAGCCTCAGTTTCCTCATCAGTAAAACGGGAATTCTGTAGCTGTTAATCAATCAATCAATCAATCAATCGTATTTATTGAGCGCTTACTATGTGCAGAGCACTGTACTAAGCACTTGGGAAGTACAAATTGGCAACACATAGAGACAGTCTCTACCCAACAGTGGGCTCACAGTCTAAAAGGGGGAGACAGAGAACTAAACCAAACATACCAACAAAATAAAATAAATAGGATAGAAATGTACAAGCAAAAAAAATAAATAGAGTAATAAATATGAACAACCATATATATACATATATACAGGTGCTGTGGGGAAGGGAAGGAGGTAAGGTGGGGGGATGGAAAGGGGGACGAGGGGGAGAGGAAGGAAGGGGCTCAGTCTGGGAAGGCTTCCTGGAGGAGGTGAGCTCTCAGCAGGGCCTGTTCTCCCTCTCAGACTGTGAACTCCGGGTGGGACAGAGACCGTGTCCGTCCTGGTGCAATCATTTAATCGTATTTATTACGATTTAGACTGTGAGCCCACTGTTGGGTAGGGACTGTCTCTATATGTTGCCAATTTGTACTTCCCAAGCGCTTAGTACAGTGCTCTGCACACGGTAAGCGCTCAATAAATACGATTGATGATGGTGATGATGATTTATTGAGCGCTTACTGTGTGCAGACTTTTAGACCGTGAGCCCACTGTTGGGTAGGGACTGTCTCTATATGTTGCCAATTTGTACTTCCCAAGTGCTTAGTACAGTGTTCTGCACATAGTAAGCGCTCAATAAATACGATTGATGATAATGATGCAGAGCATCATCATCAATCGTATTTATTGAGCGCTTATTGTGTGCAGAGCATCATCATCAATCGTATTTATTGAGCGCTTACTGTGTGCAGAGCACTGTACTAAGCACTTAATAATGATGATGGTGTTTGTTAAGTGCTTACTAGGTGCCACGCACTGCTCTAAACGCTGGGAGAGGTACAGGGTAATCAGGTTGTCCCATGTGGGGCTCACAGTCTTCATGCCCATATTCCAGATGAGGGAGCTGAGGCCCAGAAAAGTGAGGTGACTTGCCCAAGGTCACACGGCAGCCAAGCGGCGGAGGCGGAATTCGAACCCACGCCCTCTGGCTCCCAAGCCCGGGCTCTTTCCACTGAGCCCCGTGGCTTCCCGGGGTACATAGTACAGAGCACTGTACTATGCCCTGGGGAGAGAACAATATAACAATAAGCAGACCTATTCCTGATTATTTTGTATTGATCCCAATCCTTGGGGAATAATGAGAGCTTAAATTCGACAGTTATAATCATCATTATTATTTTTGCCTGTCATGGGGGGGGCATAGGTGAGCCTGGAGGCCTTTAGGGGCTCTCCGGGGTCTCTGAAATTTGGGGTCCAATCAATCAATCAATCAATCAATCAATCATATTTATTGAGCGCTTACTATGTGCAGAGCACTGTACTAAGCGCTTGGGAAGTACAAATTGGCATCACATAGAGACAGTCCCTACCCAACAGTGGGCTCACAGTCTAGAAGGGGGAGACAGAGAACAGAACCAAACATACCAACAAAATAAAATAAGTAGGATAGAAATGTACAAGTAAAATAAATAAATAAATAAATAAATAGAGTAATAAATATGTACAACCATATATACATATATACAGGTGCTGTGGGGAAGGGAAGGAGGTAAGACGGGGGGATGGTCTGTTCCTTTAGCTGTGTGACTTTGGGCAAGTCACTTAACTTCTCTGTGCCTCAGTTACCTCACCTGTAAAATGGGGATTAAGACTGTGAGCCCCACGTGGGACAACCTGATCACCCTGTAGCCTCCCCAGCACTTAGAACAGTGCTTGGCACGTAGTAAGTGCTTAATAAATGCCATCATTGTTATTATTATTTAGCCTCCGTCACCTCCACTAGACTGTCATTTCCTTAAGGCCAGGGATCGTGTCTACTATTAATAATGATGGTATTTGTTAAGCGCTTACTATGTGCCCAGCGCTGTTCTAAATGCTGGACTAGATACAGGGTAATCAGGTTGTCCCACGTGGGGATCACAGTCTTCATCCCCATTTTACAGATGAGATAACCGAGGCACAACAAAGTGCCTCGCCCAAAGTCACACAGCTGACAAGTGGCAGAGCCAGGATTAGAACCCAGATCCTCTGATTCCCAGGCCCGGGCTCTACCCACTAGCCTATGCTATCGCACTCTCCCAAGTGCTTTTTTTATTTTTAATGGCATTTGTTTAGTGCTTACTATGTGCCAGGCACTGTACTGAGCACTGGTGTAGAGTAGAGATAACCAGGTCGGACACAGTCCCTGTCCCTCGTTTGGCTCACAGACTTAATCCCCATTTTACAGATGAGGTAACTGAGGCCCAGAGACGTGACTTACCCAAGGTCACGCAGCAGAAAAGTGGCGGAGTTGGGACTAGAACTCATGACCTTTTAACTCCCAGGTCTGTGCTCAGTCCACTAAGCCACTCCGCTTCTCCACCATCATCAATCGTATTTATTGAGCGCTTACTGTGTGTACAGCACTGTACTAAGCGCTTGGGAAGTACAAGTTGGCAACATATAGAGACAGTCCACGCTTGGTACACAGAGACTGTAAGCTCCTTGAGGGCAAGAGCCTTGCCTTTTTTCATCTAGTCTATGCTGCCAAACGTGTAGAACCATGCTCTGCACAGAGTAGTGAATAATAATAATAATAATAATAATAATTAATGGCACTTGCTAAGCGCTATGTGCCAAGCACTGTTCTAAGCACTGGGGATGATACAGATTAATCAGTTTGGACACAGTCCCTGTCCCACATGGGGCTCACAGTCTCAATCCCCATTTTAAAGATGAGGGAACTGAGGCCCAGAGAAGTGAGGTGACTTGCCCAAGATCACTCAGCAGACATGCGGCGGAGCCGGGATTAGAACCCAGGTCCTTCTGACTCCCACGCCCGAGGTCTAGCCACTGAGCCACGCCGCTTCTCCGTGTTTCATAAATAGATTCGGGACTGTAAGCTCGTTGTAAGCAGGGAACACGTCTGCTAATTCAGTCCTTCAATCGTATTTATTGAGCGCTTACTGTGTGCAGAGCACTGTACTAAGCGTTTAACAGTGCTTCCAGCGCTTAGAACAGTGCTTTGCACATAGTAAGTGCTTAATAAATGTCATTATTATTATTATTATTATTACAAGTCGGCAACATCTAGAGACGGTCCCTACCCAACAACGGGCTCACAGTCTAGAAGGGGGACACGGACAACAAAACAAAACATGGAGACGGGTCAAAACCGTCAGAATAAATAGAATTATAGCTCTATGCACATCATTAACAAAATAAGTAGAATAGTAAATATGTACAAGTAAAATAGAGTAAGAAATCTGTACAAATATATCTAAAAGTGCTGTGGGGAGGGGAAGGAGGTAGGGCAGGGGGGATGGGGAGGAGGAGAGGAAAAAGGGGGCTCAGTCTGGGAAGGCCTCCTGGAGGAGGTGAGCTCTCAGTAGGGCTTTGAAGGGAGGAAGATGTTGCGTTGTTCTCTCCCAAGCGCTTAGAACAGTGCTCTGCACATGGTAAGTGCTCTGTAAATACAATCGAGTGATTAAATATTGATGATGTTGATGGCAAGGTACCTTGAATCTAATCAATCAATCGGTGGTATTTATTGAGCGCTTACCATCATCATCATCAATCGTATTTATTGAGCGCTTACTGTGTGCAGAGCACTGTACTAAGCGCTTGGGAAGTCCAAGTTGGCAACATATAGAGACGGTCCCTACCCAACAGTGGGCTCACAGTCTAAAAGGGGGAGACAGAGAACAAAACCAAACATACGAACAAAATAAATAGAATAGATATGTACATGTAAAATAAATAAATAAATAAATAAATAGAGTAACAAATATGTACAAACATATATACATATATACAGGTGCATGTGCAAAGCACTGTGCTAAGTACTTGGGAGAGTACAGTAGAGTTAGAAGACATGATTCTGCCTTCAGGGAGCTTAGTCGCCTGCGGACAGAGCAATGAATGTGCCTGTTATATTGTTATAGTGTATTCTCCCAAGCGCTTAGTACAGTGTTCTGCACACAGTAATCGCTCAGTAAATGCAGTTGACTGACTGTACTAGTCACTTGGGAGACTATGACAGTAGACACAATCCTTGTCCTTAAGGAGTTCATTCACTCAATCGTATTGAGTGCTTACTGTGTGCAGAGCACTGTACTAAGCGCTTAGGAGAGGACAATAGAAGTGGTAAAAATAATAATAAATAATAATGGCATTTATTAAGTGCTTACTATGTGCAGAGTACTGTACTAAGTACTTAGGAGAGGACAATAGAGGTAGTAAATAATAATAAATAATAATGGCATTTATTAAGCACTTACTATGTGCAGAGCACTGTACTAAGTGCTTAGGAGAGGACAATAGAGGTAGTAAATAATAATAAATAATAGTGGCATTTATTAAGCTCTTACTATGTGCAAAGTACTGTTCGAAGCGCTGGGGAGGTTAAAAGATGATCAGGTTGTCCCACGGGGGTGTTCACTAATGGCAAGGGGTACACAGACAACAAAACAAAACATGTAGACAGGTGTCAAAACCGTCAGAATAAATAGAATTATAGCTATATGCACCTCATTAACAAACTAAATAGAATAGTAAATATGCACACGTAAAATAAATAGAGTAAGAAATCTGTACAAAGATATACAAGGAGTTTACTTTCTAGTCCAACCTGGGAAAAAGCGGCTGGGTGGAGAGATTGAGAGGAAAATTGTTGCCTAGTGGAATGGAGTCAGGAGAACTTGCTGTGTGGCCTCGGGCGAGTCCCTTAACCTTTCTGTGCTGCAAGGAGACACCTGCTCTCCCTCCCTCAGAGACCGTGAGCCCCTGGTGTGCCCGGGATCTGCTTCTCTGACTCCGCGTTTCTCGAACCCAGAGTTTCACATGGGCGTTGACACAGAGCCAATAAACAGCACTGATAGATCAGTGCTTAGAACAGTGCTTGGTACATGGTAAGCGCTTAATAAATGCCATCATCATTATTATTATAGATTGAATGAGTGCTTAATAAATACCAGGATGACCATTCATTCATTCATTCAATCAATCGTATTTATTGAGTGCTTACTGTGTGCAGAGCACCGTACTAAGCACTTGGGAAGGACAAGTTGGCAACATCTAGAGACGGTCCCTACCCAACAGCGGGCTCACAGTCTAGAAGGGGGAGACAGACAACAAAACAAAACATATAAACCAAATAAAATAAATAGAATAAATATGTACAAGTAAAATAAATAAATAAATAGAGTAATAAATCCGTACAAACATATATACATATATATAGGTGCAGTGGGGAGGGGAAGGAGGTAAGGTGGGGGGAGGGGGAGGAGGGGGAGAGGAAGGAAGGGGCTCAGTCTGGGAAGGCCTCCCGGAGGAAGTGAGCTCTCAGTAGGGCTTTTAAAGAAGGAAGAGAGCTAGCTTGGAGGATGGGCAGAGGGAGGGCATTCCAGGCTCGGGGGAGGACGTGGGCCGGGGGTCGATGGCGGGACAGGCGAGAATGAGGCCTAACGGTGAGGAAGTGAGGGCAGAGGAGCGGAGAGTGTGGGCTGGGCTGGAGAAGGAGAGAAGGGAGATGAGGTAGGAGGGTGCGAGGTGATGGACAGCCTGGAAGCCCAGGGTGAGGAGTTTTTGCCTGATGTGTAGGTTGATTGGTAGCCACTGGAGATTTTTGAGGAGGCGAGTGACATGCCCAGAGCGTTTCTGCACAAAGACGAGCTGGGCAGCGGCGTGAAGTATGGTTTGAAGTGGGGACAGACAGGAGGATGGGAGATTGGAGAGGAAGCTGATGCAGTAATCCAGTCAGGTTAGGAGGAGAGCTTGAACCAGCAGGGTAGTGGTTTGAGTGGAGAGGAAAGGGCGGATCTTGGCAATGTTGTGGAGGTGAGACCGGCAGGTTTTGGTGACGGATTGGATGTGAGGGGTGAACAAGAGAGCGGAGTCGAGGATGACACCAAGGTTGCGGGCTTGTGAGATGGGAAGGATGGTAGTGCCGTCAACAGTGATGGGAAAGTCAGGGAGAGGGCAGGGTTTGGGAGGGAAGATAAGGAGTTCAGTCTTGGACATGTTGAGTTTTAGATGGTGGGCAAACAGCCAGATGGAGATGTCCTGAAGGCAGGAGGAGATGCGAGCCTGGAGGGAGGGAGAGAGAGCAGGGGCAGAGATCTAGATTTGGGTGTCATCAGCGTAGAGATGATAGTTGAAGCCGTGGTAGCGAACGAGTTCACCGAGGGAGTGAGTGTAGATCGAGAACAGAAGGGGACCAAGAACTGACCCTTGAGGAACCCCTACAGTAAGGGGATTGGAGGGGGAGGAGGAGCCCGCAAAAGAGACTGAGAATGAATGACCGGAGAGATAAGAGGAGAACCAGGAGAGGACAGAGTCTGTGAAGCCAAGGTTGGATAGCATGTTGAGGAGAAGGGGGTGGTCCACAGTGTCGAAGGCAGCTGAGAGGTCGAGGAGGATTAGGATAGAGTATGAGCCATTGGATTTGGCAAGCAGGAGGTCATTGGTGACCTTTGAGAGGGCAGTTTCCGTGGAATGTAGGGGACGGAAGCCAGATTGGAGGGGGTCGAGGAGAGAGTTGGCGTTGAGGAATTCGAGGCAGCGGGTGTAGACGACTCGTTCAAGGGTTTGGAAAGGAATGGTAGGAGGGAGATGGGGCGATAACTAGAAGGTGAGGTGGGGTCAAGAGAGGGTTTTTTTAGGATGGGAGAGACGTGGGCATGTTTGAAGGCAGAGGGGAAGGAACCAGTGGAGAGTGAGCGGTTGAAGATGGAAGTTAAGGAGGGGAGAAGGGACGGATCGAGAGATTTCATAAGATGAGAGGGAATGGGGTCAGAAGCACAGGTGGCCGGAGTAGCACTTGAGAGGAGGGAGGAGAGCTCCTCTGAGGAGACTGCTGGGAAGGATGGGAGAGTAGCGGAGAGGGTTGAGAGCCGGGGGGGTTGGAGAAGTTGGGGGAGTGACTTTGGGGAGCTCAGACCTGATGGATTTGATTTTATTAATGAAGTAGGAGGCCAGATCGTTGGAGTGAGGGAAGGAGGAGGGGGAGGAACTGGGGGCCTGAGAAGGAAGTTAAATGTATGGAAAAGCTGATGGGGATGATGGGCATGGGTGTCAATAAGGGAGGAGAAACAGTTTTGTCTGGCAGAGGAGAGGGCAGAGTTAAGGCGGGAAAGGATAAACTTGAAGTGAACGAGGTTGGCATGGTGTTTAGACTTTCACCAGCAGCGTTCAGCAGCTGCTAGAGCAAAAATGGTATCAATGACACACTTGCTAAGCTCTGTGGTAGACGCAGTGTAAGCAGATCAGTTTCTGTCCCACACTGGGGCTCAAAATCTAAGAGGGAGGGAGGGTAGGTAATAGTAATAATAATTGTGGTATTCGTTAAGAGCTTACTATGTGCCGGGCACCGTACTAAACACTGGGGTGGATATGAGCAAATCGGGTTGGACACAATCCCTGTCCCACGTGGGGCTCACAGTCTCCATCCCCATTTTACAGATGAGGGAACCGAAGCACAGAGAAGTGAAGCGACTTGCCCAAGGTCACACAACAAGAGGCAGAACCGGGATTAGAACCCGTGACCTTCTGACTCTGAGGCCCGGGCTCTATCCAGTATCCCATTTCATAGATGAGGAAACTGAGGCCCAGAATAATAATTATAGTGCTTCTTAAGCAGCGTGGCTCAGTGGAAACAGCACGGGCTTTGGAGTCAGGGGTCATGGGTTCAAATCCCGGCTCCACCAACTGTCAGTTGTATGACTTTGGGTAACTTGTACTTCCCAAGCGCTTAGTACAGTGCTCTGCACACAGTAAGCGCTCAATAAATACGATTGAATGAATGAATGAAAATCACTTCATTCATTCATTCATTCAATTCATTCAATCGTATTTATTGAGCGCTTACTGTGTGCAGAGCACTGTACTACGCGCTTGGGAAGTACAAGTTGGCAACATATAGGGACGGTTCCCTACCCAACAACAACAACAATAAATAAATAATACATAGATACATAATACATAAATAAATAAAAGCAACAACAATAAATACATACATATATACAGGTGCTGTGGGGAGGGGAAGGAGGTTAGGCGGGTGGATGGGGAGGGGAAGAAGGGGAGAGGAAGTAGGGGGCTCCGCCAATTGTCAGCTGTGTGACTTTGGGCAAGTCACTTCACCTCTCTGGGCCTCAGTTCCCTCATCTGCAAAATGGGGATGAGGACTGTGAGCCCTACATGGGACAACCTGATCACCTTGTATCCGAACAGCGCTTTGCACACAGTAAGCGCTTAACAAATACCAACTTGTACTTCCCAAGCGCTTAGTACAGTGCTCTGCACACAGCAAGCTTCTCTGGGGCTCACTTCCCTCATCTGTAAAATGGGGATTAAGACTGTGAGCCCCCTGTGGGACAGCCTGATCACCTTGTAACCTCTCCAGCACTTAAAACAGTGCTTTGCACATAGTAAGTGCTTAATAAACGCCATCGTTAATTAATTAAGCACTTACTACGTGCCAAGCACTATTTTACACTCTGGGATAGGTACAAGGTAATCAGGTTGTCCCACGTGGGGCTCACAGTCTTCGTCCCAACTTTCCAGATGAGGTAACTGAGGCCCAGAGAAGTGAAGTGACTTGCCCAAGGTCGCACAGCAGACAAGTGGTGGAGCCAGGATTAGAACCCACGTCCTCTGACTCCCAAGCCCGTGCTCTTGCCACTATTCATTCATTCATTCAATCGTATTTATTGAGCGCTTACTGTGTGCAGAGCACTGTGCTAAGCGCTTGGGAAGTACAAGTTGTAGGCCATGCTGCTAGATCCTTGCACTTGGATTTCATTCAATCGCATTTATTGAGCGCTTACTGTGTGCAGAGCACTGTACTAAGCACTTGGGAAGTACAAGCTGGCAACATATAGAGACAGTCCCTACCCAACAGTGGGCTCACAGTCTAGAAGAGTGGGCTCACAGTCTAGAAGACGATTTCATTCAATCGTACTTATTGAGTGCCTGCTGTGTGCAGAGCACTGTACTAAGCACTTCGGAAAGTACAATACAACAATAAACAGGGACATTCCCTGTCCACAAGGAGCTTACAGTCTAGGGCCGGGGAGACGGACGTGAATACAAATAAATAAAATGACAGATATGGAAATAAGGGCTGTGGGGTGTGAAGGGGGGAAGATGAAAAGGAGCAAGTTAGGGCGACGCAGAAGGGAAAGGGACATGAGGAAAAGTCTGGGAAGGTCTGGGAAGGCCTCCTGGAGGAGATGGGCCTTTCATAAGGCTTTGAAGTGGAGGGGAGAGTCATTGTCTGTGGGATTTGAGGAGGGAGGGCATTCCAGGCCAGAGGCAGGATTATGTGGGCCAGGGGTTGGCCGCAGGACAGGCGAGATGATGATGATGATGATGATGGCATTTGTTAAGCGCTTACTATGTGCCAAGCACTGTTCTAAGCGCTGGGGAGGTTACAAGGTGATCAGGTTGTCCCAAGGGGGGCTCACAGGCTTAATCCCCATTTTACAGATGAGGTAACTGAGGCCCAGAGAAGTTAAGTGACTTGCCCAAAGTCACACAGTGGAGGCAGAGATTGCACCCACCCTGAGTTTCAGAACATTTAGATACACATCCATAATTTTTTTTAATATTCCTCTCCCCCTGTAGATTGTAAACTCTTGTGGGCAGGGAATATGTCTGTGACTGTGACTGTGAGCCCACTGTTGGGTAGGGACTGTCTCTATATGTTGCCAATTTGTACTTCCCAAGCGCTTAGTACAGTGCTCTGCACATAGTAAGCGCTCAATAAATACGATTGATGATGATGATGATGATGATAGTAAGCGCTCAATAAATACGATTGATGATGATGATGTCTACCTATTCTGCTATATCTTCCTCTCCCAAGTGCTTAGTACAGTGCTCTGCACACAGTAAGCGCTCAACAAATGGCAATGTTCAGTTGAATGGGTGATTTACCCCAGCCCTAGGTTTATTCATTCATTCATTCATTCAATCGTATTTATTGAGTGCTTACTGTGTGCAGAGCACTGTACTAAGCGCTTGGGAAGTACAGGTTGGCAACATACAAAGACGGCCCCTACCCAAAAACGGGCTCACAGTCTCGAAGGGGGAGACAGAGAACAAAACAAAACATGTAGGTATCAAAGTTGTCAAAACAAAAGGAATTAAAGCTATATCTCCTTCCCTTCCCCACAGCACCTGTATATATGTATATATGTTTGTACATATTTATTACTCTATTTATTTATTTATTTTACTTATACATATCTATTTATTCTATTTTGTTAATATGTTTGGTTTTGTTCTTTGTCTCCCTCTTCTAGACTGTGAGCCCACTGTTGGGTAGGGACTGTCTCTAGATGTTGCCAACTTGTACTTCCCAAGCGCTCAGTCCAGTGCTCTGCACACAGTAAGCGCTCAATAAATACGATTGATTGATTGATTGATTCAAGATTCACCCCGGGGTCTGCTTCCCCCTATCCCTCCCAGCCTCTGCAGCTCTGATCCCATCTCGGGCAGGGGTGGGGGGCATCCCCTAGCCCCTAGTTCCAAGAAGCCATGTGGCCTAGTGGCTAGAGCCCGGGCCTGTGAGTCCAAAGGACCTGGGTTCTAATCCTGCCTCTGCCCCTTCTCTGCTGTGTGACCTTGGGCAAATCATTTCATTTCTCTGGGCCTCAGTTCGCTCATCTTTAAAATGGGTATTCATTTATTCGTGCATGCATTCGATCATATTTATTGAGTCCTTACTGTGTGCACAGCACTGTATTAAGTGCTTGGAAAGTAGAATACAGCAATAAAGAGAGACAATCCCCTATTGGGTAGGGACCATCTCTATATGTTACCAACTTGTACTTCCCAAGTGCTTAGTACAGTGCTCTGCACACAGTAAGCGCTCAGTAAATATGATTGAATGAATGAATGAATGAAAAGGACAGAGACAGGTATCAATACAAGTAAACAGGCATCAGTAGAAATAAATAGAATTATAGCTATATACATACAGTGCTTTGGGGCGGGGAGAGAGGGGAAGAGTTATCAGCTGTGTGACTTTGGGCAAGTCACTTAAGTTCTCTGGGCCTCAGTTCCCTCATCTTTAAAATGGGTATTCATTTATTCGTTCATGCATTCGATCGTATTTATTGAGTCCTTACTGTGTGCAGAGCACTGTATTAAGCGCTTGGAAAGTAGAATACAGCAATAAAGAGAGACAATCCCCTATTGGGTAGTGACCATCTCTATATGTTACCAACTTGTACTTCCCAAGTGCTTAGTACAGTGCTCTGCACACAGTAAGCGCTCAGTAAATATGATTGAATGAATGAATGAATGAAAAGGACAGAGACAGGTATCAATACAAGTAAACAGGCATCAGTAGAAATAAATAGAATTATAGCTATATACATACAGTGCTTTGGGGCGGGGAGAGGGGGGGAAGAGTTATCAGCTGTGTGACTTTGGGCAAGTCACTTAAGTTCTCTGGGCCTCAGTTCCCTCATCTTTAAAATGGGTATTCATTTATTCGTTCATGCATTCGATCGTATTTATTGAGTCCTTACTGTGTGCAGAGCACTGTATTAAGCGCTTGGAAAGTAGAATACAGCAATAAAGAGAGACAATCCCCTATTGGGTAGTGACCATCTCTATATGTTACCAACTTGTACTTCCCAAGTGCTTAGTACAGTGCTCTGCACACAGTAAGCGCTCAGTAAATATGATTGAATGAATGAATGAATGAAAAGGACAGAGACAGGTATCAATACAAGTAAACAGGCATCAGTAGAAATAAATAGAATTATAGCTATATACATACAGTGCTTTGGGGCGGGGAGAGAGGGGAAGAGTTATCAGCTGTGTGACTTTGGGCAAGTCACTTAAGTTCTCTGGGCCTCAGTTCCCTCATCTTTAAAATGGGTATTCATTTATTCGTTCATGCATTCGATCGTATTTATTGAGTCCTTACTGTGTGCAGAGCACTGTATTAAGCGCTTGGAAAGTAGAATACAGCAATAAAGAGAGACAATCCCCTATTGGGTAGTGACCATCTCTATATGTTACCAACTTGTACTTCCCAAGCGCTTAGTGCAGTGCTCTGCACACAGTAAGCGCTCAGTAGATACGATTGAATGAATGAATGAATGAAAAGGACAGAGACAGGCATCAATACAAGTAAAAACAGGCATCAATAGACATAAATAGAATTATAGCTATATACATAAAGTGCTTTGGGGCGGGGAGAGGGGGGAAGAGTTATCAGCTGCGTGACTTTGGGCAAGTCACTTAACTTCTCTGGGCCTCAGTTCCCTCATCTGTAAAATGGGGATGAAGACTGTGAGCCCCCCGTGGGACAACCTGATCACCTTGTAACCTCGCCAGCGCTTAGAACAGTGCTTGGCACATAGTAAGCGCTTAATAAATGCCATCATCATCATTATTATTATTAAGTCAGGGTGATGCAGAAGGGTTTGGGAGCTGAGGAAAGGGGAGGCTTAGTCTAGGAAGGCTTCTTGGAGGAGGTGCACTTCACTTCTCTGGGCCTCAGTTCCCTCATCTGTAAAATGGGGATGAAGACTGTGAGCCCCCCGTGGGACAACCTGATCACCTTGTAACCTCCCCAGCGCTTAGAACAGTGCTTGGCACATAGTAAGCGCTTAATAAATGCCATCATTATTATTATTATTATTAAGTCAGGGTGATGCGGAAGGGATTGGGAGCTGAGGAAAGGGGAGGCTTAGTCTAGGAAGGCTTCCTGGAGGAGGTGCACTTCAGTAGGGCTTTGAAGGAGGGGGAAGAGTGATTGTCGGTGGGATTTGAGGAGGGAGGACATTCCGGGCCTGAGGATGGATGAGAGCCGGGGTTTGGCGGCGGGAAAGGGGAGAACGAGGCACAGGGAGGAGGTTAGCGACAGCAGAGGAGCGGAGTGTATGGGATGGGATGGAGAAGGAGAGAACGGAGGCGAGATAGGAGGGAGTTAGAGAGGGGTTAGGAAGAGGTTAGGGGGATCATCATCATCATCATCATCATCATCATCATCATCATCATCATCAATCGTATTTATTGAGCACTTACTGTGTGCAGAGCACTGGACTAAGCGCTTGGGAAGTACAAATTGGCAACATATAGAGACAGTCCCTACCCAACAGTGGGCTCCCAGTCTAAAGGGGAGACAGAGAACAAAACCAAACATAGTAACAAAATAAAATAAATAGAATAGATATGTACAAGTAAAATAAATAAATAAATAGAGTAATAAATATGTACAAACATATATACATATATACAGGTGCTGTGGGGAAGGGAAGGAGGTAAGATGGGGGGCATGGAGAGGGGGATGAGGGGGAGAGGAAGGAAGGGGCTCAGTCTGGGAAGGCCTCCTGGAGGAGGTGAGCTCTCAGTAGGGCCTTGAAGGGAGGAAGAGAGCTAGCTTGGAGGATGGGCAGAGGGATTGGGGGCATTCCAGGCCCGGGGGAGGATGTGGGCCAGGGGTCGATGGCGGGACAGGCGAGAACGAGGCCTAACGGTGAGGAAATGAGCGGCAGAGGAGCGGAGGGTGCGGGCTGCGCTGGAGAAGGACAGAAGGGAGGTGAGGTAGGAGGGGGCGAGGTGATGGACACCCTTGAAGCCCAGGGTGAGGAGTTTCTGCCTGAGGATAAGAGTGTATGCCCCATGTGGGACAGGGACTATGTCCAACCTGACTAACTTGTAATTATAATAATAATGATGGCATTCGTTAAGCGCTTACTATGTGCAAAGAACTGTTCTGAGCGCTGAGTCTATCCCAGTGCTTAGAACAGTGCCGGGCACATAGTAAGTGCTTAATAAGTACCATCATAATAATTACTATTATTTTCCAAGGCTGCCCACCCCAGTGTCCCCTGGGAAGGTGAGAGGGAGCGAGAAATGCAAGGAGTGGGACTGCCCACCCCTCCATAATAATAACAATAATAATGATGGTATTTGTCAAGCGCTGAGTACAGTGCTCTGCACACAGTAAGCTCTCAATAAATATGATTGAATGAATGAATGAATGTTAAGCACCTACTATGTGCCCAGCCCTGTTCTAACGGCTGGGGTAGATATAAGAGAATCAGGTTGTCCTGCGTGGAGCTCACAGTGTCAATCCCCTTTTTCCAGATGAGGTAACTGAGGCACAGAGAAATGAAATGACTTGCCCTAGGTTATCCAGCAGACAAGCGGCAGGGCCGGGATTAGAACCCATGACCTCTGACTCATTCATTCATTCAATCATATTTATTGAGAGCTTACTGTGTGCAGAGCACTGTACTAAGCGCTTGGGAAGTACAAGTTGGCAATGTATAGAGACGGTTCCTACCCAACAATGGGCTCACTGTCTTGAAGAGGGGAGGCAGACAACAAAACAAAACATGTGGACAGGTGTCATCGGAATAAATAGAAATAAAGCTAGATGCACATCATTAACAAAATAAATAGAATAGTAAATATGTACAAGTAAAATAGAGTAATAAATCTGTACAAACATATATATGCATATATATATATACATATATATAGGTGCTGTGGGGAGGGGAAGGAGGTAGGTTCTCAATAAATATGATTGAATGAATTAATGAATTTTAAGCACCTATTATGTGCCAAGCCCTGTTCTAACCGCTGGGGTAGATACAAGGGAATCAGGTTGTCCTGCGTGGGGCTCACAGTGTCAATCCCCATTTTCCAGATGAGGTAACTGAGGCACAGAGAAGTGAAATGACTTGCCCTAGGTTATCCAGCAGACAAGCGGCAGGGCCGGGATTAGAACCCATGACCTCTGACTCATTCATTCATTCAATCATATTTATTGAGAGCTTACTGTGTGCAGAGCACTGTACTAAGCGCTTGGGAAGTACAAGTTGGCAACGTATAGAGACGGTCTCTACCCAACAATGGGCTCATTCATTCATTCAATTGTATTTATTGAGTGCTTACTGTGTGCAGAGCACTGTACTAAGCACTTGGGAAGTACAAGTTGGCAACGGATAGAGACGGTCCCTACCCAACAGTGGGCTCACAGTCTAGAAGAGGGAGACAGAGAACAAAAGAAAACATATTAACAAAATAAAATAAATAGAATAAATATGTACAAGTAAAATAAATAGAGTAATAAATCCGTACAAACATATAAAATAAAACATGTGGACAGGTGCCAAATCATCAGAATAAATAGAAATAAAGCTAGATGCACATCATTAACAAAATAAATAGAACAGTAAATATGTACAAGTAAAACATGTGGACAGGTGCCAAATCATCGGAATAAATAGAAATAAAGCTAGATCAATCAATCAATCATATTTATTGAGCGCTTACTGTGTGCAGAACACTGTACTAAGCGCTTGGGAAGTACAAGTTGGCAACATATAGAGACGGTCCCTACCCAACAGTGGGCTCACAGTCTAGAAGAGGGAGACAGAGAACAAAACAAAACATATTAACAAAATAAAATAAACAGAATAAATATGTACAAGTAAAATAAATAGAGTAATAAATCCATACAAACATATAAAATAAAACATGTGGACAGGTGCCAAATCATCAGAATAAATAGAAATAAAGCTAGATGCACATCATTAACATAATAAATAGACTAGTAAATATGTACAAGTAAAATGTGGACAGGTGCCAAATCATCGGAATAAATAGAAATAAAGCTAGATCAACCAATCAATCGTATCTATTGAGCGCTTACTGTGTGCAGAGCACTGTACTAAGCGGTTGGGAAGTACAAGTTGGCAACATATAGAGACGGTCCCTACTCAACAGTGGGCTCACAGTCTAGAAGAGGGAGACAGAGAACAAAACAAAACATATTAACAAAATAAAATAAATAGAATAAATATGTACAAGTAAAATAAATAAGTAGAGTAATAAATCCGTGCAAACATATAAAATAAAACATGTGGACAGGTGCCAAATCATCAGAATAAATAGAAATAAAGCTAGATGCACATCATTAACAAAATAGACTAGTAAATATGTACAAGTAAAACATGTGGACAGGTGCCAAATCATCAGAATAAATAGAAATAAAGCTAGATCAACCAACCAATTGTATTTATTGAGCGCTTACTGTGTGCAGAGCATTGTACTAAGTGCTTGGGAAGTACAAGTTGGCAACATATAGAGACAGTCCCTACCCAACAGTGGGCTCACAGTCTAGAAGGATGCACTTCATTAACAAAATAAATAGAATAGTATATACATACAAGTAAAATAAATAGAGTAATAAATCTGCACACAGTCAGCGCTCAATAAATACGATTGAATGGATGAATGAATATATATAGGTGCTGTGGGGAGGGGAAGGAGGTAGGGCGGGGGGACCAATCAATCAATCAATCGTATTTATTGAGCGCTTACTGTGTGCAGAGCACTGTACTAAGCGCTTGGGAAGTACAAGTTGGCAACATATAGAGACAGGATGGGGAGGTGGAGAGGAAAAAGGGGGCTCAGTCTGGGAAGGCCTCCTGGAGGAGGTGATTTCCCAAGTCGGTGCTCTTGCCACTTGGTCATGCTGCTTCCTCTTCCTAGTCGCCCCTCTTCCCACCCTCAAGAGGCACAAAGCCCAAGTTCTCTCGGGATTGGCTCCAGAGGAGCACCAATCAATCAATCAATCAATCAATCAATCGTATTTATTGAGAGCTTACTGTGTGCAGATCACTGGACTAAGCGCTTGGGAAGTACAAGTTGGCAACATATGGAGACAGTCCCTACCCAACAGTGGGCTCACAGTCTAAAAGGGGGAGACAGAGAACAAAACCAAACGTACTAACAAAATAAAATAAATAGAATAGATATGTACAAGTAAAACAAATAAATAAATAGAGTAATAAATCTGTACAAACATATATACATCTATACAAGTGCTGCGGGGAAGGGAAGTACAAGTTGGCAACATATAGAGACAGTCCCTACCCAACAGTGGGCTCACAGTCTGAAAGGGGGAGACAGAGAACAAAACCAAACATACCAACAAAATAAAATAAATAGAATAGATATGTACAAGTAAAATTAAATAAATAAATAAATAGAGCAATAAATATGTACAAACATATATACATATATACAGGTGCTGTGGGGAAGGGAAGGAGGTAAGATGAGGGGGATGGAGAGGGGGACGAGGGGGAGAGGAAGGAAGGGGCTCAGTCAATCAATCGTATTTATTGAGCGCTTACTGTGTGCCGAGCACTGCACTAAGCGCTTGGGAAGTACAAGTTGGCAACATATAGAGACAGTCATCATCATCATCAATCGTATTTATTGAGTGCTTACTGTGTGCAGAGCACCGTACTAAGCGCTTGGGAAGTACAAGTTGGCAACATATAGATACGGTCCCTACTCAACAGTGGGCTCACAGTCTAAAAGGGGGAGACAGAGAACAAAACCAAACGTACTAACAAAATAAAATAAATAGAATAGATATATACAAGTAAAATAAATAAATAAATAAATAGAATAATAAATCTGTACAAACATATATACATCTATACAGGTGCTGTGGGGAAGGGAAGGAGGTAAGGTGAGGGGGATGGAGAGGGGGATGAGGGGGAGAGGAAGGAAGGGGCTCAGTCAATCAATCGTATTTATTGAGTGCTTACTGTGTGCAGAGCACTGGACTAAGTGCTTGGGAAGTCCAAGTTGGCAACATCTAGAGACGGTCCCTACCCAACAGTGGGCTCACAGTCTAAAAGGGGGAGACAGAGAACAAAACCAAACATACTAACAAAATAAACTAAATAGAATAGATATGTACAAGTAAAAAAAATAAACAAATAAATAGAGTAATAAATATGTACAAACATATTTACGTATGCACCAGGAAGAGCCAGGAGAAGGCCGGGGGTGCCAGGGATGGGAGGCGGGGAAACAGGAGGCAGGGGCTTGGGGGGGGGGAACTGGACCTTCTCTTATTTTATCCTATTTATTTTATTTTGTCCTATTTATTTTATTTTGTCCTATTTATTTTATTTTGTCTATTTATTTCATTTTGTCAGTACGTTTGGTTTTGTTCTCTGTCTCCCCCTTCTAGACTGTGAGCCCGCTGTTGGGTAGGGACTGTCTCTATGTGTTGCCAACTTGGACTTCCCAAGCGCTTAGTACAGTGCTATGCACACAGTAAGCGCTCAATAAATACGATTGATTGATTGATTGATTCTCTTCAGGGTCTAGAGTGCCAGGCCCACTGCCCCAATCCTGTCCTCAGGGGCAGGAGCAGTGGTGTTCATTCATTTGATCGTATTTATTGAGCGCTTACTATGTGCAGAGCACTGGACTAAGCGCCTGGGAGAGGACAATACAACAATAAACAGACACATTCCCTTCCCACATCGAGTTTACGGTCTGGAGTGGGGGAAACATTAATATAAATAAATAAAATGACAGATATGTACTTAAGTGGTACGTATCTTTGCCACTTATGACTTTTTAGACTGTGAGCCCACTGTTGGGTAGGGACTGTCTCTATACGTTGCCAACTTATACTTCCCAAGCGCTTAGTACAGTGCTCTGCACACAGTAAGCGCTCAATAAATACGATTGATTGATTATGAGAAGCAGCGTGGCGCAGTGGAAAGAGCCCGGGCTTGGAAGACAGAGGACGTGGGTTCTAATCCCGCTCCGCCGCTTGTCTCCTGTGTGACCTTGGGCAGGTGATTAACTTCTCTGTGCCTCAGTTACCTCATCTGTAAATCAATCAATCAATCGTATTTATTGAGCACTTACTGTGTGCAGAGCACTGTACTAAGCGCTTGGGAAGTCCAAGTTGGCAACATCTAGAGACGGTCCCTACCCAACAGTGAAGCAGAGTGGCTCAGTGGAAGGAGCCCGGGCTTTGGAGTCAGAGGTCATGGGTTCGAATCCTGCCTCTGCCACTTGTCAGCTGTGTGACTTTGGGCAAGCCACTTCACTTCTCTGGGCCTCAGTTCCCTCCTCTGTAAAATGGGGGTTAAGACTGTGAGCCCCCAGTGGGACAACCTCATCACCTTGTAACCTCCCCAGCGCTTAGAACAGTGCTTTGCACATAGTAAGCGCTTAATAAATGCTATTAAAAAAAACCCAAAAAAACAGTGGGCTTACAGTCTAGAAGACTCCCAAGCCCGGGCTCTTTCCACAGAGCCACGCTGCTTCTCATGCTTTTTTTATAATGTTGCTTGCTAAGCGCTTAATAGGTGCCAAGCACTGTACTAAGCACCGGAGCGGATATAAGATAATCAGGTTGGACACGGTCCGTGTCCCTCGTGGGGCTCCCAGTCTTCATCCCCGTTTTACAGATGAGGGAACTGAGGCCCAGAGAAGTGAAGTGACTCACCTCAAGGTCACCCAGCAGACAAGCGGGAGAGTCGGGATTAGAACCCAGGTCCTTCTGACATCCGGGCCCGGGTTCTACCCACTAGACCGCACTGCTTTTCAGACGACAGTCCAGTCTGCCTGAAGCTCAGCTTCCCAAATGCTATGGGGGCCAGTCCAAACCTTGGGCCCAAACACACTGGGAAGGATCCAGAGTTAGACTCATTTGTCGAAAGCCAACTCTGTTACATTGTCAGATTCTCCCGAGCGCTTAGTCCAGTGCTCTGCACACAGTAAGCGCTCAATAAATATGATTGAATGAATGTTGGGTAGGGACCGTCTCTAGATGTTGCCGACTTGTCCTTCCCAAGCTCTTAGTGCAGTGCTCAGCACACAGTAAGCGCTCAATAAATACGATTGAATGAATGTTGGGTAGGGACCGTCTCCAGATGTTGCCGACTTGTCATCATCATCATCATCAATCGTATTTATTGAGCGCTTACTATGTGCAGAGCACTGGACTAAGCGCTTGGGAAGCACAAATTGGCAACATATAGGGACAGTCCCTACCCAACAGTGGGCTCACAGTCTAAAAGGGGGAGACAGAGAACAAAACCAAACATACTAACAAAATAAAATAAATAGGATAGATATGTACAAGTAAAATAAATAAATTAATAGAGTAATAAATACGTACAAACATATATACATATATACGTATATATACTTGTCCTTCCCAAGCGCTTAGTGCAGTGCTCAGCACACAGTAA